>NC_044554.1:136638713-137011740 GCF_007565055.1 Rhinopithecus roxellana | reverse complement strand
CAAAGAAAAAAAAAAAGAAAAGAAAAAAGAAGAAAGAAAGAAGAAAGAAAGAAGAAAGAAGGAAGGAAAAAGAAAGAAAGAAAAGAAAGAAAAAAGAAAGAGAGAAAGAAAAGCAGGAAGGAAGGAAAATAGGAAATTACATTATATTAACTCATGAATTTTTCTTTTTTTTTTTTTCTTTTTGAGTTGAAGCCTCACTCCGTCGCCCAGGCTGGAGTGCCACCGCACAATCTCCGTCACTGCAACCTCCACCTCAAGTGATTCTCATGCCTCAGCCTCCCGAGTAGCTGGGATTACAGGTGCACACCACCATGCCCAGCTAATTTTTTTGTATTTTTAATAGAAACGGGGTTTCACCATTTTGGACAGGCTGGTCTCGAAATCCTGATCTCAGGTGATCTGCCTGCCTTGGCCTCCCCAAGTGCTGGGATAATTCTTCTTCTTCTTCTTTTTATTTTGAGACGGTCTTACTTACCCAGGCTGGAGTGCAATGGTGTGATCACGGTTCCCTGCAGCCTTGATCACCTGGACTCAAGTGATCCTCCCACCTCAGCCTCCCAAGTAGCTGGGACTACAGACACCACCACACCTGGCTAATATGTATTTTTGGCAGAGATGGGGTTTCATGATGTTGCCCAGACTGGTCTCAAACTCCTGATCTCAAGTGAGTCTCCCACCTCTGCCTCCCAAAGTGTTAGAATTAAAGGTGTGGGCCACTGTGCCTGGCCTGAACTCACAAATTCTATAGGTCGTGAATTCAGACAGGGCGTGTGAGAACAGTTTTGTCTTTGCTCTGTGGTATCTGGCCTTTACTTGGAAAGACTTGAATGCTGGCAGTGACTTGGATGCCTGGGGGCTGGGATCGCCTGGAAGCTTCTTTATGTCTGGAACCTGGTTGGGCTGAGCTGGGACTGTTGACGGGTGCCTCTCTCCATGGGGCTAGGGCTTCTCACAGCTTGGCAGCTGGATTCCTAGAGAGGACATCGCAGGGAGAGTCTGGAGAGCAAATGTTCCAAGAAAGTCAGCTGGAAGCCACATGGCCTTTTATGACCTAACCTCAGAAATCGTGCTGGATGCCGTGTCTTGAGCCTGTAATCCCAGCACTTTGAGAGACTGAGGTGGGCAGATCATTTGAGACCAGGAGTTTGACACCAGCCTGGCCAACGTGGTGAAACCCTGTCTCTAATAAAAATACAAAAATTAGCTGGGTGGGGGTGCACGCCTATAATCCCAGCACTTTGCAAGGCTGAGGCGGGCAGATCACTTGAGGTCAGGAGTTTGACACCAGCCTGGTCAACATGGTGAAACTCTGTCTCTATTAAAAATACAAAAATTAGCCAGGCGTGGTGGTGCATGTCTACAGTCTCAGCTACTCGGGAGCTGAAGCATGAGAATTGTTTGAACCCGGGAGGCAGGGGTTGCAGGGAGCTGAGATTGCACCACTGCACTCCAGCCTGGGCAATGGAGCAAGACTGCATCTCAAAACAAAACACAAAAAAAGAAATCATAGGGACGTCACCTGCATGGTATTCTCTGGGTTGAAACAGGTGCAACCCCAGCTTGAGTTAGGGGAGGGGGCTGATATAGTCTGAATATTTGTCCCCTCTAAATCTCGTGTTGAACTGTGATCCCAGTGTTGGAGATGAGGCAAGTGGGAGGTGTTTGGGTCCTGGGGGCAGATCCCTCATGAATGGCTTGGTGCCCTCCCTGTGGTAATGAGTGAATTCTTGCTCTTGTCACATGAGAGCTGGATCTTTGAAAGAACTTGGCATATCTCTTGCTCACCACATGATCTTTTTGCCCCCCTCCCCCCCGCTTCATCTTCCACTATGATAGGAGACTTCCTGCGGTCCTCACTAGCAGCAGATGTTGGCACCGTGCTTCTTGTACAGCCTGCAGGGCCAAAAATAGCCTCTTTCCTTTATAAATCACCCAGCCTCAGGGTATTCCTTTATAGCAACAAAAAACAGACTAAGACGGGGTCATAGACCCTGCTTCTTGATGGAGGAGAGTGACAAAGTACTTTGTAGAAGAGCATGTTGGATAGAAGTTACTATTGTAGCCATTTGGGAAAATACGTTACCATTTAGAAACATGAAGTCCTGGAGAAGGTGTGGCTGTGGAAGCTGCCACAGCTTCATTTCCTTCCTTCCTCCTTCCTTCCTTCCTTCCTTCCTTCCTTCTTCCTTCCTTCCTTCCTTCATTCCTTCCTTCCTTCCTTCCTTCCTCCCTCCCTCCCTCCCTCCCTCCCCTCCCTCCCTCTCTTTCTTTCTTTTATTTTTTTGAAACAGAGTCTTGCTCTGTTTCCCTAGCCTGGAGTTCAGTGGTGTGATCTTGGTTCACGGCAATCTCCACCTCCCGGGTTCAAGTGATTCTCATGCCTTAGCCTCCCAAGTAAGCTAGGACTACAGGTGCCTGCCACCACACCAGCTAATTTTTTGTATTGTAGAGATGGGGTGTTCACCATGTTGGCTAGGCTGGTCTCGAACTCCTGACCTTAAGTGATCCACCCACTTCAGCCTCTCAAAGTGCTGAGATCACAGGTGTGAGCCGCTGTGCCTGGCCCACAGCTTCATTTTCTTATCAGGCCGGGTTCTGCCCCAGGGTGCTGGATAAGGGTCCTAGAAGTTCAAGCCTAGACCTTTCTCTTCAGCTTTCCGAAAGATCCTGTTTTCCATTCAATGTTTTAATATTAAGCGTTTTGGCCAGGTTACTATAGCTCATGTCTGTAATCTCAGCACTTTGGGAGGCCAAGGTGGGAGGATCGCTTGAGGCCAGGAGTTTGAGACAAGTTTGGCCAATAGAGTGAAACCCTGTCTCTATAAAATAAATAAATAAAATTAGGCTTGTTATCTTAAAATAATTGTAGATTCACGTGCAAAGTAAGAAATTAATACCAGACAGCCCTCGTGCCCTTCATGCAATTTCCTCCCGAATGGTAACAGCTTGCAAAACTAGAGTGCAATCTCACAACCAGGAAATTGATTTCAATGCCATCCACCGAACTTCTTCAGATTCTATCAGTTTTTTTTTTTTTTTTTTTTTTTTTTTGAGACGGAGTCTTGCTCTGTCGCCCAGGCTGGAGTGCAGTGGCGTGATCTCCGCTCACTGCAAGCTCCGCTTCCCAGGTTCACGCCATTCTCCTGCCTCAGCCTCCGGAGTAGCTGGGACTACAGGCGCCCGCCACCTCGCCCGGCTAGTTTTTTTGTATTTTTCAGTAGAGGCGGGGTTTCACAATGTTGGCTAGGATGTGCTCAATCTCCTGACCTTGTGATCCACCCACCTCGGCCTCCCAAAGTGCTGGGATTACAGGTTTGAGCCACCGCGCCTGGCCGGTTCTATCAGTTTTACATGTAATTGTGTGTGTGTGTTTAGTTCTATGCAATGTAGTCAGTACTCTAAAAATAGACTCTTCATCTTGCAATGTTTTTAAATTTACAGAAAAATTGTTAAGACAGTAGGATTCTCATATATCCTGTACCATTTCCCCCCATTATTAACATCTTGCACTGGTATAGTATATTTGTTACCGTTAATGAACTGAAATTAATACATTGTAATTCACTGAAGTCCATACTTCAGTTAGACCTCCTTAATTTTTACCGATTTCCTTTTTCTTTTCTTTTTTTTTTTTTTTTTTTGAGACAGAGTTTTGCTCTTGTTGCCCAGGCTGGAGTGCAATGGCGCAATCTTGACTCACCAAAACCTGTCTCGTGGGTTCAAGCAATTCTCCTGCCTCAGCCTCCCGAGTAGCTGGGATTACAGGCATGCACCATGACCCTGGCTAATTTTGTATTTTTAGTAGAGACAGAGTTTGTCCATATTGGTCAGGCTGGTCTCAAACTCCCGACCTCAGGTGATCCACCTGCCTTGGCCTCCGAATTGATGGGATTGCAGGTGTGAGCCACTGCGTCTGGCCCAATTTCCTTTTTCTGTCCGAAGATCCCATCCATGACACCATGTGACATTTAGTAGTCATGTCTTCTTAGGTTCCTCTTGGCTGTGATACTTTACTAAAAAAAATTTTCTTTGAGACAGTGTCACTCTGTTACTCAGGCTGGAGAGTAGCAGTGTGATCATAGCTCACTGCAGCCTCTATCTCCTGGGCTCAAGTGATCATCCCTCCTCAGCCTCCCATATTTTTAGTAGAGATGAGGTTTCACCATGTTGGCTAGGCTGGTCTTGAACTCCTGACCTCAGGTGATCTGCCCGCCTTGGACTCCCAAAGTGCTAGGATTACTGATAGGAGCACCACACTTGGCCAGTTTAGTTGATATTTTAAAAATAAATTCCTTTGCTATGTAAACTGACCAGAATGGATTCCGTTGATTGCAGCTAAGACCCATAACTGATGCAGTTAGCATTCAAGCCTCACGCTGGCTAATTTGCGTGTGTGTGTGTGTGTTAGAAATGGAGTCTTGCTGTGTTGCCTGGGCTGGTCTCAAACTCCTGGCCTCAAGTGATCCTCCTGCCTTGGCCTCCCAAAGAGCTGGGATGATGGCTGTGAGCTACCACACCTGGTCAGTTTACTTGACATATTAAAAATAAATTTCTGGGCCGGGCGCGGGGCTCACGCCTGTAATCCCAGCACTTTGGGAGGCCGAGGCGGGCGGATCACAAGGTCAGGAGATCGAGACCACGGTGAAACCCCCGTCTCTACTAAAACACAAAAAATTAGCCGGGCGCGGTGGCGGGCGCCTGTAGTCCCAGCTACTAGGGAGGCTGAGGCAGGAGAATGGCGTGAACCCAGGAGGCGAGCTTGCAGTGAGCCGAGATCGCGCCACTGCACTCCAGCCTGGTGGACAGAGTGAGACTCCATCTCAGAAAAAAAAATAAAAAAATAAATAATAATAATAAATAATAAATAAATACATTTCTGGCCAGGAGAGATGGCTCACACCTATAATCCCAGCACTTGGGAGGCCAACGCGGGTGGATTACTTGAGGTCAGGAGTTCAAGACCAGCCTGGCCAACATGGTGAAATCCCATCTCTACTAAAAATACAAAAATTAGCCGGATGTGGTGGCATATGTCTGTAATTTCAGCTACTCGGGAGGCTGAGGCAGGAGAATGGCTTGTACCCCGGAGGCGGAGGTTCCAGTGAGCTGAGATGGTACCACTGCACTCCAGTGAGCTGAGATGGTACCACTGCACTCCAGTGAGAATTCGTCTCAATCAATCAATCAATCAATCAATCAATCAATTCCTTTGCTATGTAGACTGAACAGAATGGATTCTGTTACTTGCAACTAAGACCCATAACTGATGTACTTGGCATTCAAGGCTCACTGTGGTGTGGTCTTTGCTTATATCTCTGGCCCCATCTGCCACCATTCCCAGCCTACTGCTTTACCCTCCAGAGAGAGGTCTGCTTCCCTCTTCCATACTCTCTCATGGCCTCTGGCCCTTGTATAGGCTGACAGATCCATATTTATTTCACCTCTATCATCACCTCCTGTGGGAAGCTTTCTGTGATTTTCTCCAGCAGTCTGGGGTGCCTGCCTCTCATCTGTATGTCCATAGTTCTTCAGGGCATGTTAAGATCATGGTCTCTGGCCAGGTATGGTGGCTTATGCCTGTAATCTCAGCACTTTGGGCGGCCAAGGTGGGCGGATCACTTTGAGGTCAGGAGTTCAAGACCAGACTGGCCAATATGGCAAAACTCCTCTACTAAAAATACAAAAATTATCTAGGTGTGGTGCTGCATGCCTGTAATCCCAACTACTTGGGAGGCTGAGGCAGGAAAATCACTAGATCACTTGAACCCAGGTTGTGGAGGTCGCACTGAGTGGCCTGGGGGCATGGTGGCTTATGCCTGTAATCCCAGCACTTAGGGAGGCCAAGGTGGACGGATCATGAGGTCAGGAGTTCGAGATCAGCCTGGTCAATGTGGCAAAACCTTGTCTCTACTAAAGATACAAAAATTAGCCAGGCAAGGTGCTGGGCGCCTGTAATCCCAGGTACTTGGGAGGCTGAGGCAGGAGAATCGCTTGAACCTGGGAGGCAGAGGTTGCAGTAAGCTGAGATCGTTCCATTGCACTCCAGCCTGGGCGACAAGAGCAAGACTCTGTCTCAAAAAAAAATCTTGGTCTCTGATGTCAGACATAGCTGAGTTCTGACTCTGCCTCCTTCTAGCTGTGTGGTTTTAGGCATGTTGTTTATTTTTTATTTATATTTTTATCTTATTTTATCATTATTTTTATTTTTATTATTTTATTATTTTTTTATTTTAATTTATATTTTTATCTTATTTTATCATTATTTTTATTTTTATTATTTTTATTATTATTTTTTATTTTTATTATTATTATTATTTTATTATTTTTAATTTTTATTATTTTTGAGTTTCACCATGTTGGCCAGGCTGGTCTTGAACTCCTGAACTCGAGATCTGTCTGCCTTGGCCTTTCCAAAGTATTTTATTATTATTATTTTTTTAAAAAAAGAGATGGGGGGGGTCTCACTAAGTTGCCCAGGCTGGTCTTGAACTGCTGGACTCAAGCGATCCTCCTGCTTAGGCCTCCCAAAGTGCTGGGATTGCAGTCATGAACCACTGCACCTGGCCTGAACACACTGTTTAATCTCTGTAATTGCTCTTTTCCTCCTAGGTAAAATTGCATAATAAGAGTTCCTGACTCACAGGTTGCAACGAAAACTGAAGAAAATGCTAAAAAGCACACAGCAGGGCTGGGCGCGGTGGCTCATGCGGGTAATCCCAGCACTTTGGTAGGGCGAGATGGGCGGATCATGAGGTCAAGAGATCGAGACCATCTTGGCCAACATAGTGAAAACCCGGTCTCTACTAAAAATACAAAAATTAGCTGGGCGTGGTGGTGCCTGCCTGTAGTCCCAGCTACTCAGGAGGCAGAGGCAGGAGAATTGCTTGAACCTGGGAGGCGGAGGTTGCAATGAGCTGAGATTGCACCACTGCACTCCAGCCCTGGCGACTTGAGTGAGACTCCGTCTCAAAAACAAACAAACAAAACAAAAAAGCAAACAGCAGACAAAGTAGGCCAATGGTCAGTGTTAGCTGTGGTCATTCCTACAGTCACGCCCAGAAGCCCTGACCTGTCATTCATCGCATGAAGTTGAAATGGTCCGATTCCATGGGGGCTGTCACTTCCCTTACACTTAGCTCTGGGATGGCTGAGGCCACTCCTTTTGCATCTTTCTATTCTCAGAGTTGACCTAAAAATAGGTGTTTGTCAAGTGGCCTAAATGGATTACCCACCCCAGCTCCTGTAGTTCCTGCTACATGGGACACCATGAGAATCTTCTTTTGTAGCTCTGTGCCAGGAAAGCTTTTGCTGCTTCTGAAGACCTGGGAAGTTTCTCTTTGGGGACAGTTAGGCAACATGGTTCAAGGGCTGCTGCTGTTATCTGGAGTCTGTTAGCCTGGGTTTCTTTCTTTTTTTTTTTTTTTTTTTTTTTTTTTTTTTTTTTTTTGAGACGGAGTCTCGCTCTGTCGCCCAGGCTGGAGTGCAGTGGCCGGATCTCAGCTCACTGCAAGCTCCGCCTCCCGGGTTTACGCCATTCTCCTGCCTCAGCCTCCCAAGTAGCTGGGACTACAGGCACCCGCCAACTCGCCCGGCTAGTTTTTTTTTTTGTATTTTTTAGTAGAGACGGGGTTTCGCCGTGTTAGCCAGGATGGTCTCGATCTCCTGACCTCGCGATCCACCCGTCTCGGCCTCCCAAAGTGCTGGGATTACAGGCTTGAGCCACCGCGCCCGGCCGGTTTCTTTCTTTCTCTCTCTCTTTTTCTTTCTTTTCTTTTCTTTTCTTTCGAGACGGAGTCTCACTCTGTCCCCCAGGTTGGAGTAGAGTGGCGTGATCTCAGCTCATTGCAACCTCTACCTCCCAGGTTCAAGCGATTCTCCTGCCTCAGCCTGCCGAGTAGCTGGGACTACAGGCGCCCGCCACCACACCCGGCTAATTTTTGTATTTTTAGTAGAGATGGGGTTATACCATGTTGGTCAGGCTGGTCTTGAACTCCTGAGTTTGGATGATCCGTCCGCCTTGGCCTCCCAAAGTACTGGGAATATAGGCGTGTGCCACTGCACTCAGCCTAACCTGGGTTTCAATCCCCGCTATGTGGCTTGCATCCTGTGTGAACCTTGGTGGAGTTATTTCCTTCTCTGTGCCTCATTTCCTTATCTGCTAGTTTGGCCTGACACACAGGACTGGCTACATCATTTGCAGGGCAAATGAAACTCGCAAAATGAAACTCGAGGGCTCTTGTTGAAAAATTATTAAGGATTTCCAAATGGCTACAGTAGAGCATGAAACTGAGTGTGTAATTGCACGGGCCATACCCCTGAGGCTGGCTCTCCTGACACTCACCGAGAATGGGTGCTGTTTTTCTTTCTGTCTTGCTCAGTGCTCTATCCACAGTCCCTAGAACAGTAGGTACAGACCGAATACGTGTTTACTGAATAGGCCGAGTGCCATGGCTCACACCTGTAATCCCGACACTTTGGGAGGCTGAGATGGGCGAATCACGTGAAGTCAGGAGTTTGAGACCAGCCTGGCCAACGTGGCAAAACTCCGTCTCTACTAAAAACACAAAAATTAGCTGGACATGGTGGCAAGTGCCTGTAATCCCACTCTAGCCTGGGTGACAGAGCAAGACTCCATCTCAAAAAAAAAAAAAAAAAAAAAAGTTTATTGAATAAAAAAACAAACAAATAACTAAATGGAGGCTGGGAGAAGTGGCAGCTGGTGGGGTTGGGGATGGCACAGGGCTCTCATCTCAGAGTCTCCTCTCAGGTGTTCAGTTTCTTCTTTTTGCCTCTTTCTTTCTTTTTTTTTTTTGAAATGGAGTCTCACTCTTGTTGTCCAGGCTGGAGTGCAATAGTGCAATCTCAGCCCACTGCAACCTCTGCCTCCAGATTCAAGCGATTCTCTTACCTCAGCCTCCCGAGTAGCTGGGATTATAGGTGTGTGCCACCATGCTCGGCTAATTTTTGTATTTTTAGTAGAGGTGAGGTTTCACTATGTTGGCCAGGCTGGTCTCAAACTCCTGATCTCAGGTGATCCCCCCACCTCAGCCTCCCAAAGTGCTGGGATTACAGGTGTGAGCCACCCCGTCCGGCTGGGACTCAGTTTCTTTCTCTGTAAACTAGAAGGGGTGGCCTGTGATCGTGAATCTTCTTCTAGGTCTCTAGTTCCATGCCACCATCACTCAGAATGAATCCGAGCTCCCCTATTGGGATTTGCCATCAGAGGTGGCAACACTTTCTTCTGACTTTTTGTTACTCATGGCTTGGTTATAAAAAACGGACAAGGCTGGGTGTGGTGGCTCAAGCCTGTAATCCTAGCACTTTGGGAAGCCGAGGTGGGAGGATCACTTGAAGCCAGTAGTTCAAGACTAGCCTGGCAACAAAGCAAGACCCCATCTCTACAAAATGTAATCATAAAAAAAGAAATCAGCCGAATGTGATGACAGGTGCCTGTAACCCCAACAACTCAAGAGGCTGAGGCAGGAGGATTGCTTGAGCATAGAAATTTGAGGTTGCAGTGAGCTATGCTACTGCCACTGCACTGGAGCCTGAAAGAGCCAGACCCTATCTCTAAAAGAAAATATTAAAATTTAAAAAATTAGTTGGGTGTGACAGCACATACCTGCATCCCAGCTACTCAGGAGGCTGAGGCAGGAGGATCACTTGAGGCCAGGAGTTGGAGGTTGCAGTGAGCTGTGATCACATCACTGCACTCCACCCTGGGTGACAGAATGAGACCCTGTCTCTAAAAAAAACCAATACAACAAAAACAGATGTCAAAGGAGCGGGTCAAACAAACAAATATAAATTAAAAACAACAAAAAAGAAAGAAACAGGCCAGGTGTGATGGCTCACTCCTGTAATCCCAGCACTTTGCGAGGCCAAGATGGGTGGATCACCTGAGGTCAGGAGTTCAAGACCAGCCTGTCCAACATGGTAAAACCCTATCTATACTAAAAATACAAAATTAGCCGAGCGTGGTGGCGGGAGCCTGTAATCCTAGCTACTCAGGAGGCTGAGGCAGGAGAATTGCTTGAACTCGGGAGGTGGAAGTTGCAGTGAGCCGAGATTGTGCCACTGCACTCCAGCTGGCACAACAGAGCCAGACTCCATCTTAAAAAAAAAGAAAAAAGAAAAAGAAAAGAAAAAGAACCTTAGACTGAGTTGTCGGTGTGTCTGGATTTCAGTGTCTTTGGGCAAATCACATGACCTTTCAGAGTTTTTTTTTTTTTTTTTTCCCGAGACAGAGTCTTGCTGTGCTGCCCAGGCTGGAGTGCAGTGGCATGATCTTGGCTCACTGCAATCTCCACCTTCCAGGTTCAAGTGCTTCTTGTCCCTCAGCCTTGTGAGTAGCTGGGACTATAGGTGCCTGCCACCATGCCCAGCTTATTTATTTATTTATTTATTTTTTTTGAGACAGAGTTTCGCTCTTGTTGCCCAAGCTGGCGTGCAGTGGCACGATCTCAGCTCACTGCAACTTCCACCTCCTGGGTTCAAGCAATTCTCCTGCCTCAGCCTCCCAAGTGGCTGGGACTACAGGTGCATGCCACCACTCCCGGCTAATTTTTTGTACTTTTAGTAGAGATAGGGTTTCACTGTGTTCGACAGGATGGTCTCGACCTCCTGACCTCATGATCTGCCCACTTCGGCCTCCCAAAGTGTTGGGATTACAGGCGTGAGCCACCGCACCCAGCCTCCCAGCTAATTTTTGTATTTTCAGTAGAGACAGGGCTTCGCCACGTTGCCCAGGCTGGTCTCAAACCTCTGACCTCACGTGATCCACCCTCCTTGGACTTTCAAAGTGCTGGGATTACAGACAGGAGCCTCCGCACCTGGCCTCAGCTTCCACATCTATAAAATGAGGATAATAATGCCACTCCATAGAACTATTGTGGGATTCATGGAAATGGCACTGGTAGGAGCCCTGGGTCATCCATGTGACACCAGGTAAGTGTAAAGCTGTGTGGCCACCTATTTAAACACACATGGCATGCCTGGGAGATGATGCTCTTTTCATGTGTATCTGTTACACTGGGTCAGAAGGTGGCAATCAAAGGCAAATTCTGAGTGGATGGGGAAGGGGGTCCTATGGGGTGTTCAGAGGTGAGCAAGAGTGACATTCTGATTGGGGGAAAGGTTCCAGTCCAGAAGCAAGTAAAGATATATACATGCTCTGAGGCCAGGCATGGTGGCTCATGCCTGTAATCCCAACACTTTGGGAGTCTGAAATCATGGATTGCTTGAGCCTAGGAGTTTGAGACCAGCCTGGGCAATATAGTGAAACTCTGTCTATATGAAAAATTTAATTACATTAGTTGGTGTGGTGGCTCATGCTTGTGGTCCCAACTACTCAGGAGGCTGAGCTGGGAGGATTGCTTGAGCCTGGGAGGTTGAGGCTACAGTGATCTGTGATTGTACCACTGCACTCCAGACCTGGGTAACAGAGTGAGACCCTGTCTGGAAAAAAAAAAAAAAAAAAAGACATATGCATGCTCCAAAGACAATACACCAGGTTGATGTTCTGAGGTGGGGACATTTGCAAGGAGACCATCCTACAAAGATCTGGAAGAAGAGTTGCAGGCTGGATGTAGTGGCTCACGCCTGTAATCCCAGCACTTTGGGAGGCCAAGGAGGGTGGATAACTTGAAGTCAGGAGTTGGATACCAGCCTGACCAACATGGTGAAACCCTGTCTCTACTCAAAATACAAAATGGAGCTGGATGTGGTGGCGCATGCCTGTAATCCCAGCTACTCGCTACTCGGGAGGCTGAGGCAGGAGAATCACTTGAACCCAGGAGGTGGAGGTTGCAGCGAACCGAGATCACGCCATTGCACTCCAGCCCGGGCAACAAGAACAAAACTCCATCTCAAATAATAATAATAGTAGTAGTAATAATAATAATAATAATAATGAAGAGTTGCAAGTGGAAGGAATGGCGAGTGTATGAGGGCCTACAGTCAAGTGCTGTGCTATCTTCTGAGGTAGTGAGTTTCCTGTCCTGTATCTGGGAGGATACCACAGAGGGTGAATGGTGGCCAGGAATTGTTCAGGGACCTCCACTGGGAGGTTTGATTTGAGAAGCTGAGGGTTGGAGCCAAGTTGTGGGGAATGCTTAAAGCCTTGGTTTGACTCTGCCTAGAGCCCAAAGATCCTCAGCCTACCCAGAATCCTGGGGAGGGATGAGTGCTGGATGTGAAGGCTGTGGGCTCCTCGTGTTTGAGGGGGGAAAAGGAACAGAGAGCTAGCTCTATTTTGTCAGGCATCTTTTTCTGGGGTTCAGGTTCTTTCTGGATCTTCTGCTAGTCTCTAGGTGAGCTGACTTTGCATCGCCTCCTCTGAGTCTGACAAACAACACTGAGGGCCATGGGGAGTCACTGAGGGTTCTTGAGCAGGGGAGGAGTCAGATGGAATGGATGTCCCATTGGCCTGATCTGTGAAAGCCCAGGCCTCCGCCACCTCCCTTTCTCACACTTTACACAGCGCTTCAGGAAGAGGAGATTTCTCTGATTCTTTGCTAGAGATGCCACCTCCCTCCTGGCTCTCCCCTGCACCCCCACGGGAAAGGATTACTGGTTCTCAAAGTGCAGGAGACTGTATTATTGTAAACAGACATGGCTTAATCCACGTCAGCCATTATCCTGATCTTGGGAACAAGGCTTTCCTTCTCCAGTGCTCCCAAGCCCGCCCAGCCTTGCAGGAACCCCCAAGGACCAGACGCCAGCCTCTCTGTGCAAACTCATACACAGACACAGATACCAGGCATCATTCAGCCCTACCATGGTAGAAAGTGTGGCATTTGGAAAACGAGCAGACATTTGCATCCCAGAGAGCAGGCCCCATCTGAATCTGGTCTCCATCGCTTTCTGTGCTTTGTGGTTACTTCCGCTTTCTCTGCTTCTGTTGACTTATCTGTAAAATGGGCATAATGGTGCCTGTCTCGCCATGTGCATACCTCTGTGTGTGTGCATGGGAATTACATGAAAGAATGACTTTAGAGCTGGGCGCAGTGGCTGATGCCTGTAATTCCAGCACTTTGGGAGGCTGAGGCAGGTGGATCACTTGAGGCCAGGAGTTCGAGAGCAGCTTGGCCAACATGGCAAAACCCTGTCTCTACTAAAAATACAAAAATTAGCCAGGCATGGCAATGCATGCCTGGAATCCTAGCTACTCGGGTCGTGGGGCGCAAGAATCTCTTGAACCCAGGAAGCAGAGGTTGCAGTGAGTCGAGATCATACCACTGCACTCCAGTCTGGGTGAGGGAGCAAGATTCTGTCTCAAAAAAAAAAAAAAAAAAGCCTGGGCGTGGTGGCTCACGCCTGTAACCCCAGCACTTTGGGAGGCCGAGGCGGGCGGATCACGAGGTCAGGAGATTGAGACCATCCTGGCTAACACGGTGAAACCCTGTCTCTGCTAAAAATACAAAAAACTAGCCGGGCGTGGTGGGGGGCGCCTGTAGTCCCAGCTACTTGGGAGGCTGAGGCATGAGACTGGCGTGAACCCAGGAGGCGGAGCTTGCAGTGAGACGAGATCGCACCACTGCACTCCAGCCTGGGAGACAGAGGGAGACTCCTTCTCAAAAAAAAAAAAAAAAAAAAAAAAGAAGGAAGGAAGAAAGAAAAAGGAAGGAAGGAAGGAAGGAGAATGCCTTTAGGAAAGGAAAGCCTCAGTGATCTTCCTGGCACACACTAGATACTCAGGAAGTATCTGTTGAATGAATGCATGCATGCACGGACAAAGCAATTCTTTGGCAGTCTGCTTAAGGGCAGGCTCCTTCTGTGGCTTGTATTCTGTGTTCTTTCCTGACTTATGAAGGAGGAGAGGAAGAAACGGGTGTGTCCAGGGCTTCTCCTTGGTGCCCGTGGGTACATTGTTGCGTCTGATCCTCTGGAGAGACGGGGATTCGTGTGCCCTTTCTACAGATGGGGATACTGAGGCTAGAGGAGGTTAGGAGGAAAGGAACACGTGGACCTAGCTTTCCTTGGGTCTCCCCAGGGCTGCCCCAGGGCTTAGCAGACAGAGGTGATGAAGAACAGCTATGGGTCGGATCAGTGAGGGAACACTAGGCACCATGGTGAGGGTGACAGCTCCAGGTTGTCCGTAGGCAAGGCTGCAGCAGGACAAGAGGCCACTCAGTCTTTCCTTCCTATTTCTCTCTGCACCTGGGCTCACCTCCATCTATCTCTTCTCCTCTCCTCCCCACTCCTCAGCTTGTGCCCTTTTAACACTTTTTTTTCTTTCTTTTTGGTCTTAATCGATGACTAAGGACTTGCGTGTCGTTTCTGTTGCTCAGGCTGGAGTGCAGTGGCATGATCCTGGCTCCCTGCAACCTCTGCCTCTTGGGTTCAAGCAATTCTCTTGCCTCAGCCTCCCGACTAGCTGGGACTACAGGTGTACGCCACCACGCCTGGCTAATTTCTGTATTTTTAGTAGAGACAGGGTTTTGCCATGTCGGCCAGGCTGGTCTCGAACTCCTGACCTCAAGTGAGCTGCCTGCCTCGGCCTCCCAAAGTGCTGGGATTACAGGTATGAGCCATCATGCCTATCCTGCCTGCATGGTTTCTAAGAACCAAAAGGTTGACCTGGTGAAAGACAGAGGTTGCAGGCCCTCCACACCCTTGCTATTCATACCTCCGTGCCTCAATTTTTCCATCTATAAATTGGGATTGTTATAAGGATTCTGGGTGATGTGTGTTGGTTCTGAGTACAGTTCTGGCCAATGGGAAGTGCCTAACAGAGGAAAATTGTTGCTGTTATTATTTTGCCTGTTCCTAAGGCTAACCCAACTTAATTTCTTTAATATTCTGGAAACTGGAACAACACAGTGACTGATGCCTGTAACCCCAGCATTTTGGGAGACCAAGGTGGGAGGATCACTTGAGCCCAGGAGTTTGAGATCAGCCTGGGCGACATAGCATGACTTTCTCCCTACAAAAAAATTAAAAAGTAGCCAGGCACAGTGGTGAGCACAGTGGTCCCCCAGTGGCTTGGGAGGCTGAAGTGGGAGGATCACCTGAGCCTGGAATTTTGAGGCTGCTGTGAGCTATGATGGCACCACTGCACTCCAGCCTGGGTGACAGAGCAAGAAATTATTATTATTATTATTATTATTATTATTATTATTAAGGAGCCAGGCATGGTGGCTCATGCTTGTAATCTCAGCACTTTGGAAGGCTGAGATGGGAGGATTGCTTGAGCCCAGCCCTTCAAGAGGAGCCTGGGCAACAGAGTAAGAACCCCTCTCTAAAAATAAAATAAAATTTTTAAAAATCTGGAAACTAATTCTGGAGAGGATTGGAGTCTGAGATTCTGAAGGTTTATTTTGGATACATTGTGCCTCAATTTTATGATCACTAAAATGCGAGTCTCTGCATGTCTGACCCCCAGGAAGGTGTTGAGATGTTGGTCATTTGAGTCAGTGGGCAGGAAAACCAGGGGTGACTCCTGTAGAATTTACACAGGGCCAAGTTTGAATGGTAAACCCAGGAAGAGCAGGGCTGAGACGAAGCATGGCCTTCCCCAACGTGATGTTCACTTAAGGTTTGTGGAGCGACTCACGATGCATAGGTGGTGGCTGACCACAGGTGAGTATCCTGGAGCTAGAGAATGACCCCAGGTCCTAAGCAGCCCCAGAATTTCTTGGCAGGTCACGGCAGAGGGAGCTGTGCCCAGGGAATCTTTTTGGACATTGCAAAGATGATTTTCTCTCTTGGGAAGGAGTCTGATCTCTTTAACTCCTTTGTGAAGATGCCAAAAACATCTGCAGTGGACGCTGCTGGAATTGCTCATGAGATGTAAACCACATTTCAGAGAAAAGAGCAATCTATCAGAAGATATTCCTTCCAGCGACTGAGAACCTTTCAGAGCTTGATTGCTATGAATGCCCCAGCCTTTCCAGAGTGTTTTACTCCACTCTCAAATGAGATAACGAAGCCCTTTAATTTACTGTTTAACTCCCAAACAGAGTGAGCGGGTCAGGCATCATCCACACCCCAGGCCTAAGGAGATAGAAGGCTGGAACCAGGCTCAGAAGGCCACACTGAACCTGGCATGTTGTCAATGGTCCTTCTCAGATCTATCTATCTATCTATATATTTTTTGAGACAGGGTCTTGCGCTGTCACCCAGGCTGGAGTGCAATGGTGTGATCACAGTTCACTGCAGCCTCAAAATCCTGGGTTCAAGGGATCCTGCTGCCTCAGCCTCCTGAGCAGCTGGGACTACAGGCACATACCACCATGCCTGGCTAGTTTTTTTTCATTTTCTTTTTTGTTTTTTGAGACGGAGTCTCGCTCAGTCTCCCAGGCTGGAGTGCAGTGGCGCAATCTGGGCTCACTGCAAGCTCCGCTTTCTGGGTTCACGCCATTCTCCTGCCTCAGTCTCCCAAGTAGCTGGGACTACAGGCGCCCACGGCCACGCCTGGCTAATTTTTTGCGTTTTTAGTAGAGACAGGGTTTCACCGTGTTAGCCAGGATGGTCTCGATCTCCTGACCTCGTGATGCTGCCTGCCTCGGATTCCCAAAGTGCTGGGATTACAGGCGTGAGCCACCATTCCTGGCCCGTTTTCTTCAGAGATGGAATCTTGCTATGTTGCCCAGGCTAATCTTGAATTCCTAATCTTAAACAATCCACCCACCTCGGCCTCTCAAAGTGCTGGGATTGCAGATGTGAGCCACTGTGCCCAGCCTCTTCCTAGTTCTTGGTTCCCTCTTGCAAACTGACCCATGGGAACAACTTTGCTGGGCTTTTGAATTTGACTAAATGTCCTTAAATCCTTTGGACAGGATCAGAGTTTAGATTAAAGCAAGGACATCTCCTTCCCTTCCTTTTTATCCCCCATGCTAATCACAATCCCAGTCATTTTCTGAGAGGGAAACTGAGACTTAGAGAAGTTGAGTCACTCCCTTCAGAGCACAGAGTTAGGTCACAAAAGACTCAAATTAGATCCAGGTCTGCCTGGCCTTCCACTACTCTAGAGGCTGCTCCAGAGGGGTTCCCTTGTGTCTCAGGAAGGCCTGAAGCTACTTGGTCACCCTGTCCAGAACTTCCCTCCAAGAATATGAAAAGGCCTTCTTCCTCATTTGTGGCAGATGCAGATGAAAACACAAAGCATGAGGCTAAGGGTGGTGGCTTATACCTGTAATCCCAGCACTTTGGGAGGCTGAGGTGGGAGGATCACTTGAGGTTAGGAGTTCAAGACCAGCCTGACCAACATGGTGAAACCTCGTCTCTACTAAAAATACAAAAATTAGCCAGACGTGGTGGTGCACACCTGTAGTCCCAGCTACTGGGGAGGCTGAGGCAGGAGAACTGCATGAACCTGGGAGGTAGAGGTTGCAGTGAGCTGAGATCGTGCCATTGCGCTCCAGCCTGGGCGGGAAGAGTGAGATTCCATCTCAAAAAAGAAAAATAAAACACAAAGTATAACCCTACTATGGCAGATTGCAGAGGCACATGGTTCACACCACCTTCCATGAAGGGTTTGTGACTCCTCTGTGAATGCTGTCCACAGGAACTGTCTCAACTACAGAGAGCTCCTTCTCCCAATATCCCATGTCTGTGGAAGGGTGGAGGTCCAGCCATCTTGGCCAAGCCTGGACAAGTGTGAATGGCTGTTTCAGCTCCTGTTCTCCTTCTGGGCTCAGTGGAAGCTTACCTTCTTGCCATTTCTCCATTGCTTGTTCCTGCGTCCTTCTGGCCTCTTGCTGTCAAGAACACTTTTTTTTTTTTTTTTTGAGATGGAGTCTTGCTCTGTTGCCCAGGCTGGAGTGCAGTGGCGGGATCTCGGCTCACTGCAAGCTCCGCCTCCCAGGTTCATGCCATTCTCCTGCCTCAGCCTCCCCAGCAACTGGAACTACAGGTGCCCGCCACCACGCCCGGCTAATTTTTTGTACTTTTACTAGAGACTGGGTTTCACCATATTGACCAGGCTGGCCTCAAACTCCTGACCTTGTGATCCGCTTGCCTTGGACTCCCAAAGTGCTGGGACTACAGGTGTGAGCCACCGCGCCCCGCCTTTTTTTTTTTTTTTTTTTTTTAAAGAGACAGTGTCTTGCTCTGTCACCCAGGTTGGAGGTGCGGTCGTGCAATCATGGCTCACTGCAGCCTCTTAACTCCTGGATTTGAGTGATCCTCCTGCCTCATCCTCCTGAGTAGCTAGGACTACAGGTATACATCATCATGCCTAGATAATTTTTTATTTTTTGTAGAGGTGGGGGTCTTGCTATATTGCCCAGGCTGGTCTTGAATTCCAATTCCTGGGCTCAAGTGATCCTCAGCTTCCCAGATTGCTGGGATTACAGGCATGAGCCAGTGTGCCTGGCCTTCAAGGGCACTGCTTAATAAATATCCTGCTTGCTCAATCCATCTCAGAGTGTTTCCTGGGGAATGTCACCTGTGAGGTTGCACATACACCTGTGCATATGTATCAGAACATCCCTAGGTACCCCATAAATATATGCATTCTTATTTGCAATTGAAACAAAACAGACTGGGTGCGGTGGCTTATGCCTGTAATCCCAGCACTTTGGAAGGCTGAGGTGGAGAGACCACTTGAGGTCAGGAGTTCGAGACCAGCCTGGCCAACATAGTGAAACCTCGTCTCTACTAAAAATACAAAAATTACCCAGGTGTGGTGGCACACGCCTGTAATCCCAGCTACTCAGGAGGCTGAGGCAGGAGAATTGCCTGAACTCAGGAGATGGAGGTTGCAATGAGCCACGATCATGCCACTGCATTCCACCCTGGGCGAGAGTGAGACTCCATCTCAAAAACTAAACTAAACTAACTAACTAAATAAAAAATATTGAAAAAAATTAAATAATTTTATCTATCTAAATTCTAAATTCCCCTTTCCTTCTCCCTAACAGGAAGAGCTCTATCCTGTTAACCATGTTTTGAAACTCCATAAACCAACACATACATGGTCAGTTGATTTTTTTTTTTTTTAATAATAGAGATAGGGTTTCACCATGTTGCCCAGGCTGGTCTTGAACTCTTGGGCTCAAGCGATCTGCCCACTTCAGGGTCAGTTGGTTTTTACAAAATGGCAAAGACAATCAAATGGATAAATAGTAGTCATGTCAACAAATGGTGTTGCAGCCAGGCATGGTTGCTCACGCCTGTAATCCCAACGCTTTGGGAGGCTGAGGCAGGAGGATGGCTTGAGGCCAGCAGTTCATGACCAGGCTGGGCAACATAGCAAGACCCTGTCTCTTAAAAAAAAAAAAAAAAAAAAGTAGCCATGTGTGGTGATATGTGCCTGTAGTCCCAGCCACTTGGGAGCCTGAGGTGGGAGGATTGCTTGAGTTTGAGACTGCAGTGACCTGTGATTGTACCACTGCACTCTATTCAGCCTGGTTGAAAGAGGAAGACTGTCTCAACAAACAAACAACAAATGATATTGGAACAACTAGTTATGCATATATTTTTTTTAAAAAAAGAAAGAACCTTGACCACCTCTACCTCACAACTTAACAAAAATTGTTTCAAATGGATCATAGACCTAAATCCAAACCTCAAAATTAAAATACTTCCCAAAGGAAACACAGGAGAAAATCTTTGCAAGCTGAGATTAGGAAAAATGTTTCTTAGATATAGCTTCTATATCCATGAAGCATAAACAAAAACATATGCTAAACTAGATTTCATAAAAATTAAAAACATCTGATTTTCAAAAGACACTCTTATGAAAATGGAAAAACAAACCACAAACCGAGAAAAAATGTTTGCACAGCAGATATATGATAAAGGACTTTTATTGAGAATGTAAAGAATCCTCAAAAGTCAGTAGTAAGAAAATTAATAACTAAACTAAAAATGGCCAAATAGGCCAACACAGTGGCTTATGCCTATAATCCCAGCACTTTCGGAGGCCAAAGCAGAAGGATTGCGTGAGCCCAGAAGTTCAAGACCAGCCCGGGCAACACAGTAAGACCTTGTCTCTACAAAATACATGTAGCTGGATATGGTGGTGTGTTCCTGTGGTCCCAGCTGCTTAGGAGGCTGAAGTAGGAGGATCAGTTGAGCCTGTGAGGTTGAGGCTGCAGTAAACTGGGATTGTGCCACTGCATTCCAGCCTCAGCAAAAAATAAATAAATAAAAATAATTTTAAATTAAAAAGAAAAAGAAAAAAATTTTAAGTGAACATAAAGCCAGGCATGGTGGCCCACGCCTGTAATCCCAGCATTTTGGGTGGCTGAGGCAGGTGGATCACCTGAGGTCAGGAGTTTGAGACCAGCCTGGCCAATATGGTGAAACCTCGTCTCTACTAAAAATACAAAAATTAGCCCAGCATGGTGGCTGGTGTCTGTAATCCCACCTACTTGGGAGGCTGAGGCAGGAGAATCACTTGAACCTGGGAGGCAGAGGCTGTAGTGAGCTGAGATGGTGCCACTGCACTCCAGCCTGGGCAACAGAGTAAGACTTGGTCTCAATAAATAAATAAATAAATAAATAAATAAATGTAACATACACTTAACAATCCCATTTTTAGGTGTTTAACTAGGAGAAATGAAAATTTGTGTTCAAACAAAAGTTGGTTCACAAATATTTACAGGAGGTTTATTTATAATTGCCCCCAAACTACAAACAAGTCAATTGCACTTCAGCTAGAGAATGGATAAATACATTGGTACATCCACACAGTAGACTACTATTCAGCAGTTTAAAAAAGGCGATTGAGGCCGGACGCGGTGGCTCAAGCCTGTAATCCCAGCACTTTGGGAGGCCGAGAAGGGCGGATCACGAGGTCAGGAGATCGAGACCATCCTGGCTAACACTGTGAAACCCCGTCTCTACTAAAAAATACAAAAAAAAACTAGCCGGGCGAGGTGGCAGGCGCCTGTAGTCCCAGCTACTCGGGAGGCTGAGGCAGGAGAATGGCGTGAACCTGGGAGGCGGAGCTTGCAGTGAGCTGAGATCCGGCCACTGCACTCCAGCCCGGGCGACAGAGTGAGACTCCGTCTCAAAAAAAAAAAAAAAAAAGGCGATTGAGATACTCAACAACATGAATGAATCTCTGAATCTCAAAGGTATTATGCTAAGTGGAAGAAGACAGACTCAAAATGCCACGGACTCCCTGTTTACAGGAGATGTGAGGTGAGGGAAAGACTCGACTACAATAGGGCAGTGTGCAATATTGGGGAAGGATGGAACCCTTTTATATCTTGATTGTGATGATGTCTACCTAAGGGTATGCATTCACCCAGACTCACAAACTGTACACAAAGGCTAGTCAATTTCACTGTCTGCAAATTGTAGCTCAATAAACCAGACTGAAAGAGTTGAACCATAAACATTGTATATAACTGGTATCATATTGTATGTATCCTTCTGCAACCTGCTTTTTTTGCTCACTACTAATGACTTTTGAGGTTTATCCAAGTTGATACTGCATAGACTATGATGATACATGTAGCTTTTCTTTATTTTAACTGCTACAACATATTCCATTATACATTATACTTTGTTTATCCAGTCTCCTGTTGGTGAACATTTACTTTGTTTATGTTTGTTGTTTTTTTCTCTTGTTTTAAACAATGTTGCAATAAACATTCCTGTAAATGTATTCTATAGCACCAGTGCTGGGATCGCTCTGCAAGATATTTACCTAGAATAGTAAGTGGAATAGTTGGGACAAGAGGGTGGTGAATATCTCTGCTTTGCTCTCCAAGGGCATACCAACTGACACTCTACCAGCATGTGTCAGAATTTCCTTTTTCTACATGTTCATCAATAATTGGGATTATCAGACTTTAGCTTTTGCTTAGTTGATGAATGTAAAATGATATCTTGTTGCTGTTTTAGTTTTACAATTTCTCTGATTGTCATTGTGGCTGAACATCTATTCATATGTTTGGGGGACATTTGGGTTTTCCTTCTGTGAATTGCCTGTTCATATTCTTTGCCTGTTTTTTTTTGTGTGTGTGTATGTGTGTGTGTTACCCCTTCTTTCCTCCCTCCCTCCCCCCTTCCTTCCTTCCTTCCTTCCTTCCTTCCTTCCTTCCTTCCTTCATTCCTTCCTTCCTTCCTTCCTCTATCTTTCTCTTTCTCTCTCATCTCTTTTTCTTTTATTTTTCTTCACAGATTGTTGCCCAGGCTGGAGTGCAGTGGCATGATCTCAGCTCACTGCAACCTTGGCCTCTCGGGTTTGAGTGATTCTCCTGCCTCAGCCTCCCAAGTAGCTGGGATTACAGGCGCCTGCCACCATGCCCGGCTAATTTTTTTTTTTTTTTTAATTTTTAATAGAGACAGGATTTCACCGTGTTGGCCAGCATGGTATCAAACTCCTGACCTCTGCTGATTTGCCCGCATCTGCCTCCCAAAGTGCTGGGATTATAGGCATGAGCCACCACACCGGCCTGATAACTTTAAAGATTTCTATGCTGAGGCCGGGTGCAGTGGCTCATGCCTGTAGTCCCAGCACTTTTGGAGGCCAAGGCGGGTGGATCACCTGAGGTCGGGAGTTCGAGACCAGCCTGACCAATGTGGAGAAATCCTGTCTCTACTAAAAAAATACAAAAAAAGAAAAAATAAATTAGTTGGGCATGGTGGCGCATGCCTGTAATCCCAACTACTCGGGAGACTGAGGCAGGAGAATCGCTTGAACCTGGGAGGTGGAGGTTGTAGTGAGCCAAGATCGTGCCATTTCACTCCAGCCTGGGCAACAAGAGCAAAACACCGTCTCAAAAACAAAACAAAACAAAACAAAA
The DNA here is from genome assembly GCF_007565055.1 of Rhinopithecus roxellana. Lineage (NCBI taxonomy): Eukaryota > Metazoa > Chordata > Mammalia > Primates > Cercopithecidae > Rhinopithecus > Rhinopithecus roxellana. Next base: position 136,989,031 of record NC_044554.1, on the reverse strand, counting down.
CAAAAAAACAAAAAAAACCCCAGCAACAACAAAAAATGATTTCCATCCTGGGCAATACAGCAAGACCCCATCTCTACAAAAAATACAAGTATTAGCTAGGCATGGTGGTGCCTGCTTGCAGGCTTGTAGTCCCAGTTGCTTGGGAGTCTGAGGTGGGAGAATTGCTTGAGCCCAGGAGTTTGAGGGTATAGTGAGCTATGACTGCACCACTGCACTCCAGCCTGGGTGACAGAGTGAGACCCTATCTCAAAAGAAAAAAAAAAAAAAGAAGAACAGAAATTATAACAAACTGTCTCTCAGACCACAGTGCAATCAAACTAGAACTCAGGATTAAGAAACTCACTCAAAACTTCTCACCTACATGGAAACTGAGCAACCTGCTCCTGACTGATTACTGGGTACATAACAAAATGAAGGCAGAAATAAAGATGTTCTTTGAAACCGATGAGAACAAAGACACAACATACCAGAATCTCTGCGACACATTTAAAGCAATGTGTAGAGGGAAATTTATAGCACTAAATGCCCACAAGAGAAAGCAGGAAAGATCTAAAATTGACACCCTAACATCAAATTAAAAGAACTAGAGAAGCAAGAGCAAACACATTCAAAAGCTAGCAGAAGGCAAGAAATAACTAAGATCAGAGCAGAACTAAAGGAGATAGAGACACAAAAAACCCTTCAAAAAATCAATGAATCCAGGAGCAGAACTGAAGGAGATAGAGACACAAAAAACCCTTCAAAAGATCAATGAATCCAGGAGCTGGTTTTTTGAAAAGATCAGTAAAATTGATAGACTTCTAGCAAAACTAATAAAGAAGAAAAGAGAGAAGAATCAAATAGATGCAATAAAAAATGATAAATGGGTTATCACCACTGATCCCACAGAAATACAAACTACCATCAGAGAATATGATAAACACCTCTATGCAAACAAACTAGAAAATCTAGAAGAAATGGATAAATTCCTGGACACATACACCTCCTAAGACTAAACCAGGAAGAAGTTGAATCCCTGAACAGACCATAACAGGTTCTGAAATTGAGGCAATAATTAATAGCCTACCAACGAAAAAAAGTGCAGGACCATACAGATTCACAGCCGAATTCTACCAGAGGTACAAGGAGGAGCTGGTACCATTCCTTCTGAAACTAGTCCAATCAATAGAAAAAGAGGAAATCCTCCCTAACTCATTTTATGAGGCCAGCATCATCCTGATACCAAAGCCTGGCAGAGAGACAACAGAAAAAAGAGAATTTTAGACCAATATCCCTGATGAACATCAATGCAGAAATCTTGTATAAAATACTGGCAAACCAAATCCAGCAGCACATCAAAAAGCTTATCCACCATGATCAAGTAGGCTTCACCCCTGGGATGCAGGGCTGGTTCAACATATGCAAATCAATACATGTAATCCATCATATAAATGGAGCCAAAGACAAAAACCACATGATTATCTCAATAAAGGCAGAAAAGGCCTTTTTCTTTTTTCTTTTTTCTTTTTTTTTGAGACGGAGTCTCGCTCTGTCGCCCAGGCTGGAGTGCAGTGGCTGGATCTCAGCTCACTGCAAGCTCTGCCTCCTGGGTTTATGCCATTCTCCTGCCTCAGCCTCCCGAGTAGCTGGGACCACAGACGCCCACCACCTCGTCCAGCTAGTTTTTTGTATTTTTTTTTTTTTTTTTAGTAGAGACAGGGTTTCACCGTGTTAGCCAGGATGGTCTCGATCTCCTGACCTCGTGATCCGCCCATCTCGGCCTCCCAAAGTGCTGGGATTACAGGCTTGAGCCACCGCACCCAGCCAGAAAAGGCCTTTGACAAAATTCAACAGCCCTTCATGCTAAAAACTCTCAATAAATTAGGTATTGATGGGACGTATCTCAAATAATAAGAGATATTTCTGACAAACCCACAGCTAATATCATACTGAATGGGCAAAAACTGGAAGCATTCCCTTTGAAAACTGGCACAAGACAGAGATGCCCTCTCTCACCACTCCTATTCAACATAGTGTTGGAAGTTCTGGCCAGGGTGATCAGGCAGGAGAAAGAAATAAAGGGTATTCAGTTAGGAAAAGAAGAAGTCAAATTGTCCCTGTTTGCAGATGACATGATTGTATATTTACAGAACCCCATTGTCTCAGCCCAAAATCTCCTTAAGCTGATAAGCAACTTCAGCAAAGTCTCAGGATACAAAATCAATGTGCAAAAATCACAAGCATTCCTATACACCAATAACAGACAAACAGAGAGCCAAATCATGAGTGAACTCCCATTCACAATTGATTCAAAGAGAATAAAATACTTAGGAATCCAACTTACAAGGGATGTGAAGGACCTATTCAAGGAGAACTACAAACCACTGCTCGACGAAATAAAAGAGGACACAAACAAATGAAAGAACATACCATGCTCATGGATAGGAAGAATCAATATCATGAAAATGGCCATACTGCCCAAGGTAATTTATAGATTCAGTGCCATCCCCAACAAGCTACCAATGACTTTCTTCACAGAATTGGAAAAAACTACTTTAAAGTTCATATGGAACCAAAAAAGAGCCTGCATGGCCAAGACAATCCTAAGCAAAAAGAACAAAGCTGGAGGCATCACACTACCTGACTTCAAATTATGCCATGAGGCTACAGTAGCCAAAACAGCATGGTACTGGTACCAAAACAGAGATATAGACCAATGGAACAGAACAGAGCCCTCAGAAATAATAACACACATGTACAACCATCTGACCTTTGACAAACCTGACAAAAACATGAAATGGGGAAAGGATTTCCTATTTAATAAATGGTACTGGGAAAACTGGCTAGCCATAAGTAGAAAGCTGAAACTGGATCCCTTCCTTACACCTTATACAAAAATTAATTCAAGATGGATTAAAGACTTAAATGTTAGACCTAAAATCATAAAAACCCTAGAAGAAAACCTAGGCAATACCATTCAGGACATAGGCATGGGCAAGGACTTCATGTCTAAAACACCAAAAGCAATGGCAACAAAAGCCAAAATTGACAAATGGGATCTAATTAAACTACAGAGCTTCTGCACAGCAAAAGAAACTACCATCAGAGTTAACAGGCAACCTACAGAATGGGAGAAAATTTTTCCAATCTACCCATCTGACAAAGGGCTAATATCCAGAATCTACAAAGAACTTAAACAAATTTACAAGAAAAAAATCAAACAATCCCATCAAAAAGTGGGCAAAGGATATGAACAGACACTTCTCAAAAGAAGACATTTATGCAACCAACAGACACATGAAAAAATGCTCATCATCACTGGCCATCACAGAAATGCAAATCAAAACCACAATGAGCTACCATCTCACACCAGTTAGAATGGTGATTATTAAAAAGTCAGGAAACAACAGATGCTGGAGAGGATGTGGAGAAATAGGAACACTTTTACACTGTTGTGGGACTGTAAACTAGTTCAACCATTGTGGAGAACAGTGTGGTGATTCCTCAAGGATCTAGAACTAGAAATACCATTTGACCCAGCCATCCCATTACTGGGTATATACTCAAAGGATTATAAATCATGCTGCTATAAAGACGCATGCACATGTATGTTTATTGCGGCACTATTCACAATAGCAAAGACTTGGGACCAACCCAAATGCCCATCAATGATAGACTGGATTAAGAAAATGTGACACATATACACCATGGAATACTATGCAGCCATAAAAAAGGATGAGTTCATGTCCTTTTCAAGGACATGGTTGAAGCTGGAAACCATCATTCTCAGCAAACTATCGCAAGGACAGAAAACCAAACATCGCATGTTCTCAGTCGTAGGTGGGAATTGAACAATGAGAACACTTGGACAAAGGAAGGGGAACATCACACACCAGGGCCTGTCGTGGGGTGCAGGGTGTGGGGAGGTAGGAGATATACCTAATGTAATGACGAGTTAATGGGTGTAGCACACCAACATGGCACATGCATACATATGTAACAAACCTGCACATTGTGCACATGTACCCTAGAACTTAAAGTATAATTTAAAAAAAGGAAAAAGAAAAAAATTCCTCTTTATCCTTGATTTTAAGTGGTTTAATAATGATAGAACCCTATACAGACATACTAATTTATGCTGCTTTTTCTTGGAGTATGTTTTTGATTTGAGGACTTGTATGTCTCTAGTTATTTTTCCTTCCTTCCTTCCTTCCTTCCTTCCTTCCTTCCTTCCTTCCTTCCTTCCTTCCTTCCTTCCTTCCTTCCTTCCTTCCTTCCTTCCTTTCTCTCTCTCTCCTCTCTCTCTCTCTCTCTCTCTCTCTCTCTCTTTCTTTTTTGAGATGGAGTCTTGCTCTGTCACCCAGGCTGGAGTGCAGTGGCATGATATTGACTCACTGCAACCTCTGCCTCCCGAGTTCCAGGGATTCTCCTGCCTTAGCCTCCCGAGTAGGTGGGACTACAGGTGTGCACCACCATGCCCAGCTAATTTTTGTATTTTTAGTAGAGACGGGGTTTCACCATGTTGGCCGGGCTGGTCTAGAACTCCTGACCTCAGGTAATCCACTTGCCTCAGCTTCCCAAAGTGCTGGGTTTATAGGCATGAGCCACCACGCCCAGACTAATTTTTGAAAATTCTCATTGATTGTTCATCATATATTGCTTCTCTGTGATTTTCTGCTTTCTGTTATTCTAAAACTTCCATTAGACCTATGTTACAGTCCTTCCATCTTTCTCCCATTTCTCATAGTTGCTCTTTTGTGAATTTCATCTTTGGCTCCTGGTGCTCTTGTGTTGGTCTGGATCCTTCTAGTAACAGAACGGCCACCTGATCTGAATGGAGGTCCATGCAGGTTTTCTCTCTCTCTCTTTTTAGAGACAAGGTCCTTTTTTTTTTTTTTTTTTCTTGCTTCATTGTCCATGCTGGAATGCAGTGGTGCGATCTCAGCTCACTGCAACCTCTGCCTCCCAGGTTCAAGCAATTCTCCTGCCTCAGCCTCCCAAGTAGCTGGGATTACAGGTGCATGCTGCCACGCCCGGCTAATTTTTGTATTTTCAGTAGAGACGGGGTTTCACCATGTTGGCCAGGCTGGCCTTGAACTGCTGACCTCAGGTGATCCACCTGCTTTAGCCTCCCAAAGTGCTGGGATTACAGGTGTGAGCCGCTGCACCTGGCCTAGAGACAGGGTCTCTCTCTGTTGTCCAGGCTGGAGAGCAGTGGTGCAGTCCTAGCTCACTGCAGCCCCCAACTCCTGACTTCAAGAGATCCTTTCTCCTCAGTCTTCAGAGTAGCTGGGACTACAAGTGCGTGCTACCATGCCTGGCTAAGGTTTCTCTCAAAAGTGACATTGAGATCTGAAGGGTGGCAAAATGTCATTTAGGAACAGGGGAAGGTAGGGCTGGGGGAGTCCTCCGGGCAATAGAAACAGGATTTATGAAAATGAGATGGTGCCTGACACAAAGGGCTGGGATGGGTGCAGATTGGAAGCCACCGGAAGGCTCTAGGCCAAGAAAGGACTTGATACATTGGCAGATTCTTCTGGCTGCCTTGTGGTGTAGAGGATAGGAGAAGGTCAAGGGCAGAGGTGGGCTATCTAGCCTGGAAGTGATTGCAGCCTAGCTGAGAGAGCCGTGGTGGCCAGGACCAGTGAGGTAGCAGTAGGGGTGGAGAGAGAGGATGGATGCAGAGATGTTTAGGATATGAGCTGGCTGGTGATGGATGGCATGGGGCAGGCTGGTGGTGGTGAGGGAGTCCAGGGTCCAGCTGCCACTAGGAGGGTGGGGAGGTTTGTGCACAACCCCTTGTCTTTCTGAGCCTTGTCCAGGTAAGATCCCCTGCACAAATTTAACCTGCTTTTTTTTTTTTTTTTTTTTCCTGAGCCATTTCAGACTGCCTCCTGGGGATGAGGTCTGCATAATCTTATTTATTTATTTACTTAGACAGAGTCTTGCTCTGTTACCCAGGCCAGAGTGCTGTAGTGCGATCTCGGCTCATTACAACCTCCGCCTCCTGGGTTCAAGCCATCCTCCTGATTCAGCCTCCTGAGTAGCTGGGATTACAGGCATGGACCACCGCATCTGGTTAATTTTTTGTATTTTTAATAGAGACAGGGTTTCACCATATTGGCCAGGCTGGTCTTGAACTCCTGGCCTCCCAAAGTGCTGGGATTATAGGTGCAAGCCTCTGTCTACAGAATCTTGTAGCCTACAAAAATCTTCTGGCCTCTGTCTGCAGAATCTTGTCTCTAAGTTAAGTCTTGTGTTAAGTTCGTTCTTCCGGGCTTTTGCTCCAGCTGTGATGAACACTATGCTTCTACCTCTGTGCAAGCCAGGCCAGACCCCTCTCCAAGGGCTGGACACCAATTTCATGTCTTCAGGTCCTACTGTAACGTAAACAGGCTGTCCAGAAGAAAATCCTACACCAGCCCAAGTGTGAGCAGGCCTGGAGACTCTGCTGCTGAACTGCAGCCCCTGATGGCCAGCCTGGATGTCACCTCCATCCTGCTTGAGCCAGGGTCCCCGGATCCCTGGACCACCTCCACTCCAGACCCAACAATGGGGAAGCTGCTGGTCCCACACCATTTCTGAGTTTTCTCCTCTTTCCTTCTGCTTTAAGTTCCTTCCAAGGATTTAAGTGCAAGTCATCCCAGAAACCCAGGTAGGGGAGTAGAGAGGCCAGATATGGACAGGAAGGCTGCCAAGAAAGGGGTGTTAGCCGGGCACAATGGCTCAGGTCTGTAAGCCCAGAACTTTGGGAGGCTGAGGCTAGAAGATTGATTGAGCCTAGGAGGATTGCTTGAGACCAGCCTGGGCAACATGGCGAAACCCTATCTCTACACACACACACACACACACACACACACACACACACACACACACACACACAAATTAGCTGGACATGGTGGTGTGCACCTGTAGTCCCAGCTACTTGAGGCAGAGGTTGCAGTGAGCCCAGATCACACCATTACACTTCAGCCTGGGTGACAGAGCAAGAAGAAAGAAAGAGAGAAAGTGAGAAAGAAAGAGAGAGAGAGAGAGGAAGGAAGGAAGGAATGAAGGAAATGGTCAGGCACGGTGGCTCACGCCTGTAATCCCAGAACTTTGGGAAGCCGAGGTGTGTGGATCACTTGAGGTCAGGAGTTCAAGACCAGCCTGGCCAACATGGGGAAACCCCCTCTCTACTAAAAATATAAAACTAGCCGGGGATGGTGGCGCACGCCTGTAATCCCAGCTACTCAGGAGGCTGAGGCAGGAGAATCGCTTGAACCCGGGAGGCGGAGGTTGCAGTGAGCCGAGATCGTACCACTGCACTCCAGCCTGGGCAACAAGAGCAAACCTCCGTCTAGGCCGGGTGCGGTGGCTCAAGCCTGTAATCCCAGCACTTTGGGAGGCCGAGACGGGCGGATCACGAGGTCAGGAGATCGAGACCATCCTGGCTAACACTGTGAAACCCCGTCTCTGCTAAAAAATACAAAAAACTAGCCGGGCGAGGTCGCGGGCGCCTGTAGTCCCAGCTACTCGGGAGGCTGAGGCAGGAGAATGGCGTGAACCCGGGAGGCGGAGCTTGCAGTGAGCTGAAATCCGGCCACTGCACTCCAGCCCGGGCAACAGAGTGAGACTCCGTCTCAAAAAAAAAAAAAAAAAAAAAAAGAAAAAAAAAAACTCCGTCTAAAAAAAACCCCAAAAGAATGAAAAGAGAAATGGGTGTTATCAAGGAAGTTACCAGTTACCAGTGTGGGCAACTGAGCTTAAACCTGGTGGGGCCTCTGGAAGGCAGTACAGAATGTGGAAACCCATGGTTGTCCCACCTGTGTGGGGTGACATGACCGAGCTGTTTATACACCCATTGTCATCAGCCACTGGCTAAGAGCAGCCCCTGGGAGAGCAGGCCTTCATGCATTTGTTCCTGCTCTGCTGTGGCAGGCTCAAGACTCAGGAAAGAGCTGCAGATGCTCACAATTGAATGTGTCACCTGGTCCCAGAATGGCAGCGTCAAGCACCCTCTCAGCCTAGCCCAGAAGTCAGAGTTCCTATTTCATCAGTTGCAAAGCAGAGACAATGCCATCTGCCCGATAGCAGAGCAAAGGGCAGGTGGGAGCAGGGTCCTCTGAAAGCTGGGGAGGGGCTGGAGGGGCCCTCGGTGCTGTGTACATGTGTCCTAGATACACGGGAATTGGACCTGGATCCCGCCTTCCCCCCAGCTCTGGCTACCGGCTCCTGCTGATATGATGTTCTTGTTCTAAAAACAGATATGTCACACCTCAAGCAGATTTGCAGTCCCTTGACAGCAGCCTCGTCTGGCACATAAAGGACTTCTGCCTCTCTGCATGGCTTCCCAGGGCACGGGAGAACAGTGAGGGCCAGTCCAAGTGGGCTGCTCCAGAGGGCAGCACAGCCCTGGACCCCATCTCCCCAGCCCCTGTGGGAAGGGGGATTTTCCTGGAGTGACAGCCCAGTTGGTCTTAGAGCTCTGCTAACAGACGGTTGGTACCTCCGAAGGTTGAACTGGGGAACCATTTTATTCTTTGCTGCCCAGCCTGTATTTTCTTTCTTTTCTTTTTTCTTTTTTCTTTCTTTCTTTCTTTCTTTCTTTCTTTCTTTCTTTCTTTCTTTCTTTCTTTCTTTCTTTCTTTCTTTCTTTCTTTCTTCTCTTTCTCTTCTTCTCTCTCTCTCTCTCTCTCTCTCTCTCTCTCTCTCTCTCTCTCTCTCTCTCTCTCTCTCTCTTTCTTTCCTTCCTCTCTTTCTCTCTTCTCTCTCTCTCTCTTTTTTGAGACGGAGTCTCACTCTGTCACCCAGGCTGGAGTGCAGTGGCGCGATCTCGGCTCACTGGAAGCTCTGCTCCCTGGGTTCACGCCATTCTCCTGCCTCAGTCTCCCAAGTAGCGGGGACTACAGGCACCGGCCACCACGCCCGGCTAATTTTTTCGTATTTTTTTTTTTTTTTTAATAGAGATGGGGTTTTCATCATGTTAGCCAGGATGGTCTCTATCTCCTGACCTCGTGATCCACCTGCCTCGGCCTCCAAAGTGCTGGGATTACAGATGTGAGCCACTGCGCCCGGCCCTTTTTTTTTTTGAGATTGAGTCTCACTCTGTCACCCAGGCTGGAGTGCAGTGGTGCCATTTCAGCTCATTGCAACCTCTGCCTCCCAGGTTCAAGCGATTCTCCTGCCTCAGCCTCCCGAGTACCTGGGATTACAGGTGTCCACCACTATACCCAGCTATTTTTTGTATTTTTAGTAGAGACGGGGTTTCACCATGTTGGCCAGGCTGGTCTCAAACTCCTGACCTCAGGTGATCCACCCGCCTTGGCTTCCCAAAGTGCTGGGATTACAGGCATGAGCCACCGCAGTGGGCCACCACCCAGCCACTTGGTTCCTCTGGGTGACAAGATTCAACATGTCCCTGAGGCTAGGGGCTTCCTGTCCAGAGCAGGGTGGCCCCTTCATCAGAGAGGAGCCTCCCACTGGAGGACCCAATCCTGAGGGTCCTGGAGCCTGGGTACCCTCTCTACTCTTCTCCCAGGAGGTGTTTGCCCCAGGCGCTTTGCCGACCAACCAGGAAGCATGGCAGAAGGCCAGGAATGGCTGGGGGCTGGTGGGGAGAATCCGGCCTGGCCCAGGCATCGCTACTCTAGGGTCTCAAGGGTTCCCTGTCACTTTGGCCATTCTTCTGTTGCTAGTGTTCCCAGGCCCTTGGCAGCTGGGATCATTGAGGCCTCCCCACTGGGGGTGCTGGGGCCAGTCCTAGCCAGGGCAGAGAGTGGGTCAGCTGTCTCAGTTCCTTGAGTGTTTGGTGCTGGTACTGGTCTCATGGTTTTAAACCTGGTACCCAGTGGGTATGGGGAGCCATGGGCACCTGTGGGGCTACTTATGGATCCTCTTCCTTATCAGGGACTGCAAACCCTGTGGTGCAGCTGCTGCCTCAGTGTCCCCTCATGCTCCAGGTCCTCACTGTGGCGGCTGCTCTTCCCTGAGATCCAGCCAGTGTAGCTGAGTCCCTGGTGTCTTGCTAACTTCCTGCCAGCCCCTGAACCCAGAACTCTCTCTTCCCCTTGGCCACTTGCTAGGAGCCTCTACCACTGAAAAAACTCAGTTTCCTAGCCAGGTGCAGTGGCTCATGCCTGTAACCTCAGCACTTTGGGAGACTGAGGCAGGAGGATTGCTTGAGAACAGGAGTGTGAGACCAACCTGGGCAACATAGTGAGACCCCACCTCTAAAAAAAAAAAAAAAAAAGCCAGGCATGGTGGTGCACGCCTGTATTTGGGAGGAATTCCTTGAGCCTGGGAGGTTGAGGCTGCTGTGAGCTATGAGGGGTGCCACTGCACTCCAGCCTGGGAGACAGAGTAAGACCTTGTCTCAGTAACGAAAACCAAAAGCAATCTAATAAACAAAAGAGGAAAAAACCCTCGTTTTCCTTCTCTGTTAATATGGGTGATAATGCCTACTCTACAGTGTTGTTGGAAGCCATAGTGATAGACTTTTTAACACATTTGACACTTGCTGGTAGATAGCAGGTACTTAGTAAAAAGTGACAATGGGCTGAGCATGGTGGCTCACTACTGTAATCCCAGCAGTTTGGGAGGCTGAGGCGGGCGGATCACCTGAGGATCACACGAGACCAGCCTGGCCAACACGGTGAAACCCCGTCTCTACTAAAAATACAAAAATTAGCTGGGTGTGGTTGTGGGCACCTGCAGTTACTCAGGAAGCTGAGGCAGGAGAATAACTTGAACCCAGGAGGTAGAGGTTGCAGTGAGCCATTGCACTCCAGCCTGGGCAACAACAGTGAAACTCTGTCTCAAAAAAAAAAAATTAAAAAAATAAAAAAAGTGACAATGATCATTCCTGGTGTTAATAACAGACTTTTGTTTTGTTTTGTTTTTTTAATGAGACAGAGTCTCGCTCTGTCGCCCAGGCTGGAGTGCAGTGGCACGATCTCAGCTCACTGCAAGCTCCGCCTCCCGGGTTCACGCTGTTCTCCTGCCTCAGCCTCCCGAGTAGCTGGGACTACAGGTGCCCGCCACCATACCCATCTAATTTTTTGTATTTTTAGTAGAGATGGGGTTTCACGGTGTTAGCCAGGATGGTCTCGATCTCCTGATCTTGTGATCTGCCCGCCTCGGCCTCCCAAAATGCTGGGATTACAGGCGTGAGCCACCACGCCCGGCCAGTAACAGACTTCTCTATCTTTCTGCCTCTCACCTAACTCTGAGAGACTTTTGCTGCCGTGATCTCTACATCTGAACTCCTCCCGAGAACAGAGCTGCCCAGAAGGACCATCTGTGGTGATGAAAATATTCTATGAATGCACCATCCAATATGCTGGCCTCTTGAACACATGTGGTCCTGGCCCTCTTGGGCACTGGAATTGTCCATTTGGTGTTTTGGAATTACTCCTTTTGGGCTTCTATTACAGAAAACCATAGGCTGGGTGGCTTAAACAACACACATTTCTGTCTCACAATTCCAAGATTGAGGAACCAGCAGATTGGTGTCTGGTGAGGGCCCACTTTCTGGTTTGTGGATGGCTGTCTTCTCCCTGTATCCTCGCATGATGGAGAGTGATATAGTTTGGCTCTGTGTCCCCTGCTTAAATCTCATGTCGACACCAGGTACAGTGACTCATACCTGTAATCCCAGCACTTTGGGAGGCCAAGGTGGGTGGATCACCTGAGGTCAGGAGTTTGAGATTAGCCTGGACCACATGGTGAAACCCTGTCTCCACTAAAAATACAAAATTAGCAGGGTGTGGTGGTGGGTGCCTGTAATCCCAGTTACTCGGGAGGCTGAGGCAGGAGAATTGCTTAAACCTGGGAGGCAGAAGTTGCAGTGAGCCCAGATAGTGCCACTGCACTCCAGCCTGGGTGACAGAGTGAAACCGTGTCTCAAAAAAAAAAAAAAAAAAAAAAAAAAAAAAAGAAAAGAAAAGAAAAAGAATAAAAAGAAGAAGAAGAAGAAGAAAAAAAGGTATCATGTCAAATTGTAATCCCCAGTGTTGGAGGTGGGGCCTGGTAGGAGGTGATTAAATCGTGGGGTGGATTTCTCATCAATGGGTTAGCACCATCCCCTCCGTGCTGTTCTCATGGTGGAAGGTTATCATGAGCTCTGCTTGTTTAAAAGTGAGTAGCACCTCCCCACCTCTCTCTCATCCTCTTGCTCTGGCCATGTGAGATGTACGTTCTTCCTCTTCACCTTCTGCCATGATTGTCAGTTTCCTGCGACCTCCCCAGAAGCTGAGCAGATGTCAGAATCATGCATCCTGTACAGCCTGTGGAACGTGAGCCAATTAAAACTCTTTTCTTGGCTGGGTGCGGTGGCTCACGCCTGTAATCCCAGCACTTTGGGAGGCCAAAGTGGGTGGATCACCTGAGGTCATGAATTCAACACCAGCCTGGGCAACATGGTGAAACCCCATCTCTACTAAGAATACAAACATTTGCTGGGCGCGGTGGCGGACGCCTGTAATCCCAGTTACTCAGGAGGCTGAGGCAGGAGAATGGCTTGAACCCAGAAGGTGGAGGTGGCAGTGAGCCAAGACCGTGCCATTGCACTCCAGCCTGGGTGATAACAGTGAAACTCCATCTCACGAAACAAAACAAAACATCCCTCTTTTCTTTATAAATTACCCAGTCTCAGGTTTTTCTTCATAGCAGTGCCAGAATGGACCAAGACAGGGAGAGAGGAAGCAAGCTCTGTGATGACTCTTCTCAAAAGGGTGCGAATCCCATTAAGTGAATTCCACCCTTTCAACCTCATCTCAACGTGATCACCTCCCAAACTTCTCACCTCCAAATATCATCACACTGGGAGTTAGGAGTTTGACATATGAATTTTGGAGAGTCCACAAACATTCTGCCTATAACACCAGAAATGGAATTTTTATTTCATTTCATCTATTTATGTGAAACAGAGTCTTGCTCTGTCACCCAGGCTGCAGGCTGTCACCCAGGCTGGGCTCACTGCAATCTCCACCTCCAAGGTTCAAACGATTCTCCTACCTTGGCCTCCCCAGTAGCTGGGACTACAGGCACCCACCTCCATGCCTGGCTAATGTTTTTTGTATTTTTAGTAGAGATGGGGTTTCACCATGTTGGCCAGGCTGATCTCGAACTCCTGACCTCAAGTGATCCTCCCACTTAGGCCTCCCAAAGTGCTGGGATTACAGGCAAGAGCCACCACACTTGGTCTTCCTTTAATTTTAATCATTTTAAATGTAAAGAGCTGTATGTAGCTAGGAGCTACTGAATTGGACAGCACAGCCTTAAGGAGAGTGGAAACCAGCTGAATCCAGTTGAAACAGGAGTTAAACAAGTTGGCGCCAGCCAACATTGAATGACCTTGGCTGAAACCACCTGAAACTGGTTGAAAGGAGCCACAAACTGTTCACAACCAGCCGAAGCTGGATTAACCTGGCTGAAACTGGATGAAGTCATTTGAAACCAGCGGAAACTGGATCAAACCAGTGGACAGTGGTTGAAACCAGATGAAATCATTAAAGTAGGGTTTGTCATATTATTTTGCCTCTTGATGAACTAGTCCTGGTTTTTTTTTTTTTTTTTTTTTTTTTTTTTTTTTTTTTTTTTTTGAGGCAGAGTCTTGCTCTGTCACCCAGGCTGGAGTACAGTGATGCGATCTTGGCTCACCACAGCCTCTGCCTCCTAGGTTCAAGAGATTCTTGCACCTTGGCCTACTGAGTAGCTGGGATTACAGGTGCCCATCACCATGCCTGGCTAATTTTTGTATTTTTAGTAGAGGCGGGGTTTCACCATGTTGTCCAGGATGGTCTCGAACTCCTGACCTCATGTGATCTGCCTGCCTCAGCCTCCCAAAGTGCTGGGATTACAGGCATGAGCCATCACACCTAGGTTTAAACAATATAATTTTATTCCCTCACAATTCTGGAGGAGTCAGATTAAGGGGTTGGCAGATGAGGTTATTTCTGACACTTGCCTTATCGGTGTCTTCCCCTGGTGTATTCACATTGTCTCCTCTCTCTACACATTTCCTCTTCTTATTAACATAAGGACCAGCCATATTGGATTAGAACCCACTCTGACAACTCATTTTAATTCGGTCACCTCTTTAAAGACCCTGTCTCCAAACACAGCCACATTCTGAGGTTCTGGGACTTAGGACTTCAAGATGTGAATTTTGGGATGACAAAATGTAGCCCATAGCAGTCTTAAACCAACTGGTGCCAATGCACATCTCTCTCTCTTTTTTTTTTGAAATGGAGTCTCACTTTGTCACCCAGGCTGGAGTTCAGTGGTGCTATTTTGGCTCACTGCAGGGTTCAAGTGATTCTCTTGCCTAGCCTTCTGATTAGTTGGGATTACAGGCGCCCATCACCACTCCCGTCTAATTTTTGTATTTTTAGTAGAGACCGGGTTTCACCATGTTGGCCAGGCTCGTCTTGAACTTCTGACCTCAGGTGATCCACCCGCCTCGGCCTCCCAAAGTGCTGGGATTACAGGTGTGAGCCCTGTAATGAGCAGGTGCCCAGCTGCATACACATTTAGTTTTATTCTAACAAAGTAGCTTGTATATTTTAAGATATAAAACTGAACATCTTTTTCCCTCACTGGAGAAACATAAGGAAAACCAAGGAACTTTTTACAACAAACATTTTTAAACATTTACAAAAGTAGAAGGAAGAGTACAGTGAACCCCCATGGACCCATTGCCCAGCTTAAATAGCAATCAGGATTTTGCCAATGTGCTTCAAACTATTCTCCCCTTCCCCTCTTTTTCTTGGCTGGGATGTTTTAAAGCAAATCCTAGATATGTTGTAAAAAGAAAATGTAAAAATAAAACAGAACAAAAATTACAATGAAGAATACTATTTCCAAATAAGATCTGGCTGGGCGTGATGGCTCATGCCTGTAATCCCAGCACTTCGGGAGGCTGAATGGGGGCAGATCACATGAGGTCAGGAGTTCAAGACCAGCCTGGCCAACATGGTGAAACCCCGTCTCCACAAAAATACAAAAATTAGCCAGGTATGGTCGCATGCCCCTGTACTCTCAGCTACTTGGGAGGCCGAGGTACAAGAATCACTTGAACTTGGGAGGTGGAGGTTATAGTGAGCCGAGATCACACCACTGCACTCCAACCTGGACAACACAGCAAGACTCTGTTTCAAAAAAAAAAAAAAAAAGATCTGTTAGGCTGGGTGCAGTGGCTCATGCCTGTAATTGCAGCACTTTGGGAGGCTGAAGTAGGATGATTGCTTGAGCCCAGGAGCTTGAGACCAGCCTGGCCTGGGCAACGTAGCAAGATCCCCCAACTCTACAAAAATATAAAAGCCAGACATGGTGGTACATGCCTGTGGTCCCAGCTACTTGGAAGGCTGAAGCAGGAGGATCATATGAGCCCAGGAGCTTGAAACCAGCCTGGACAGTATCAGAGACCCCGTCTCTACAAAAAATTTTAAAAATTAGCCAGGCATGGTAATGTGCACCTATAGTCCCAGCTACTTGGGAGGCTGAGACTGGAGGATCACTTGAGCCCAGGAGTTTAAGACTGCAGTGAGCTATCACGGCACCACTGAACTCCAGCCTGGCTGAACAACAGAGTGAGACTCTGTCTCTAAAAAACAAACAAGCAAACAAACAAGAAAACTAGGTGTAGTGTGTAGTGCGTCACACCTATAATTCCATCACTTTGGAAGGCGGAGGTGGGAGGCTAGACTGAGCCCAGGAGTTTGAGACTAGCCTGGGCAACATGGCAAAACCCCATCTCTTAAAAAAAATATAAAATTTAGCCAGGCATGGTCCCTATGGTCCCAGCTGGGAGGCTGAGGCAGGAGGATCATCTGAGCCCAGGAGGTCGAGGCTGCAGTGAGCCGCGATTGTGCCACCACACTGCAGACTGGGTGAAAGAGTAAAACCCTGCCTCAAAACAAACAACTATACAACAACAACAACAACAAAAAGCCCTCAAATAAGATCCTTTATGTTCCTCAGTTTCTCCATCAAGCAGCAGGGCCCTGGGTAGCATTAGGAGTGGATTTTATTTCTTTTCTTTTCTTTTTTTTTAGATGGAGTCTTGCTCTGTCGCCCAGGCTGGAGTGCAGTGGTGCGATCTTGGCTCACTGCAACCTCTGCCTCCCAGGTTCACACCATTCTCCTGCCTCAGCCTCCCAAGTAGCTGGGACTACAGGCATCCACTGCCATGCCTGGCTAATTTTTGGTATTTTTAGTAAAGACAGGGTTTCACTGTGTTAGCCAGGATGGTCTCGATCTCCTGACCTCGTGATCCACCCGCCTTGGACTCCCAAAGTGCTGGGATTACAGGAGTGAGCCACTGCGCCTGGCCAGGAGTGGATTTTATTTTTAAAGCTACAGTTTAAACCACAAGGGCGTCTGCTAAATACCAGCCAAGGAGAAGCTAAGTTGTCAAAATGCCCACTCAACCCTCCCAAACATCTCGAACCCACCCTTTCCTGATCTTCTCTACTCCAGCGTCTTTTGTGTTTGTTTTCTGTTCTATACCGGGAGAAGAGAGAGATTCGTGTTGACAAGTCCTTGTTGTCCAGACTTACACGGATACAGCTGTGGGGAAGGAAGGAAGGCTGCAATGCTGCTGTTTCCATGAACATTCCTGGCACCTTCCAGGTGTCAGCAGGACCAGGGGAGTGGAGAACTGGTCGCCCTCCCCACTCCTCTATAGAACACAGTAGTGTGTGGATTTTGTACAGGTTTTGTTGAGAAAGAAAGGAGTAAAAAGGACTTTTGGGGCAGAAAATGTTTCCTCCTTTTTTTTTTTTTTTTTTTTTTTTTTTTTTGAGACGGAGTCTCGCTCTGTCACCCAGGCTGGAGTGCAGTAGACGGATCTCAGCTCACTGCAAGCTCCGCCTCCCGGGTTCACGCCATTCTCCTGCCTCAGCCTCCCAGGTAGCTGGGACTACAGGCGCCCGACACCTCGCCCAACTAGTGTTTTGTATTTTTTAGTAGAGACGGGGTTTCACCGTGTTAGCCAGGATGGTCTCGATCTCCTGACCTCGTGATCCACCCGTCTTGGCCTCCCAAAGTGCTGGGATTACAAACTTGAGCCACCACGCCTGGCCAATGTTTCCTCTTTTTCAAATAAATTGTGCATCAGGATTTAGAAAGAATGGAAGAGGGAGTTTAGAGGCACCAGGTGACCAAACCTAAGAGAAAAGAACCGTCCGGGTGCGGTGACTCAAACCTGTAATCCCAGCACTTTGGGAGGCCGAGACGGGCACATTACTTGAGGTCAGGAGTTCGAGACCAGCCTGGCCAACATAGTGAAACCCTATCTCTACAAAAAATACAAAAATTAGCCAGGTGTAATCCCAGCTACTCAGGAGGCTGAGGCAGGAGAACTGTTTGAACCCAGGAGGAGGAGGTTGCAGTGAGCTGAGATTGCATCAGTGCACTCCAGCCCGGGCAACAGAGTGAGACGCATCTCAAAAACAAAACAAAACAAAGCAAAACAAAACAAAAAACCACTTCTTGCTCTTGCTCCCAGGGTCCAGACAAAATTACAAAGGCTAATTGGAAAAGGAAGGTTGGTCTCCATCAATGTTTTATTTCTCTTCATCTCTTCATCTCTCTCCTCCTCCTCATCTTTTTGTTTATTTGTTTCTTTGTTTAGAAATGGGGTCTCACTGTGTTGCCCAGGCTGGAGTGCAGTGGCACACTCATGGCTCACTGCATCCTTGAACTCCTGGGCTTAAGCAATCCTCTCACCTTAGCCTCCTGAGAGGCTGGGACCACAGGTGTGTGCTTAAAACCTGGCTAACTTTTATATTTTTTGTAGAGACAGGGTTTTTCCATGTTGCCCAGGCTGGTCTTGAACTTCTGGGCTCAATCCATCCTCCTGCCTCAGCTTTCCAAAGTGCTGGGATTACAGGCATGAACCACTGCACCCAGGATTTTTTGTTTGTTTTTTTGAGACAGGGTCTAGCTATGTTGCCCAGGCTGGAGTGCAGTGGTGCCATCATAGCTCACTGCAGCCATAAACACCTGGGCTCAAGGGATCCACTTGCCTCAGTCGCCCAAGTAGCTGGGACCATAGGCATATATCACTATGCCTGGCTAATTTAAAATTTTTTTTTTATAGAGACGGGGCCTCAGTATATTGCTCAGAATGGTCTTGAACTCCTGGGCTCAAATGATCCTTCTGCTTCAGCCTCCCAAAGTGCTGAGATCACAGGCATGAGCCACCGCATCCGGCCAGACCCCACCTCTTGATGGACAAGAGGTCATATGGAGAAAGGGCATAGGGAATGGGAGAGATCCCTGTGGCTATCTCTAGAAAATACAATTCGTCAGCTGGGTGTGGCAGCTTACATCTGTAATCCTAGCACTTTCGGAGGCTGAGACAGGTGGATCACTTGAGGTCAGGAGTTTAAGACCAGCCTGGTCAAGATGGTGAAACCCCGGCTCTAATAAAAATACAAAAATTATCTGGGTGTGGTCGTGGGCACCTGTAGAGTCAGCTACTTGGGAGGCTGAGGCAGGGGAATCACTTGAGCTCAGAAGGCGGAGGTTGCAGTGAGCCGAGATTGTGCCACTGCATTCCAGCCTGGGCGACAGAGCAAGACCACACAACAAACAAACAAACAAACAACAATTTGTCACACCTTTCCAATTGCTTCTGCAGTGAGTTTGGCCTGTTGCTATCTCTGGTGGCCTGACCTGACTTGTCTGAACCTGCTTCAGTAGGGTCAGGGCACCAGGAGAAGGGGCTTTCTGCTTCTTCATGCTGGCTTTGTTCAGCCCCTACCGGATGCTTGGCCACGTTCTTCCTAGATTTCCATTATTTCAGTTGAATCTGAGATTGGCTCCCCATTTTTATTAATAATTAGATGACACAGCCGGGTGCAGTGGCTCACGCCTGTAATCCCAGCACTTTAGGAGGCCGAGGCGGGTTGATCATGAGGTCAGTAGTTCGAGACCAGCCTGGCCAACATAGTGAAACCCCGTCTCTACAAAAATACAAAAATTAGCCTGGCATGAAGGCGGGTGCCTGTAGCCCCAGCTACTCAGGAAGCTGAGGCAGGAGAATCACTTGAACATGGGAGGCGGAGGTTGCAGTGAGCTGAGATCTTGCCACTGCACTCCAGACTGGGTGACAGAGCGACACTCCATAGAAAGAAAGAAAGAGAGGGAGGGAAGGGAGGGAGGGAGGGAGGGAGGGAAGGAAGGAAGGAAGGAAGGAAGGAAGGAAGGAAGGAAGGAAGGAAGGAAGGAAGGAAGGAAGGAAGAAAGAAAGAAAATATGATGACCCCTGGAGCTGACTCTATTCCCAAATCAGGACTTTCATCAAGGTAAATATCTAGGCTGGGCCGGGTGGCTCAAGCCTGTAACCCCAGCACTTTGGGAGGCTGAGGTGGGCAAATTGCTTGAACTCAGGAGTTCAAGACCATCCTGGACAACTTGGTGAAACACCATCTCTACCAAAAATACAAAAACTTAGCCAGGCGTGGTGGCATGTGCCTGTAGTCCCAGATACTTGGGAGGCTGAGATTGGAGGACTGCTTGAACCCGGGAGGCGGAGGTTGCAGTGAGCCGAGATTATGCCACTGCACTCTAGCCTGGTTGACAGAGTGAGACTCTGTTTAAAAAAAAAAAAATAGGGCTTGAATCGGGAGAGTGAGAGAGTGACATGATCTGATTTACACTTGTAAAAAGATGAGTCTCATGAATACTTAGTGTTGGCAGAGATTTGAAACAAAGAATTCGCTCATATGTGCTGGTGGCAATGGAAGTTGTAGAAACACCAAGGAAACCCCAGCACCAGCAATGGACTTACACCCCATAACCCAGCAGCTCCACTCCTGGGTGAATGTTCTAGAAAGATGCGTGTGTGCAGGAATGTTCATCACATCACTGTTCGCAGTGGCGCTGGAAGGACCCAAGTGTCCACCAGCAGAAGAAATGAGCAAATGCACTGTGGCATACTCCTTTTTCTCTTTTTTTTGAGACGGAGTCGCCTAGGCTGGAGTGCGGTGGCACGATCTCGGCTCACTGCAACCTCCGTCTTCCGAATTCAAGTGACTCTCCTGCCTCAGCCTCCCGAGTAGCTGGGATTACAGGCGCCCGCCACCACGCCTGGCTAATTTTTTGTATTTTTAGTAGAGATGGGGTTTCACTGTGTTAGCCAGGATGGTCTTGATCTCCTAACCTCATATCCGCCTGCCTCGGCCTCCCAAAGTGCTGGGATTACAGGCGTGAGCCACTGTGCCCGGCCCCACCTAATTTTTTGTATTTTTAGTAGAGATGGTGTTTTGCCATGTTGGCCAGGCTGGTCTCAAACTCCTGACCTAAGGTGGATCTGCCCACCTGGGCCTCCCAAAGTGCTGGGATGACAGGTGTGAGCCACTGCGCCCGGCCATTGTAGCATATTCTTACAATGGAACAAGAAAGAAGCGGCTGCTGCTTCATTCAACAGCATGTATGTATCTCATGTTCAACATGTATGAACATAACTGATGAGACCAAGGAGTAACACACAAAAGCATGTACAAAATGATTCCATGCATGCGAAGTTTATATATATATATATATATATATACACATATATATATATATATATTTTTTGAGACGGAGTCTCGCTCTGTCACCCAGGCTGGAGTACAGTGGCGTGATCTCGGCTCACTGCAAGCTCCGCCTCCCAGATTCACGCCATTCTCCTGCCTCAGCCTCCTGAGTAGCTGGGGTAACAAAGCGCCTGCTACCATGACTGGGTAATTTTTGTATTTTTAGTAGAGACGGGGTTTCACCATGTTGGCCAGGCTGACTTTTTAATATTTTTAAATTCTTATTTCAATAGTGTTCAACATTTTTATTTCTGAGATTTTAGTGTGCCTGCCACCCAAGTAGTGTACATTGTACCTGATGTGTTGTTTTTTATCCCTAGCACCTCTCCCCCCCACCCATGCATGTCAAATTTAAGAACAGGCAAAACAGGTCAGGTGCAGTGACTCATGCCTGTAGTCTCAGGACTTTGGGAGGCCAAGGTGGGTGGATCCCTTGAGCCCAGGAGTTTGATACCAGCCTGGGCAACATGGTGAAACCCTGTCTCTATTAAAACATACAAAAAATTAGCTGGGCATGGTGGCGTGCACCTGTAATCCCAGCTACTTGGGAGGCTGAGGCAGGAGAATCACTTGAACCCAGGAGGTTGAGGTTATAGTGAGCTATGATTGTGCCACTGCACACTCCAGCCTAGGTGACAGAGTGAGATCCTGTGTTAAAAAAAAAAAAAAAAAAAAAAAAAAGGGGCTGGGTGCGGTGGCTCATGTCTGTTATCCCAGCACTTTGGAAGGCCGAGGTGGGCAGATCGTGAGGTCGGGAGATGGGAGATGGAGACCATCCTGGCTAACACTGTGAAACCCCGTCTCTACTAAAAATACAAAAAATTAGCTGGACGTGGTGGCCGGTGCCTGTAGTCTCAGCTACTCGGGAGGCTGAGGCAGGAGAATAGTGTGAACCTGGGCGATGGAGCTTGCAGTGAGCTGAGATCGTGCCATGGCACTCCAGCCTGGGCAACAGAGCGAGACTCCGTCTCAAAAAAAAAAAAAAGCCAGGCAAAACAATATTATTCAAGAATACATATATATTATTAAAGAATACATATATAGATGGGATAAATGATGAAATTACTTTATTTTATTATTTATTTTTTGAAGATACCACTGCCACCCAGGCTGGAGTGCAGTGGGGTGATCATGGCTCACTGCATCCTCCACCTTCCAGGCTTAAGTGCTCCTCCTGCCTCAGCCTCCTGAGTAGCTGGGACTACGAGGCACGCACCACCACATCCAGCTAATCTTTTTTATTGTTTGTGGAGATGGGGTCTTGCCATGTTGCCCAGGCTAATAGATAGTGAAATTATTTTAAAAGAGCAAGAAAAAAATGTCCATCAGCACATGAATGAATAAAGACAATGTGATATATACATACAATGGAGTATTTAATTCAGCCTTAAAAATCAGGAGATCCTGTCATTTGCAACACCGTGATTGAACTCGGGGACCTTATGCTAAGTGAAAGAAGCCAATTCTATAAAATCCCACCTATATAAGGTGTTTAAAATAATCAAACTCTGGCTGGGTGCAGTGGCTCACGCCTGTAATCCCAGTACTTGCAAAGGCCAAGGCAGGTGGATCACATGAGGCCTGGAGTTTGAGACCAGCCTGGCTAACACGGTGAAATCCTGTCCCTGCTAAAAATACAAAAATTAGCCAGTCGTGGTGGGGTACACCTGTAGTCCCAGCTACTTGGGAGGCTGAGGCAGGAGAACAGCTTGAACCTGGCAGACGGAGGTTGGCAGACGGAGGTTGCAGTGAGCCGAGATTGTGCCACTGCACTCCAGCCTGGGAGATAGAGTGAGACTCTGTCTCAAAAAAAAAAGAGTCAAACTCACAGAAGCAGAGAATAGCGTGGTGGTTGCCAGGGGCTGGGAGGAGGGGAAATGGAGAATTGTTCTTCAATGGGTGCAAAGTTTCTGTTATATAAGGTGAGTAAATTCTTGAGATCTGCTGTCCAAAATAGTACCTGTAATTCACAAGCCACCAAGCCAGACCAGGTCTCAGTCTTCAGTGAGCCTATGCCCCAGGGTTGTGACTTTCACAGATTTCTCTCGGTTCCATCCCCACTGCCCTTTAGGTTACATAGGAAGGCTGGGGGAGCTGGAATAGGTATTTCTCTTATCCAATTGTGGAAGGAGGGGGGTCAGGTTGAATATTTTCTTTTTCTGCAGGCCAATTAGGCTCTGGTAAAATAGTTTCAATAGAGGGCAGGCCTTGCTAAGAGGAACAGAATGGGCCGGGTGCAGTGGCTCACGCCTGTAATCCCAGCACTTTGGGAGGCCAAGGCAGGAGGATTATGAGATCAGGAGATTGAGACCATCCTGGCTAACACAGTGAAACCCCGTCTCTACTAAAAATACAAAAAATTAGCTGGCTGTGGCGGTGGGTGCCTGTAGTCCCAGCTGCTCTGGAGGCTGAGGCAGGAGAATGGCGTGAACCCGGGAAGCAGAGCTTGCAGTGAGCAGAGATAGTGCCACTGCACTCCCGGCCTGGGTTACAGAGCAAGACTCCATCTCAAAAAAAAAAAAAAAAACCACCAACACAGAATGTTCTAGGCATTTAAAAATATAT
Source organism: Rhinopithecus roxellana (assembly GCF_007565055.1). Taxonomy (NCBI): domain Eukaryota; kingdom Metazoa; phylum Chordata; class Mammalia; order Primates; family Cercopithecidae; genus Rhinopithecus; species Rhinopithecus roxellana. The sequence goes on along the minus strand of NC_044554.1, from coordinate 136,965,920 downwards.
TTTATTTATTTTATTATGTATTCATTTATTTTTGAGATGGAGTCTGGCTCTCTTGCCCAGGTTGGAGTGCAGTGGCGAGATCTCGGCTCACTGCAACCTCTGCTTCCTGGGCTCAAACCATCCTCCCACTTCAGCCTCCTGAGTAGCTAGGACTACAGATGCCTGCCACCATGCCCGGCTAAATTTTGTATTTTTTGTAGAGATGAGGTTTCGTCATGTTGCCTAGGCTGGTCCCCAACTCCTGTGCTCAAGTGATCCTCCTGCCTTAGCCTCCCAAAGTGCTGGGATTACCGGAGTGACCCACCACAAGAGGCCTCTAGGCAGATTTTTATGTTTTTATTTTTAATTTAATTTTTAAATTTTTGGTATCTAAAATACCAAAATACCACTCTGTTGCCTAGGCTGGAGTGCAGTGGCACGATCTTGGCTCACTGCAACCTCCGCCTCTTGGGTTCAAGCAATTCTCCTGCCTCAGCCTCCCAAGTAGGTAGGATTACAGGTACGCGCTGCTGTACCTGGATACTTTTTTTTTTTTTTTTTTTTTTTTTTTTTTTTTTTTGAGACGGAGTCTCGCTCTGTCGCCCAGGCTGGAGTGCAGTGGCCGGATCTCAGCTCACTGCAAGCTCCGCCTCCAGGGTTTACGCCATTCTCCTGCCTCAGCCTCCCGAGTAGCTGGGACTACAGGTGCCCGCCACCTCGCCCGGCTAGTTTTTTGTATTTTTTAGTAGAGACGGGGTTTCACTGTGTTAGCCAGATGGTCTCGATCTCCTGACCTTGTGATCTGCCCGTCTCGGCCTCCCAAAGTGCTGGGATTACAGGCTTGAGCCACCGCGCCCGCCCTATTTTTGTATTTTTAAGAGAGATGGAGTTTCACCATACTGGCCAGGCTGGTCTTGAACTCTTGACCTCAAGTGATCTACCTGCCTTGGCCTCCCAGAGTGTAGGGATTACAGGCATGAGCCACTGCGCCTGGCCTAGGATTTCTTTGTCTTCCTCCAGTAACTGTTAGTTCAAGCTCTCCTCTCCCCACTGTTGTTTCTTACCGTGTCCCTCAGCAGTCCTCCAAAAACCATATGATAGATCTAAAATGGCTTTTCAATTCTGGAATTCAACAAAGTCTGGAGGCTGGGCGAAGTGGCTTACTCTGGTAATCCCAGTAATTTGGGAGGCTGAGGCAGGAGGAGGGCTGGAAGTCAGGTGTTCAAGACCAGCCTGGGCAACATAGCAAGATCCTTGTCTCTACATTTCTGCAAACAATTAAAAAATTAGTTGGGCGTGGTGGCATTCACATGTAGTACCAGCTATTCAGGAGGCTGAGGCAGGAGGATTGTTTGAGCCCAGGAGTTTGAGGATGCAGTGAGCTATGATTCCACCACTGCACTCCAGCCTGGGTGACAGAGTGAGACTCTGTCTCTTAAAAAAAGAGGAGGCATGGGTGGGCACGGTGCTCATGCCTGTAATCCCAGCACTTTGGGAGGCCAAGGTGGGCGGATCACTTGAGCTCAGGAGTTTCAGAGTAGCCTGGCCAACATGGTGAAACCTCGTCTCTACTAAATATACAAAAATTAGCAGGGGGTGGTGGCGCAAATCTGTAATCCCAGATACTCGGGAGGCTGAGGCAGGAGAATCGCTTGAACTTTGGAGGTGGAGGTTGCAGTGAGCTGAGATTGTGCCATTGCAGTCTGCACTCCAGCCTGGGTGGCGGAGTGAGACTCTGTCTCAGAAAAAAAGAAAAAGAAAAAAGAAGGGGAGATTAAGACATTCAGATAGAGACACCAGGGGTGTGTGTGCACAGAGGAAAGACCATGTGAGAACCCAGCAAGGAGGTGGCCATCTGCAAGCCAGGGAGAAAGGCTTCATGAGAAACCACCCCTGCCAACATCTTGATCTTGGACTTCCAGCCTCCAGAGCTATGAGAAAATAAATTTCTGTTGTTTCAGCCACCTGGTCTGTGGTATTTTGTTGTAGCAGCCTGAGCAAACTAATACAGCATCTCAAAGATGCCTCTAACCCAACTCCATTCCCACCCTAAGAAAGAAACTGTGGAGAACCTGCAAGTTCAAGGGTTATAATTTTGAGGTCAGTACAGTAAGTCTGTCCTTTTAAATAGGCCAGACCCGTGAATGTAAATGCCATTGGTCCCCTTTGATGAGACATTCTTTGTGCATGGCCTACTCTGTTGCCTGAGGCTGGTCTCACGTTATGTTCAAACTCCGTTGTTTGCTTGGGGGCCTTTGGCTCAACCTTTCTTTTTTTTAGAGGCAGGGTCTTGCTCTGTTGCCCAGTCTGGAATGCCTTGGTGTGACCATAGCTCACTGCAGCCTTCAGCTCCTGGGCTCAACCAATCCTCCCATCTCAGCCTCCTGAGTAGCTGGGACTATAGGTGCACATTACTATGCTTGACTCATTTTAAAATTGTAATTTAATTTTATTTAATTACTTACTTAATTTTTTTTTTTTTTTGAGATGGAGTCTTGTTCTGTTGTCCAGGCTGCAGTGTAGTGGTGTGATCTCAGCTCACTGCAGCCTCAAACTCTTGGGCTTAAGCGATCCTCCCCCTTCAGCCTTCAGAGTAGCTGGGACTACAGGTGTGAGCCACCATGCCTGGCTAACTTTTTCATTTTTTGTAAAGACAGGGTCTTGCCATGTTGCCCAGGCTGGTCTCAAACTCTTGGCTTCCAGTGATCCTCCCACCTTGGCCTCACAAAGCACTGAGATTACAGACATGCACCACTGTGTGTGGCCAGTTTCCAATTCGAGCTTGTGTTGTTATAAGTCACTAAATTTGTGGTAATTTTTTTTTTTTTTTTGAGACAGAGTTTCACTCTGTCACCCAGGCTGGAGTACAGTGGCCCAGTCTCAGCTCACTGCAACCTCCGCCTCCTGGGTTCAAGCAATTCTCCTGCCTCAGCTTCCCGAGTCGCTGGGACTACAGGCATGTGCCTCCACACCTGGCTAACTTTTGTATTTTTAGTAGAGATGGAGTTTCACCATGTTGGCCAGGCTTTTCTTGAACTCCTGACCTCAGGTGATCCTCCCACCTTGGCCTCCCAAAGTGCTGGAGTTGTAGGTGTGAGCCACCGAATCCAGCTTAATTTGTGGTAATTTTTTATAGCAGCCATGGGGACCTCATACAGATACTCAACCAACCAGAGATCCCCCAGCCCAGTACTCAGTCTTGAATGCGTGGCTGGACTCCAAGCACATTCGCCCATTCTGAGGTGACCAAGCTCACTTGGGCTTGGAGAGAACGTTATTCCAGCTGGCCAGCTCCCAGCCCTGCCCAGGAAGGCTGAGTCTCAGACCCAAAGAAAAAGAGAAAAAAAGCCAAGGACCCTCCCTGCCTCCCTCGTCCCTTCCTTCCCCTCCATGGGGCTGGCTGAACGGGAATCTCATGAACTCCTCAGCCCCCGGCAGGCTTCAGCCCCGTGGGACTCTCCTTTGTGGTCAGAGAGTCATAAATTTGCCTTCTGTTGTGGCACAGCCAGCAGGCCTGCCCTGTCCTCCTTCTAATTAGGTCTGCAGACCCCAGAGCCTGTCCTTCATCTGCTACTATCCTGGCAGCATGCAGCCGCCTTCCCAACAGAGGCACTAATGATGAGCACACGGGTCAAAGACCTTGACCCCACCATAGCTTTCTCCAGACCACGGCAGCATGGAGGCTGCTCCAGTGTCTGGGCCCGAAAGCTGGATTTCCCTATTGGCTCTTCTCCCAGCCTCTCTCCTCATTAAAACAGCCATCCTTCATGGCATCATGCATCCGGACTCGCCATGCATTGATCAGCTCTATTAACCTACTTTTCATTCCAAAGCCACACAGCCATTCCCACCATTTCTGCCCTGTGTAAATCCTCACCCAAAGCACACTGCACGCCCTCTGTCTTCCTGCTATTTTTGTTTGTTTGTTTGTTTGGTTTCCTACTCTTTTTTCCTAACAGAGTTTTTGTCTCTCCAAGGTACACGATCCCACAACCCATGTGATTTAAAAATTCTCTCTGGGGCTGGACACGGTGGCTCACGTCTGTAATCCTGTCACTTCGGGAGGCCGAGGTGGGCAGATTGCTTGAGATCAGGAGTTCAGACCAGCCTGGCCACATGGTGAAACCCTGTCTCTACAAAATACAAAAATTAGCGGGGGTGGCCGGGCGCGGTGGCTCAAGCCTGTAATCCCAGCACTTTGGGAGGCCGAGACGGGCGGATCACGAGGTCAGGAGATCAAGACCATCCTGGCTAACACGGTGAAACCCCGTCTCTACTAAAAAATACAAAAAACTAGCCGGGCGAGGTGGCGGGCGCCTGTAGTCCCAGCTACTTGGGAGGCTGAGGCAGGAGAATGGCGTAAACCCAGGAGGCGGAGCTTGCAGTGAGCTGAGATCCGGCCACTGCACTCCAGCCTGGGCGACAGAGCGAGACTCCGCCTCAAAAAAAAAAAAAAAAAATTAGCAGGGGTAGTGGCCCAAGTCAGTGATCCCAGCTACTCTGGAGGGAGGCTGAAGCAGGAGAACTTGCTTGAACCTGGGAGGTGGAGGGTGCAGTGAGCTGAGATTGTGCCACTGCACTTCATCCAGCCTGGGCGACAGAGCAAGACTCCATCTCAAAAAAAAAAAAAAGAAAAGAAGAATATTCTCTTTGGAAGAGTGAAATTTTGTCATTTGCAGGAACACAGGTAGGCTTGGAGACCATTATGTTAAGTGAAATAAACCAGACATAGAAAGACAAATGGACTGGGTGTGGTGGCTCGTGCCTGTAGTCCCAGCACTTTGTGGAGGTGGGGGATTGCTTGAGCCCAGGAGTTCCACACCAGCTTCGGTAACAGAGCGAAACTCCATGCCTACACAAAATAAAAATAAGAAATTAGCGAGGCGTGATGGTGTGCACCTATAGTCCTAGTTACCAGGAAGGCTGAGGCAGGAGGATCACTTGAGCCCAGGAGGTCGAGGCTGCAGTGAGCTATGATTGCATCACTGCACTCCAGCCTGGGTGACAGAGTGAGACCCTGTCTCAATAAAAAAAAAAAAAAAAAAAAAAAAAAAAAAAAAAAAAAGACAAATGCCACATGATTGTGTTAATATGTGGCAGCTGAAAAAGTTAATCTCATAGAATTAGAGAGGAGAGGCCAGGCACTGTGGCTCGCACCTGTAATCTCAGTACTTTGGGAGGACAAGGCAGGTGGATCACCCGAGGTCAGGAGTTCCAGACCAGCCTGGCCAACACGGTGAAACCCCATCTCTACTAAAAATACAAAAATGAGCTGGGAGTGGAGGTGCGCACCTGTAATCTCATCTACTCAGGAGGCTGAGGCAGGAGAATTGCTTGAACCCGGGAGGCGGAGGTTGCAGTGAGCCAAGATTGTGCCACTGCACTCTAGCCTGGATGATAGAGGGAGACTTTCTCAACAACAAAACAAAACAATTTATTTTCTATATTCAAATAGGTAGAAGAGCAGATTTTGAATGTTCCCAACACAAAGAAATGATAACCGTTTGAGGAAATGAATCTGCTAATCACCCTGATGTGATCATTACACGTTGTATACATATATTGAAATATCATGCTATACCCCGTAAATTCTCACAATTATTACATAAATATACAATTATTATATATAAATTAAAAATAATAAAAGCAAGAAAGAGTTCTTTTTGGCATTTTAAACAGGAATTCCCCCTTCTTTTGCTTGTGAATTTGAGAAGCAGTGTTCAAATCACAGCTTGGTTAGTGTGTGACCTTAAGGAATGTTCTGTTACCCGGGGCAGCACAAACAAACCATCCTACAACTTAGTAGCATTAAATGGATTGCCCCAAACTTAGTGCCTGTCATGATTTATTTGGACCAGCAATTCTGGAAGTACTTGGCTGTGCAGTTCTGGCTGGAGGCAGGTGGAGGGGTGGAGGGATTAAGGAGGCAGGCAGGAGTGAGAATGGGGCAGTGAAGAATGGGGTAGTGGAAGGCTGGCTGGGGATGCATCTTCATATAGTTTCAGAGCACATCCTAGGGTTAGCTTGGGCTTCCTTGCAGCATGGTGGCCTCAGGGCTGTGAATCCATTTACACAACATCTCGGGGCCACCGCATACATGTTTTAGACTGTAAATTGGAGGCTGAAAAACATCATAACATCACTTTTGCCCTACTCAATGACTATTCTGTTACTAAGGTTGGGCCAAAATTAAAAGGGGGGTGGTCACAGGCCCCCACCACCTTTTTTATTTTCAGACAGGGTCTCCCTCTGTTGCCCAGGCTGGAGCGCAGGGGTGCGATCATAGCTCACTGCAGCCTTGACCTCCCAGGCTCAAGCAATCCTCCTGCTTCAGCCTGCCAAGTAGCTGGGACATGGACATGCACCATCACACCTGGCTAATTAAAAAAATATATATATTTTTTGGGAGGCTGAGGTGGGCAGATCACCTGAGGTCAGGAGTTCAAGACCAGCTTGGCTAACATGGTGAAACCCCATCTCTATTAAAAATGTAAAAATTAACCGGGTTTGGTGGGGTGCACCTGTAGTCCCAGCTACTCAGGAGGCTGAGGCAGGAGAATCACTTGAACCCAGGAGGCGGATGTTTAGTGTGCTGAAGTCGTGCCACTGCACTCCAGCCTGGGTGACAGAGTGAGACTCCATCTCAAAAACAAAAACAAACAAACAAACAACAAACAAAAGCCATCCTGGGCTGCATGTGACCCATGGGCCGCAGGTTGGACAAGGTTTTTCTAGACTCTAGGGCCTCATTGTTTTTCCTGTCTAGCCCTTGCCAGTGTCTTTTTTTTTTTTTTTTTTTTTCCCGAGATGGAGTCTTGCTCTGTCGCCCAGGCTGGAGTGCAATGGCACAATCTCTGCCCACTGCAACCTCCGTCTCCAGGTTCAAGCAATTCTCCTGCCTCAGCCTCCCGGGTGGCTGGGATTACAGGTGGCCGCCGCGGCACCTGGCTAATTTTTGTGTTTTTAGTAGAGACGAGGGTTTCACCATGTTGGCCAGGCTGGTCTCAAACTCCTGACTTCAGGTGATCCGCCTGCCTCGGCCTCCCAAAGTGCTGGGATTACAGGTGTGAGCCACCGCACCTGGCCGCCTGTGTCTTTATGTTCCTTCCCCTCCCAGTCCACACGGTCCTGGTTGCCCCTCTCATATCCACCATCCACACTGCAGGCAACATGAGCTTTCTAAAATCTCAATCATGACAGTCTTTGCTAAAAATCTTCAGTGTCCTCCCCAGGACCCAAGAAGAAACTGCAAACTCCTTGGGCTGATATTTGCCATCTGTCAGCATCTGGCTCCATTTCTTTTTTTTTTTTTTTTTTTTTTTGAAACAGAGTCTTGCTGGGTTGTGTAGGCTGGAGTGCAGTGGTGCGATCATGGCTTACTGTAGTCTTGAACTCCTGGGCTCAAGTGATCCTCCCGCCTCAGTCTCCTAAGTAGCTGGGACTACAGGTGCACGCTACCACACAGGCTAAGTTTTTAATTTTTATTTTGTAGAGATGGGGGAATCTTGCTATGTTCCCTAGGCTAGCCTTGAACTTCCGGCCTCAAGTGATTCTCCTGCCTCAGCCTCCCAAAGAGCTGGGATTACCAGCACGAGCCACTGGGTCCAGCCTCTGGCTCTGTATTGAGTTTTCATCTTCCTCTCCTGCTTTTCCTTTCTCAGGTCCCACATCCCAGTGGTGAGAGACTCTGCCCTGTGCCCAGCCCCGGAGGACCCCCGGCTCCCTTATGTTCAGGGGCCTCCCCACACACAGTTCCTGTGCCTGGAAAACATGGCCTCCTCTCCTTGGCCTTGGAGGGGGATCTCAGGGTTTATCTTGCATGTCTCCTCCTCCAAGAAGCCCTCCATGTCCTGCCTGGACCCTCAGTGCTCCAGCTGCTCTGGAACCACATTCACGCGGCTGCTTCTCATCTCCCTAGGGTCGCCCAGGAGAGGCTCTCTCTCCTCCATCCTCTCAGCTCCATCCCTGGACAGAGCCCAGCACAAGGCGGTGAGAGTGAGTGTTCATGGATGGCATTCTGTGTGTTCCGTCTCATTTATCCCCCTGCACATAATGGTGGTTTGACAATTTTTTTTCCAAGTAGCAAATATTAATTTTTTTTGTTTGTTTGTTTAGAGACGGGGTCTTGCTTGGTTACCCAGTCTGGAGTGCAGTGGCGTGATCCAACTACAACCTCCAGCTCCTGGGCTCAAGCGATCCTCCCGCCTCAGCAACCTGAGTAGCTGGGACTGCAGGCATGCGCCACCACGCCTGGCTGACGTTTAAATTGTTTGTGGAGATCGGGGTCTCACTATATTGTCCAGGCTGATCTCAAACTGCTGGGCTCAAGCCCTCCTTCTACCTCGGCCTCCTAAAAGGCTGGGATTATAGGTGTGAGCCACTGTACCTGGCCTTCATATATTAGTTTTTATCCTTTTTTTTTTTTTTTTTTTTTTTTGAGACAGAATCTTGCTTTATTACCCAGGCTGGAGTGCAGCTGTGCGATCTCGGCCCACTGAAACCTCCACCTTCTGGGTTCAAGTGATTCTCACGTCTCAGACTCTTGAGTAGCTAGGATTACAGGTACATGCCACCACGCTCAGCTAATTTTTGTATTTTTAGTAGAGACAGGGTTTCATCATGTTGGCCAGACTAGTCTCAAACTCCTGACCTCAGGTGATCCACCTACCTCGGCCTCCCAAAGTCCTGGGATTACAGTCATGAGCCACCATGCTTGGCCATTAATTTTTTTGTCTTTTGGAGATGGAGTCTCACTCTGTTGCCCAGACTGAACTGCAGTGCCGTAATCTTGGCTCCTTGCAACCTCTGCCTCCTGGGTTCAAGTGATTCTCCTCCCTTAGCCTCCCAATTAGGTGGGACTACAGGTGCATGCCACCACGCCTGGCTAAGTGTTTGTATTTTTAGTGCAGATGAGGTTTTACTATGTTGGCCAGGCTGGTCTCGAACTCCTGACCTCAGGTGATCCACATGCCTTGACTTCACAAAGTGCTGGGATTACAGGAGTGGGCTGATTGTGTCTGGCCAGTGGTCACTAATTTTTAGAACAATATTTTTAACCCTGATCAAATAATTTTCATACTCATCTCCAGACGTTTAAACAAACCAAAAAAAAAAAAAAACAAAAAAACATTACCTGTAATCCTACAATATGCCAAATGTGATGTTTACATTTACATTTGAGGTGTGTACTTCTAGATTTCTCTCTCTTTGCCCACCACAATCTCTCTCCATTGTTAAAAATTAGACTCAAATTCCTCCATACATGTTATAACCTGTTTTTCTCATGTAACCATAAGTAAAGAGCAGATTTTTATATTCTTCTTATTTGTTATTTTATTTTATTTTATTTTATTTTATTTTATTTTATTTTATTTTATTTTTGAGACGGAGTCTTGCTGTATCGCCCAGACTGGAGTGCAGTGGCGCGATCTCGGCTCACTGCAACCTCCGCCTCTTGGGTTCAAACGATTCTCCTACCTCAGTCTCCCATATATCCTTATTTATTCGTCATCTGAAGTTGGAGTACAGTGGTGCAATCTCGGCTCACTGCAACCTCTGTCTCTCGGGTTCAAGTGATTCTCCTACCTCAGCCTCCTGAGTAGCTGGGATTACAGGCATGCACCACCATGCCTGGCTAATTTTTAGTAGAGACAGAGTTTTGCTGTATTGGCCGGACTGGTCTCGAACTCCTGACCTTGTGATCCACCCGCCTCGGCATCCCAAAGTGTTGGGATTACAGGCATGAGCCACCATGTCCAGCCTATCTTTGCTTTTATATTTGTATCATAAGATGTGCAGCTCGTTGGAATTTTACTAGTAGTTGACTTTAACTTCAAAAAACCGAAGTATGAATCTATGTTTCTTTACTCTTCAAAGTCCTAAGCAAAACATGGTCTATGGATGCCTCTCCGTAGCAATGAAAGATGTAACAAGTTTTTATTTTCTTTCTTTTTTTTTTTTGTTTTTTTTTTTTTTTTTTTTTTTTTTTTTTTTTTTTTTTTTTTTTTTGAGACGGAGTCCCGCTCTGTGCCCAGCTGGAGTGCAGTGGCGCGATTCGGTCACTGCAAGCTCGTCTCCCGGGTTTACGCATTCTCCTGCCTCAGCCTCCCGAGTAGCTGGGACTACAGGCGCCCGCCATCTCGCCCGGCTAGTTTTTGTATTTTTTAGTAGAGACGGGTTTCACCGTGTAGACCAGGATGGTCTCGATCTCCTGACCTCGTGATCCACCCGTCTCGGCTCTCCAAAGTGTGGGATTACAGGCTTAGCCACCGCGCCCGGCCCTCTTTTTTTTTTTTTGAGATAGAGTCTCGCTTCGTTGCCCAGGCTTTGAGGGCAGTGGCACGATCTCGGCTCACTGCAAGCGCTGCCTCCTGGGTTCACGCCATTCTCTCCTCCTCGCCTCCCGAGTGGCTTGGGACTATACAGGCAACCCGCCACCACCCAGCTAATTTTTTTGTATTTTTTTTTTAAGTAGGGATATGGTTTCATTCACACCAGATTAGCCAGGATGGTCTCAATCTCCTGACCCTGTGATCCGCCCACCTAGGCCTCTCAAAGTGCTGGGATTACAGGCGTGAGCCACCACGCCCGGCCAAGGTTTTATTTTCTTTCTCCTCCGTCATCATCCAGCTTTTGTGGATTTAAACAGGGTTTTATTTATTTGCTTATGTGTGTGTGTGTGTGTGTGTGTGTGTGTGTGTGTAGTGTATATTTTAGAGACAGAGTCTCACTCTGTTGCCCAGCTGGAGTACAGTGACGCAATAAAAGCTCACTGCAGCCTTGAGCTCCTGGGCTCAAGTGATCCTCCCACCTCAGCCTCCCAAGTAGCTGTGATACAGTCATGCACCACCACGAACAGCTAATTTTCAATTTTCAATTTTCAATTTTTTTTTTCGAGATGGAGTCTTGCTCTGTCTCCCAGGCTGGAGTACAGTGGTGTGATCTTGGCTCACTGCAAGCTCAGCCTCCCAGGTTCATGCCATTCTCCTGCCTCAGCCTCCCGAGCAGCTGGGACTACAGGAGCTCGCCACCATGTCTGGCTAATTTTGTTTTTGTATTTTTAGTAGAGGCAGGGTTTCACTGTGTTATCCAGGATGGTCTCTTATCTCCTGACCTCATGATCTGCCCGCCTCGGGCTCCCAAAGTGCTGGGATTATGGGTGTAAGCCACCGTGCCCGGCCTTTCAATTTTTTTTGTAGTGATGGGGGGGGGGGGTCTTGTTGTGTTGCGTAGACTGGTCTCGAACTCCTGACCTCAAGTGATCTGCCCGCCCCGGCCTCCTAAAGAGTTGAGATTACCGGCATGAGCCACCACTCTCAGCCAAACAAGGTTTGAAACTTAAAAAATATCGTTGAATTATTCACTTTATATATTTTCTTATTCAGAGATTTTGAAATTTGCATGGTTTTATAACCCATCAACAATACCATTTAGTCTTAACTCCAGGCTTTAGGGCTTTTCGCTAGGTTTCTTCAGTTCTGTGTTTTATTTTATACTTCAATGGCCAGAGTATGTCCTCCAGTAATTTTATTCAAGACAGATTGACTTTCTAAGCCCTTTTACTACTAGAAAGACAGAGAATACTGTCTTTCTTTGTTAAAAAAATTTTTAAATTAAAATTAAAATTTAATTTTTTTTTTTTTTTTGAGATGGAGTCTTGCTCTGTCACCCAGGCTAATGTGCAGTGGCATTATCTCAGCTCACTGCAACCTCTGCCTCCTGGGTTCAAGTGATTCTTCTGCCTCAGCCTCCTGAGTAACTGGGATTACACATGTGTATCACCACACCTGACTAATTTTTGTATTTTTAGTAGAGACTGGGTTTCACCATGTTGGCCAGGCTGGTCTTGAACTCCTGACCTCAGGTTATCTGCCTGCCTCAGCCTCCCAAAGTGTTGAGATTATAAGCATGAGTCACTGCACCTGGCCTTAAAAATGTATTTATTTATTTTTGAGATGAAGTCTCTCTCTCCGTTGCCCAGGCTAGAGTGCAATGGTGTGATCTCAGCTCACTGCAACCTCCGACTCCCGGGTTCAAGTGATTCTCCTGCCTCAGCCTCCCGAGTAGCTGGGATCACAGGTGCCCACCACCATGCCTGGCTAATTTTTGTATTTTTAGTAGAGACGGGGTTTCACCGTGTTTGTTGGGCTGGTATTGAACTCCTGACCTCAAGCAATCCACCTGCCTTGGCCTCCCAAAGTGCTGGGATTACATGCGTGAGCCACTGTGCCAAGCCTAAAAATTTATTATTTATAATACATATTTAAGATGTACAACATGATGTTTTGATATACATTTGCCTAGTGAAGTGATTCCTATAGTCAGGCAAATTAGCACATCTGTCATCTAACATGGTTTCCTTCCCTTTCATCTTTTCTTCCTCCTCCCTCCCCCTCCCTCCCTCTCTTCTTTTCTCCTTCCCTCCCTCTCTTTTCTTCCTCTCTTTCTATTTTTTCCCTCCCTCCCTCCCTCCCTCCCTCCCTCCCTCTCTTCCTTCCTTCCTTCCTTCCTTCCTTCCTTCCTTCCTTCCTTCCTTCCTTCCTTCCTTCCTTCCTTCCTTTCTTCCTTCCTCTTTCTTTCTCTTTTTCCTTCTGTTTAGTAAGAGTACCTAAAATCTACTCTCTTAGTAAACTTCCTTACACATCTTTCTGTGGCAACAGAATATCTGGCCTTTTGCTAACAGTATTGGAAAAGCTGCTCCGAGCTCCATTTTTAAAAGGAATAAAGACAATAAAAAACAAACAAAAATGGCTCAACACAGGAGAGAAGCCCCCAGAAAACTGTCATGGAAACACAGAGCTCACATTTGCTGAGGCCTGAAGTGCGAGCACCCCATGACCTCCTGACAGTCCTGTGATTCCTGGGAGGTGCCTGGAGAGTTGCTGGTACTGGTTGCTATTTCAGAGATAAGGAAAGGGGTGTGGTGGTGGGGTGGGGGTGGGTTGTGATTTACAAGTTGGATTATTTGCAATCCCAGGTACTGGGCTGGAGAAGTTGTCTCAGGGTTTCCAGTTCTCTTCTCTAAGCCCCAGTCCCAGGTCTAGATTCCTTTCAGAAGTCTTTTTTTTTTTTTTTTTTTGAGACAGCCTTGCGCTGTTGCTCAGGCTGGAGTGCAGTGGCATGATCTCGGCTCACTGCAACCTCCACCTTCCAGGTTCACATGATTCTCTTGCCTCCACCTCCTGAGTAGCTGGGATTACAGGTGCGTGCCACCATACCCAGCACAATTTTTGTAGTTTTTGTAGAGACAGGGTTTCGCCACATTGGCCAGGCTGGCCTCAAACCCCTGACCTCAAGTGATCCTCCCACCTTGGCCTCCCAAACTACTGGGATTACAGGCATGAGTCACCATGCCTGGCTATGACTTCCGTCTTAACCATGGTTCTCCAGAGAAACAGAACCAGTAGGATAGATATAGATAGTATGATCCAATGTTTGTGTCCAAATGTTTGCATCTTCCTAAAATTCATAGGTTGGACTATCCCCAATGCAATAATATTAAGAGATGAGGTCTTTAGAAGGTAATTAGGTCACAAGGGTGGCGTCCCCATGAATGGGATTAGTGCCCTTATAAAAGAGGCCTGGGGGAATTTCTTCTCCCCTTCCACTGTGGCAGGATGAGCTATGGACAAAACCCCTTGGACACCAGGTTAAAGAAGGAAGTGGCTTTATTCAGCCAGGAGCTTTGACAGACTCATGTCTCAAGAACCGAGCTCCTGGATGAAAGAGTTCCTGGCCCTTTTAAGGGCTTACAACTCTAAGGGGTTCCATGTGAAAGGGTCATGATAGATTGAGAGCACATATGGGGGGTTAATCTTTTAACCTCGGGCCTGGTCATCAGTGGCACTGGTTGGTCTTGTCACTGACTTCATTCCTGTTGTTTTTCAGCTTTTACTTCCTCCTTCTCTTCAGAGACAGGAGACAGTAAGAGAAATGGACTCTCTCCTCACCACCACATAAGGCTGCAGCAAGAAGGTGCCATCTGTGAAGCAGAGAGTGAGCCCTTCCTTACCAGATTCCAAATCCACCAGCAGCTTGATCTTGGATTTCCCAGCCTCCAGAACCATAAGCAGGAAATTTCTGTCATTTATAAGTTACCGAGTCTATGGTATTTTTGCTAGAACAGCATGAATGGAAAAAGATAATAGATAAATATTTATTTATATATAAATATGTATATTTCGGCCGGGCGCGGTGGCTCAAGCCTGTAATCCCAGCACTTTGGGAGGCGGAGACGGGCGGATCACGAGGTCAGGAGATCGAGACCATCCTGGCTAATACGGTGAAACCCTGTCTCTACTTAAAAATACAAAAAACTAGCCGGGCGACGAGGCGGGCGCCTGTAGTCCCAGCTACTCCGGAGGCTGAGGCAGGAGAATGGCGTAAACCCGGGAGGTGGAGCTTGCAGTGAGCTGAGATCTGGCCACTGCACTCCAGCCTGGGTGGCAGAGCAAGACTCCGTCTCAAAAAAAAAAAAAAAAAAAAAAAAAAAAAAAAATAAATAAATAAATATGTATATTTCATAAATATATATTTATGAAATGTATTACATAAATTTCATATAATAAATGAAATGTATTACATAAATTTCATATAATAAATGAAATTTATTATAAGGAATTGGCTCACACGATTTTAGAGGCTGAGAAGTCCTACAGTCCACCATCTGCAAGCTTGAGACCCAGGAAAACTAGTGGTATAAATTTCAGTGTGAATGCAGAGAGGCCTGGGAACCAGGAATGTGATGCTGTTAAGTCCTAGTCCAAAGGCAGGAGAAGATTGGTGCCTGAGCTCAACCAGGCCAGCAGAGAGAAAGAGTTCAACTTTCCTCCATGATTTTGTTCTCTGTGCCCTTTGTAGGTTGAATGATCGCCACCTACATTGGGGAGGACCATCTACTCAGTCCACCGATTCAAATGCTAATCTCTGCTGGAAACACTTTCAAAGACATACTCAGAAATAATGTTTAACCAGCTGTCTGGTCATCCTGTAGCCCAGTCAAGCTGACACATAAAATTAAGCATCACCCCTGATTAGGGCAGGCCCACCAAGGATACTCTCTGTTTCTGAGTCAGCTGTGCCATATAACATCATGGAAGTGACTATCCCAGTGTCTTCACACTCAAGGAGAGGGAGATTATATGGAGCTTGACCTCAAGGAGAGGGAGATTATATCAGGCGGGTGTATCTTGGGGGCTGTGTTAGTTTCTTGGGGGCTGCCATAGCACATTGCCACAGGCTTGGTGGCTTTAATGAACAGAAATTTGTGTTCTCAAGTTCTGACAGCTAGAGATCCAAATCCAGCAATTTGGCAAGGCCAAGCTCTTTCTGAAGACTCTAAGGAAGAATTCTTTGCCTCTTTCTAGCTTCTGGCAGCTGCCGGCACTGTTTGGCATTCCTTGGCTTGTAGATGCATCATTCCAGTCTCCGCCTCCATCATCATGCCCTATTACCTTGTATGTATCTGTAATTTGTGTCTCTTATCCTTTTCTCTTTTTTTGAGATGGAGTCTCACTGTGTCACCCAGTCTGGAGTGCAGTCACGCAGTCTCAGTTCACTGCAGCCTCCACCTCCCAGGTTCAAGTGTTTCTCCTGCCTTAGCCTCCTGAGTAGTTGGGATTACAGGCGACTGCCACCACACCTGGCTAATTTTTGTATTTTTAGTAGAGACAGGGTTTTAGCATGTTGGCCAGGCTGGTCTCGAACTCCTGACCTCAGGCGATCCACCCGCCTTGGCCTCCCAAGTGCTGGGATTACAGGTGTGAGCCCCCAAGCCCAGTTCTCCTCTTTTTCTAAGGAGGACACCCATTGTATTGGATTTAGGGCCCACCCTAGGGCAGCGTGACCTCATCTTAACTTGATTACATCTGCAAAGACCCTACTTCCAAACAAGGTCACATTCACGGACACTAGGACTTAGGACTTCCACATGTTTTTTGGGAAGACACAGTTCAACCTGTAGCAGAGGCCATCTAAGAATTGTGCCTACCACAGCCGATGACATCGATTCAGTGCTTTTATTTATTTATTTATTTTGAGACGGAGTCTCGCTCTGTCTCCCAGGCAGGAGTGCAGTGGTGTGATCTCGGCTCACTACAACCTCTGCCTCCAGGGTTCAAGTGATTCTCCCGCCTCAGACTCCCGAGTAGCTGGGACTACAGACACACGCCACCACACACGGCTAATTTTTGTAGAGATGGGATTTCACCATGGTGGCCAGACTGGTCTCAAACTCCTGACCTCAAGCAATCCTCCCACCTCGGCCTCGCAAAGCGCTGGGATTATAGGCGTGAGCCACCACACCCAGCCTGATTTAGTGCTTTTCTAACTGGGACCCCCAGTGGAGCACATCAGGGCTGCTTCAGGAGACGAGGCAAGGCTGAGTGGACAAGGCTCTGTGTTCCCTTGGGATCCCCTGGGAACCACAGTTCTTGCTGGTGTGCCCCCCATTCACTGTTTCGCATGTGGCAGCTAAGATTTGACTTGGAAAGTAGGTCCTGCCATTCAACAGGAGCCTGAAATGAACACATCCCCTGTGCAGATGCTGTCTGCAGACATTTGAGTATCTGTACATCATTCTAGACTTTTGCGGCAGCATGACTGCTTTCTAAGCAGTCAGAAAGCCTTTATCAAGCTCCCAAACAATATTTCCTGGCCCCCCTGGGGACTGCTCCATGCCTTGATGAAGGCAGCATTTATGAAAAGTAAACGCCTCATAAATAATCAAGTGGATTCCCAAGAATGCCAAGGCTTTGTCAGAATGGGTTTTAGAAGCATATTTGGTTTCTCCACACTCTCACCCCTTCCCCATGTGCCCAGTGACTACAGAACTCCCAAGTGGACCAATCCTTATGGACAAGATGGTTGAAAGTCGTTCTTCCGTTTGTTCTACCTCTCAACTCCCAAAGTATTTTATGATTGCTATTATTATTATTGTTATTTTGAAATAGGGTCTCACTTTGTTGCCCAGGCTGGAGTGTAGTGGTGCAATCATACCGCCTCCTGGGTTCACGCCATTCTCCTGCCTCAGCCTCTTGAGTAGCTGGGACTACAGGCGTCTGCCACCATGCCTGGCCAATTTTTTTTTTGTATTTTTAGTACAGATAGGGTTTCACTGTGTTAGCCAGGATGGTTTCGATCTCCTGACCTCATGATCTGCCCGCCTCGGCCTCCCAAAGTGCTGGGATTACAAGCATGAGCCACCATGCCTGGCCTACCTGAATCTTAAAGGCACCTTTGTCTGTGGATGGCTGCCAAATTATTGTTGCTATGGGAGCACATGAATAGAGAACCTCTTATTCCATCATCTTGCTGATGTCACTTCTTGTTCTGTGTTGAGGCTTTGGCTGGGCCCCAGCTTCTGTAGCCTGGTAGAGTGGGGGCAGGGTAGACTGTGAAGCTTCAAGAACTGGTCTGTCTGGGCCAACTGGGTTACTAGGAGAGGGCAGGTGGTGGTGGCTAGCATTGGGGTCAGCCTGTAGCTGGTGAGCCCTGGGGATGTTCAACATGGGGGTCCAGGTGCTTCTGTGGTGTGTAGCTCTTCAGTGTTGGAGATGTTCTTTTTTTTTTTTTTTTTTTTTGAGACGGAGTCTCGCTCTGTCGCCCAGGCTGGAGTGCAGTGGCCGGATCTCAGCTCACTGCAAGCTCCGCCTCCCGGGTTTTCGCCATTCTCCTGCCTCAGCCTCCCGAGTAGCTGGGACTACAGGCGCCCGCCACCTCGCCCGGCTAGTTTTTTTTGTATTTTTCAGTAGAGATGTGGTTTCACCATGTTAGACAGGATGGTCTCGATCTCCTGACCTCGTGATCTGCCTGTCTTGGCCTCCCAAAGTGCTGGGATTACAGGCTTGAGCCACCGTGCCAGGCCGGAGATGTTCTGAAAATCTCGTGTTTTAGACAAAAGCCAGCAAACTTGATGACACACTGGGTTGGCCCTAAGGATGTGGGAGTCAGGCTTCCTCATGCCAGCATACACTGCCACAGTGACTAGGGTGGGCGATTTGGTAGCATCCATTCAAATTGAAAATGCACATGTTATTTGACCCAGCATCTCAGTGTCTAAGGCTTTATAACACTGAGGTCCAGAATCATGTAATAAACCACAGAATGCAGAACAGTATTTATTCCAGGATTGCTTATAGTAGTTAAAAAAGAAGAAGAAGAAGAAGAAAAGAAGAAGAAGAAGAAGAAGAAGAAGAAGAAGAAGAAAAGAAGAAGAAGAAGAAGAAGAAGAAGAAGAAGAAGAAGAAGAAGAAGAAGAAGAAGAAGAAGAAGAAGAAGAGGAAAGAAAGAAAAGAAAACACAAATCTCCACCTAAAGAAGAGATCTGCAATAAACGATGGCAGCCGGATGCAGTGGCTCACACCTGTAATCCCAGCACTTTGGGAGACCAAAGTGGGCAGATCACCTGAGGTCAGGAGTCCGAGAGCAGCCTGGCCAACATGGTGAAACCCTGTCTCTACTAAAAATACAAAAATTAGCCAGGCACGGTGGTGGGTGCCTGTAATCCCAGCTACTAGGGAGGCTGAGGCAGGGGGATAGCTTGAACCTGGGAGGTTGCAGTGAGCTGAGATGGTGCCCCTGCACTCCAGCCTGGGTGACGAAGTGAGACCTTGTCTCAAAAAAAAAAAAAAAAAAAAAAAAAAACAAAAAAAAAAACAGTAAAATAACAAAAATAAAAGTAAAAATAAACTGTGGACCTCTGTACCATAGACTCTGCAGCCATGAAAAGTGAGGAAGGCTTCCTGCACCCACAGAGGCCAATCTCCAAGATATATCATTAGTGAGAAAAGTGAGGCACTGAACAATGTAAATGGCATACAGTTTGTGTAAAAAAAAATTCTATACACACAGATGTGAATGTATATGGACTACCATTTCAGAAAATGCTCACAAGAAATTGGAAACTGGCCGGGCGCAGTGGCTCAAGCCTGTAATCCCAGCACTTTGGGAGGCCGAGACGGGCGGATCACGAGGTCAGAAGATCGAGACCATCCTGTCTAACACAGTGAAACCCCGTCTCTACTAAAAAAAAAGTACAAAAAACTAGCCGGGCGAGGTGGCGGGCGCCTGTAGTCCCAGCTACTCGGGAGGCTGAGGCAGGAGAATGGCGTAAACCCGGGAGGCGGAGCTTGCAGTGAGCTGAGATCTGGCCACTGCACTCCAGCCTGGGCGACAGAGCAAGACTCCGTCTCAAAAAAAAAAAAAAAAAAAAAAAAAGAAATTGGAAACAGCCTTTCCCTTGGGAGAACAAACCAACTTGGCTTCGAGACAGGAGAGAAACATGAAATTCTAACAGCTTACTCTTTTGTACCTTTGGAATTTTGTACATGTGCATTCCTCATTTGAATAAATAAACATCTTTTTTTTTTTTTTTTAAGACAGAGTTTTGCTTTTGTGACCCAGGCTGGAGTGCAGTGGTATGATCTCGGCCCACTGCAACCTCTGCGTCCTGGGTTCAAGCGATTCTCCTGTCTCGGCCTCCTGAGTACCTAGGTGCCTGTCACCATGCCCAGCTAATTTTTGTATTTTTAGTAGAGACAGGGTTTCCCCATGTTGACCAGGCTGGTCTTGAACTCCTGACCTCAGGTGATCCACCCACCTCGGCCTCCCAAAGTGCTGGGATTATGGGAGTGAGTCACTGTGCCCAGCCAGTATTTTATTTTTTTTGAGATAGGGTCTTGTTCTGTCGCCCAGGCTGAAGTGCCGTGGTGTCATCACAGCTCACTCCAACCTCCCCCTCCCACGTTCAAGCGATTCTCCTGCCTTAGAATCCCGAGTAGCTGGGATTACAGGTGTGCACCACCACGCCCAACTGATTTTTGTATTTTTAGTAGAGACGGGGTTTCACCATGTTAGCCAGGTTGGTCTCAATCTCCTGACCTCAGGTGTTCTGCCTGCTGCCTTCCAGAGTGCTGGGATTACAGGTGTGAGCCACCGGCTTTGGCCAGGAAATACTATTGGAACCCTGCTACTGCAAGTGTGGTCCATGGACCAGGAGCTTGGGCCTTCTTGGGAGCTTGTTAGAAGTTCAGAACCTTGGGGCCTATAACCCAGACTCCACCTTTTATTTATTTTTTTTAAGGAGTCCCACCCTGTCGCCCAGGCTTGAGTGCAGTAGCACGATCTCGGCTCATCGCAACCTCTGCCTCTTGGGTTCAAGTGATTCTCCTGTCTCAGCCTCCCAAGTAGCTGAGACTACAGGTGTGAGCCACCACGCCTGGCTAATTTTTGTATTTTTAGTACAGAGGAGGTCTTACCATGTTGGCCAGCTTGATCTCGAACTCCTGACCTCAAGTGACCTGCCCCCCTCGGCCTCCCAAAGTGCTGGGATGACAGGCGTGAGCCATGGCGCCCAGCCCAGACTCCACAATTTAAAAGGCTTACTTTTCTGGGTCCAGTTGCCTTTTTCTGGGGGTGGAGGATGAATTGTTTCCAGGGAAGGTACTGCTCATTTTTTCAGTCTACCCGATGTCCCTGTACATGAATGTTTGAGAAACACTTTGTTTCTTTTAAAGATTTATTTTACTTGGATTTTAATTTTTATCTTTATTTTTAGAGACAAGATCGTGCTCTGTTGCCCAGGCTGGAGCACTCACTGTAACCTTGAACGTCTGTGCTCAAGCAATCCTCCCGCCTCAGCCTCCTGAGTAGCTAGGACTACAGGTGTGCATCACAGCGCCCAGCGAATTTAAAAAAAAAAAAAAATTTATTTTTAAAGAGATGGGGTCTCACTCTGTCACCTAAGTTGGAGAGCAGTGTCACTGTCATAGCTCACTGTGGCCTTGAAGTTCTGGGCTGAAGCAATCCTCCTGCCTCAGCTTCCTGAGTGGCTGGGACTGCAGGCATGGGCCACGACATTCTGAAATTATAGGCATGCACCACCATGGCTGGCTAATATTTTTACATTTTGTAGAGATGAGGGTCTCACTATGTTACCCAGGCTGGTCTCGAACTCCTGGCGTCAACTGATCCTTCCTACTCAGCCTCCCATACTTGTAACTTGGGATTACAAGTGTGAGCCACTGCGCCTCAGCGTCACGGTCTCTTACGTAATCACAGCACTTTGGGAGGCCGAGGCGGGCGGATCATGAGGCCATCCTGGGCGACAGAGTGAGACTCCTCAAAAAAAAAAAAAAAAAAAAAATACCCCAAAGGCTCTTCTCTGGTCAGGCTGAGGGGTACCTTGGAGAGAATGTGGAGGCCAAGCAATAAACTCCTCTGATATGAGGTGGGGTGGGCAACTGTACCACCAGCTCTTTTTTTTTTTTTTTTTTGATAGTCATTCTCCGTCACCCAGACTGTGGTGCAGTGAAGCACTTTTAATTTTTAGGGTCTTGTTCTGTTGTCCAAGCTGGTCTTGAATTCCTGACCTCAAGCCATCCTCCTGCCTTGGCCTCCCAAAGCACTGGGATTATTACAAGTATGAGCCACCACGCTGGACTCTCACGCTTACTCTGCGGAGAGAGAAGTGAAGTGTCTGCCTCAGCCTGGGAATGGGTCATGTGCAAAGTAAATAAAGGCAATGCCAAACGTTAGCACAACAAGCAATTGAACAGAATGATAGCAAACTGCTCATGAAGGAGAAGGTAAGGTGCTGGTTAGGATGAACTGCAGATGGGTCCGTCCCGCAGAGCTCACTGAGCACCCACCCTGCTGTCCGGCTGTCCTCTCCGTGGAAAAGCTACAGCTCTTTGTTATTTTTCCAAAGCGTGCATCTTGACGAGCACATGGAGCCCAGGCAGCATCTTTGCTGCTGCTCTGGCCGTGTAAGCAGCTGTATTTTTAGGGCACCTGGGGGCCTCGAAGGTCTTTGCTGACTTGAGGAAATAGGTCACTGTATTGCGGCAGATCCTTGTTGAGGGGCTGGGGTGGCCATTGCCACTATTTTATGGGACCGGGAATTTGGAATATTGTGAAGGGTCAGCTGGTTGCCCTTGGACATGCAGTGAGAGGGAGGATTCTATTTTGCTGCGATTTATAGTCTTTTCCTCTTGCATCCTTCGCCCTTTCATTCTCTTTTCTAGTGTACGCTCCCCCTGTCTTGTCTTCTAGTTGCTCTCGCTCAAATCTTCCTTTCCTTCCTGGCTTCTACCTGCCCTCCCTCTCCTCCCCTCCCTTCTTTCTCTCGTTTCTTTCTCTTCTTTCTTTCTTTTTTCTTTCTCTTTGCTTCTTTCTCTTCTTTCTTTCTTTCTTTCTTTCTTTTTTCTTGTCTTTCTTTCTTTCTCTTTCTTTCTTCTTTCTTCTTTTTCTTTCTTTCTTTCTTTCTTTCTTTCTTCAACAACAACAACAAAAAAGAGCTGCTGGTACAGTTGCCCACCCCACCTCATATCACAGGAGTTTATTTGCTTGGCCCCCACGTTCTCTCCAAGGTACCCCTTGGCCTGACCAAAGTATGCCTTTGGGGTATTTTTTTTTTTTTTTTGGAAGAGTCTCACTCTGTCGCCCAGGATGGAGTGCAGTGGGATCTTGGCTCACTGCAACCTCTGCCTCCTGGGTTCAAGCGATCCTCACACCTCAGCCTCCTGAGTAGCAGGGACTATAGGCATGCGCCTGACTAATTTTTGTATTTCACTGTGTTGGCCAGGCTGGTCTGGAACTCCTGACCACAGGTGATTCTCCCACTTTGGCCTCCCAAAATGCTGGAATCACAGGCATAAGCCACCGTGCCTGGCCTGGCCTGGGGTGTCTTTATCCAATACTTCCCCACTTTCTTTCTTTTCTTTTCTTTTTTTTTTTTTGAGACAGAGTCTCACTTTGTCGCCAGGCTAGAGTGCGGTGGTGTGATCTCCGTTCACTTCAACTTCTGCCTCCCTGGTTCAAGCGATTCTCCTGCCTCAACCTCCCAAGTAGCTGGGATTACAGGCACGCGTCATCACGCCCAGCTAATTTTTGTATTTTTAGTAGAGATGGGGTTTCAGCATGTTGGCCAGGATAGTCTCGATCTCCTGACCCCGTGATCCGCCCACCTCGACCTTCCAAAGTGCTGGGATTACAGGCGTGAGCCACCGCGCCCGGCCGACTTCCCCACTTTCTTGTATCCTTGTTGCCTGTCCACATGGGTCTCCTTGGCTCTGGCCTCTGCTTAGTCCTGCCACTTCTAATACCTGATGTGTTCCTCCCTGGAGGTATCATGACTTAGCAGAAAGAGCACAGCCTTTAGAGCGAGACCCGCTAGGTTTGAAACCTAGCTCCCCGTTTACCAGCTGTGTGACCCTGGGAAAGTCACTTAACCTCTCTGTGCTTCCAGTGTTCATCTGTAAAATTGGGAAGAAGAGTACATAGGGGCTGGGCGCGGTGGCTCATGCTTGTAATCCTAGCACTTTGGGAGGTTGAGGTGGGCAGATCACCTGAGGTCAGGAGTTTGAGACCAGCCTGGCCAACATGACAAAACCCTGTCTTTACTAAAAATACAAAAATTAGCTGGGTGTGGTGGCAGGCGCCTGTAATCCCAGTTACTTGGGGCACTGAGGCAGGAGAATTGCCTGAATATGGGAGGCAGAGGTTGCAGTGAGCCAAGATCACAGCATGGCACTCCAGCCTGAGCGACAGAGCAAGACTCTGTCTCAAAAAAAAAAAAAAAAAAAAAAAAAAAAGGTGCATAGGGATTGTTGTGAGGATTCAACGGGACTGTGTGCAAACCACCTGGCACAAGGCACATAGTAGGAGCTTGTTATGGTGATGGGGGTGGCGTTGGCCACAGGGCCTTGGGCTCAGCCTGTCCCTCTGTCACTACAATCTGGATGGGTGGACATTAAAGGAAGTACCCTCACCTAATAGACCTCAAGCCCTCCCTCCTTGCGTCCAGATCCTTTGAGCACCTGCCTCCACGTCCTGCCCCTCTGCCTTCTCTCCCTGGCATGATCCTGGCCCTCCAGCCACATGGCAAAACGACTTTGCCTGGTTTCCTTTGGGAAGTAAAGCCTGTCTGGGGCCCTCCATAGACAGAGAAGCTGTGAAGAAGATAAATCCCGAAGAAAGGTGAGGAGACAGGCTCAGGGGCCAATCAAAAGTCAGGAAACAGGCTGGGTGTGGTGGCTCACGCCTGTAATCCCAGCACTTTGGGAGGCTGAGCCGCAGATGACCTGAGTTCAGGAGTTCGAGACCAGCCTGGCTGACATGGGAAAATCACATCTCTGCTAAAAATACAAAAATTAACTGAGCGTGGTCGTGCGTGCCTGTAACCCCAGCTACTCAGGAGGCTGAAACAGGAGAATCACTTGAACCCAGGAGGCGGAGGTTGCAGTGAGCCGAGATCGCGTCACTGCACTCCAGCCTGGGTGACAGAGTGAGACTCCATCTCAAAAAAAAAAAAAAAAAAAAAAAGGGCTGGGTGTGGTGGCTCACGCCTGTAATCCTAGCACTTTGGGAAGCCAAGGTGGGTGGAACGCTTAATGTCAGAAGTTCGAGACAAAACTGGCCAACATGGTGAAACCCCATCTCTACTAGAAATACAAAAATTAGCCGGGCATGGTGGTGCACGACTGTAGTCCCAGCTACTCGGGAGGCTGAGGCATAAGAATTGCTTGAACCTGGGAGGAGGAATTTGCAGTGAGCTGAGATCGCGACCCTGCACTCCAGCGTAGGTGACAGAGCAAGACTCTGTCCCCCCAGAAATAAAAAGCCAGGAACACACATATTCACACCCCTGCACCCAGACTCACACCAGAGTCACCCACGCTCACATCCAGGTACACACTCACACAAGAACACACACCCTAAGAGACAGAGAGGTACTCATTCTTGACAACCTTATTCAGGATTTTGCAATCTGAAAATCCAGAATAAGGCTATTTGAATTCCAGCATCAATGTCAGTTTTGTGTCATTCTGCAAAATACTGTTTTGTTGCGAGTTGCACAGTGAGGAGCTGAGACAGTGGCTGGGGGCATCGCCGTAGTCAATGCTTGGAGCCTCAAAAGGTTGTAATCTAGATCTGAGGGTTAAAGGGGAGGAGTGGGGCTGAGCTGGATCTCTCTCAGTCTTTAGTCTTTAGAATGTGTCCTGGCAGGCGGACTGAGAACAGGCTGGTCAGGACTGGAGTCAGCCGGTGGACAGACAGGGACCAATCAGAGACTGTTGCTGGGGAAAATGCGGCTTTATGCAAATTATCCGTGGCTGGGGAGGGGAAACAACCAGCCTGCTTACCCCTCACTCCTCTTCTCATGCTCAGCATGTCAAGGGCCCAAGTTTTCCTTCTCTCTCCCTCTCACTGTCATTCCTGAATAGATATCACCCTACAGATGTCTGAGGTGAAATTGCATTGGCAGTAATAGGACATGGGTCTGTCCTGGGTGTCGGATGAAGGCAGGAAGGCTGACAGAACAGATTTTTATGACCATACATCCCACTGGGGTGAATGCAAGATCATCCCATGTTATATGGGGGACTAATTCAGTCCAGCCATTTCCAGGACCTTTGTTGGGAGGATGAAGCCTCAGGGCTCAGTGCCAGCCGGCTGGGGGTAAGATTGGGAGCAGTCCATCAGCCACGAGTGGCCAATCTGCGTCTGCACCTGCTCCAGCTGGGCTTTGGCAGCCGTGATTCCTGAACTGACGCATGGCTCCGCTTGCGTGGACCGAGCTTGCAACATCTTTCCACAATAAAACCATGATGGGAGTTAATAGTGTGAATCGCTTTGCAATTGAACAGGGTCCATAAAATGTTTATGAGGCGCAACCAAGGGGGCTGAATGGGTGGCCAGGCCACAGGTAACACCTGGGGCGTCCCTAGCCAGGGTGATGTCTTAAGAATTTCTGATGTTGTGCGTTCAGATCAACTTCTTTTAGAACTGTTCCAAAGTGTTTAGGAGGTAGACTTGTTCACTTGGGAAGACTTTCTTTGTTTTTTTTTTTTTTTTTTTTAGAGACAGAATCTTGCTCTGTCACTCAGATTGGATTGCAGTGGTGCAATGATAGCTCACTGCAGCCTCAAACTCCTAGTCTGACATGATCTTCCCACCTCAGCCTTCAGATTAGCTGGGACTGCGGCAGTGGCTGATTAAAATTTTTCTTTTTTTTGTAGAGACAGGGTTCCACTATTTTGCTCAGGCTGGTCTTCAACTTCCGGGCTCAAGTGATCTTTCCATCTCGGCCTCCTAAAGCACTGGGATTATAGATATGAGCCACCACCACACCCGGCCATCATTTGGGAATTCTTGCTGGTGGTTATTAAATCTGCTAATGCCCTTAGTTTCTTCTCCTAACATTCTGAGCATTTCAGTTTCTGAGAGAGAAAGTAGAAACCATCTGATATGTAGTTGCATTAGTCAGGACTACTGTTACTAATTGGTGCAACAAAGTAGCCTTAAATCACCACTGGTTTACACAACACAGGCTTATTCCTTGCTCATGCTACATCTCAAGTGAGAGCCAACAGGAGCCTCTCTCTGCTCCATACAGTCACTCAGGACCCCAGGCTAGAGGAGACATTACGGAGCACATGTTATCTATGAGATCTCTGTGGAACGAGAGGAATGGATAAGGCATTCTGGCCTTAACTGCCTTGACCTGGAGATAACACATGTCATTTTTGTCCCAGTCTCTGAGAGAGGAGAAAGAAATCAGTCAGGCAGTCAGTTAGGGTGGGTCTTCAGTTGAATTCTATTTTTTGTTTTTCTTTTTTTGAGATGGAGTCTCGCTCTGTTACCAAGGCTGGAGTGCAGTGGCGTGATCTCGGCTCACTGCAATTTCTGCCTCCCGGATTCACACCATTCTCCTGCCTCGGCCTCCTGAGTAGCTGGGACTACAGGTGCCCACCACCACGCCTGGCTAATTTTTTGTATTTTTTTTAGTAGAGACAGGGTTTCACCATGTTAGCCAGTATGGTCTAGATCTTCTGACCTTGTGATCCACCTGCTTTGGCCTCCCAAAGTGCTGGGATTACAGGCATGAGCCACCACACCTGGCTTCAGTTGAATTCTTTCAAACCAAAGAACAGCCTGAAAAATCAGGCTGCAGGCACAGATAAGGGAACTTGCACAGGGGGGCTTGCCTGAGACACGCCCACAGCTCCACAGATGAAAAAGCCTACACAGGTGACTTGCCTAGACATGCCCACAATGGAAAATTCCATCTCTCAACAAATGTGCAGTACAGGGGAACAAAGCAATATAGAGAACTCAAGCTAAGGGGCTGCGTATGCATTAGGAGAGTGGGGTAGGGAGCTATCAGAAGTTTGTGCCTCTATGCAAATGAGATGCCCAGCCCTCATCAGTTTCTTATAAAAGGCTTTGCATTCAACTGTAAAAACAGCAAATCATTTGGGCTCCCTCTCTGCTGCAGAGAGCTTTCTTCCACTTATTAAACTTTTACTTCAACCTCACCCTTTGTGTCCACGCTCCTTAATTCTCTTGGTCACGAGACAAATAACTCTGGCTGATAAGCTAAGGAAGGAGACCACTACCACTCCTGCTACATTTCTTGGTTCCCTGACCGGGAAGCGAGGTGATTAACGGATGGTCAAGGCAGCCCCTTAGGCAGCTTATGCCTGCCCTGTAGAGCATCCCTTCGGGGGACTCTGGCCAGCTTGAGCGATGTAGATCCTGAGAGCGCTCCCGGGTAGGCATTTGCCCCGGTGGAATGCCTCGTCAGAGCAGTGCACAGCAGGCCCCTGTGGAGGATCAACACAGTGGCTGAACGCCGGGAAGGAACTGGCACTTTAAGTCTGGACAGCTGAAACTTGGTAAGGCTAGTCTTTGGAACTTGCCTACTCCATTTGAGTGGAAGCGTGACTTGATCACCCACGGCGTGCCTGTACCAGCACTTTGGTTTTTGTTTTTGACTTGAATTGATTGCTTGATACTTTGGTTTTTGACTTGACTTGAATTGTTTGATACTTTGGTTTTGGTTTTGACCTGGCTCGGATTTCTGGATACTCTGATTTTGGTTTTGATTCTGGTTTGGTATAAACTGAAAAGGTGTGTGTGCGCCCTTCTTACCCATTCTTTGTTTTGTGGTGTGCACGTGGTGTGAGTGTGGTGTTTTGTCTCGAGGAAACATGGGTCAGACACAAAGTATGCCCACTCCGCTAGGAGCTATGTTGAAAAATTTTAACAAGGGATTTAATGGAGACTATGGGGTTACTATGACACCAGGAAAACTTAGAACTTTGTGTGAAATAGATTGGCCAACATTAGAAGTGGGTTGGCCATCAGAAGGAAGCCTGGACAGGTTCCTTGTTTCTAAGGTATGGCACAAGGTAACTGGTAAGTCAGGACACTCAGACCAGTTCCCATACAGAGACACTTGGTTACAACTGGTGCTAGACCCCCCACAGTGGCTAAGAGGGCAAGCAGCAGCAGTGCTAGTAGCAAAGGGACAGATAGCCAAGGAAGGATCCTGCTCCACTCGCCGAGGGAAATCAACTCCTGAAGTTCTGTTCGACCCAACATCAGAAGATCCATTGCAGGAGATGGCACCAGTGATCCCAGTGGTGCCTTCTCCTTACCAGGGAGAGAGGCTCCCCACTCTTGAGCCCACAGTGTTTGCGCCTCCGCAAGATAAACATATCCCTAGGCCACCCAGAGTACACAAGAGAGGAGGTGAAGCCTCGGGAGAAACCCCTCCCTTGGCAGCTCATTTACGACCCTTTCACGTGGACCCCTTAAAGTTGTAAGCCTTTAAAAAGGCCAAGTATTTCTCTCTCGGGGAGCTCGGCTCTTAAGACGCGAGTCTGCCGACACTCCTGGCCAAATAAGAAACCTCTTCCTTCTTTAATCCGGTGTCTGAGGAGTTTTGTCTGCGGCTCGTCCTGCTACAAGCTACATTGTGGTGCACTGGGGAGACTGCAACATCTCTGTGTGGCAAAAACACTTTTTTTTGAGGCTTGCTCTCTTGCCCAGGCTGGAGTGCAGTGGCACAATCTTGGCTCACTGCAACCTCCGCCTCCTAGGTTCAAGCAATCCTCTCACCTCAGCCTCCCAAGTAGCTGGGATTACAACTGTGTGTCACCACACCCAGCTAATTTTTGTATTTTTAGTAGAGATGGGGTTTCACCATGTTGGCCAGGCTGGTCTCGAACTCCTGACCTCAGATGATCTGCCCAACTCGGCCTCCCAAAGCACTGGGATTACAAGCATGAGCCACTACACTCAGCCACAAGCTGGTTTTTCTCTGCTCTCACCCGACAACGACCAACCCAGAAGACTTCTGTGACCAAATGTTTAGGGATGTATTAGCAATGAATTAGCAAACACATAATTCATTCTGCAGCAGATACTAGCTGGGCATCCTCTCCCTGGAGACAGCATCGGATCCCATAGGTTGAGAAATCAGCCCCCAAGACTACTCCCTACTTTGATGCCAATCACAAGCCCCACATTGTTGTATCTGTGCTTCTGACTGGTGACTATAAATCAGAGTTCCCACAACTCCCTCTTTGGGTTTGCTTAATTTGCTGGAGTGGCTCACAGAACTCAGGGAAACACATTTACTGGTTTATTATAAAAGATGTTCCAAAGGCTACAGATGAAGAGGTGTGTGAACCCTGAACATTTGAGACAGGTCTCAGTTAATTTAGAAAGCTATGGCTGGGCGTGGTGGCTCAAGCCTGTAATCCCAGCACTTTGGGAGGCCAAGATGGGCGGATCATGAGGTCAGGAGATCAAGACCATCCTGGCTAACATGGGGAAACCCCATCTCTACTAAAAATACAAAAAAAATTAGCCGGGTGCAGTGGGGGGCAGCTGTAGTCCCAGCTACACGGGAGGCTGAGGCAGGAGAATGGCGTGAACCCGGGAAGCAGAGCTTGCAGTGAGGGGAGATCACGCCACTGCACTCCAGCCTGGGCAACAGAGCAAGACTCCGTCTCAAAAAAAAAAAAAAAAAAAGTTTATTTTACCAAGGTTGAGAACACACTCATGACACAGCCTCAGGAGGTCTTGACATCATGTGCTCAAGGTGGTCGGGGCACAGCTTGGTTTTATGCATTTTAGGGAGACATGAGGCATCAATCAATATATGTAAGAAGTACATTGGTTTGGTCTGGAAAGACAGGACAACTTGAAGTAAAGGCTGGAAGACTGCAAGCAGGGAGGGGTTTCCAGGTCATAGATAGGTGAGAGAGGAATGGTTGCATTCTTCTGAGTTTCTGAGTAGCCTTTCCAAAGGAGGCAGTCAGATATGCATCTATCTCAGTGAGCTGAGGGATGACTTTGGATAGGATGGGAGGCAGATTTGCCCTGAGCAGATCCCAGCTTCAAGGAGCTCAAGATATTTCCCTTTCACAGGTGCACAGGGCGTGGTACGGAGGAAGGGATGGAGAGATTCCATGCCATCCCTGGGTGCAACCCCCACCCCCAGGAACTTCCACATGTTCAGCCTTCTGGAAGCCTCCTGAACCCAGTCCTTTAGGGTTTTTATAGAATCATTACATAGGGCATGACTGATTAAGTCACTGGCTATTGGTGATTCAGGTCACGGTTGAGCCCCTCTGTCTCCTCCCTGGAGGTTAGAGGTGGGGCTGAAAGTACCAACTCTCTAATCCTTCCTTGGTCTTTGGGTGACTAGCCCTATCCTGAAGCTACCCTAGGGAGGCTCACCATTAATCAACTCATTAACATACAAAAAGATGATCCCTTTAAGGATTCTAAGGATGTTAGGAGTTCTGTGCCAGGAAAGGGGACGAAGACTAAATATATATTTCACAAGTTCACACAGACCATTGGTCTAAACTGGTTACACGGTTTCAAGTACTTTGTAAGGAAGGCAGGGATGATCGGGGTACAGACAGCACACTTGGTGAGCATGAACTTGTCTGCACAGCTGTTTCCCCCGGGCTTCCCTGGTGTTCTGGGAGGTGGCAGCACGTGGCCATGGCGGACACCGTCTTCATCAGTACCTTGCTGCGGGCTGGTGTCCACTGTCTGGCCTCCAGAAGTCAGCCCACCTATGGAAGGTAGTGACATGCATTGATATAAAAGCAAGCCACGCATGGTGTCTCACACCTCTAATGCCAGTACTCTGGGAGGCTCTGGAAGAAGGATTACTTGAGGCCAGGAGTTCAAGATCAGCCTGGGCAGCATAGCAAGATCCTGCACTAAAAAAATAAAAAAAAAATAAGGCCGGGTGCGGTGGCTCACACCTGTAATCCCAGCACTTTGGGAGGCCGAGGCAGGAGAATCATGAGGTCAGGAGATCGAGACCATCCTGGCTAACATGGTGAAACCCCGTCTCTACTAACAATACAAAAAATTAGCTGGGCGTGGTGGTACACGCCTATAGTCCCAGCTACTTGAGAGGCTGAGGCAGGAGAATTGCTCAAACCCAGGAGGCGGAGGTTGCAGTGAGCTGAGATTGCACCACTGCACTCCAGCCTGGGCGACAGAGTGAGACTCTGTCTCAAAAAATAAATAAATAGATAGATAAATAAGTAAATAAAAGAAAAAAATTAAAAACTTACCCAGGTGTAGTGGTGTATACCTGCAGTCTCAGCTACTCAGGAGCATGGCTTGGGACCAGGAATTGGAGGCTGCAGCGAGCCATGATTGCACCAGCACACTCCAGCCTGGGAGACAGAGTGAAACCCGGTCTAAAAGCACCTGGCAGTAAAAATGTCAGACTATAAGGCCTACACTAAAAAAGTCAGTAGAACACAAACAACATAAGTAAACCTGAAAAACATTACACTGCTTAAAAAAAGAAAGCTTAGACTGGACACAGTGGCTCATGCCTGTAATCTTAGCACTTTTGGAGGCTGAAGTGGAAGGATTGCTTGAGGCTAGGAGTTTGAGACCAGCCTGAGCAATATAGTGAGACTCTATGTCCAAAAAAAAAAAAAAAAAAAAGCCGAGTGTGGTGTGTGCGCCTGTAGTTCCAGCTACTCGGGAGGCTGAGCTGGGAGGATCACTTGAGGCCAGGAGTTCGAGGCTGCAGTGAGCTATGAGTGCATCAGTGCACTCCAGCCTGGGAGACAGAGTGAGACTCTTTCTCTACTAAAAAAAAAAAAAGCAGGCCCAAGGGTGTCTACTCTCTGGAGAATTACTCTTCTCATACTACC
Organism: Rhinopithecus roxellana; assembly: GCF_007565055.1. Lineage (NCBI taxonomy): Eukaryota > Metazoa > Chordata > Mammalia > Primates > Cercopithecidae > Rhinopithecus > Rhinopithecus roxellana. The sequence goes on along the minus strand of NC_044554.1, from coordinate 136,933,950 downwards.
TCTATAAGGTCCATTCCCAAAAAGGAGCAGCCGCCACTCAGTGCTGTCCCCCGATGGGGCATCCAAATCACTCAGGAAAGCTAAAAGCAGTCCGCTCCGGGGCCCTGCCTAGAGATTCTGAATGGATGGCTCTCTGGCGAGGCTGGGTTTTAGAAAAACTCCTGTGTTCATGACGCAGTCAAGGGAAGGTCTGTGGATGAATTATTCCGTGAAACCAACTTTGCAAGATTCCTGAGGAGTGACCGTGTGACCTGTCCCTGTCCCTGCAGCCCATGCACAGCGGCTTCAACCCACACTTTACAGTTTACAACGCACTTTTTAAATTTTGTCGAGACAGGGACTCACTCTGTCACCCAGTCTGGAGTGCAGTGGCGCAATCTGGGCTCTTTGCAACCTCCACCTCCCAGGCTCAAGCAATTCTCCTGCCTCAGCCTCTCGAGTAGATGGGACTACAGGTGTGAGCCATAACACCCAGCTAATTTTTAAATTTTTTTTTTTTTTTTAAGAGGGATGGGGGTTTCACCATGTTGGCCAGGCTGGTCTCGAACTCCTGACCTCAAGCGATCTGCCTGCCTCGACCTCCCAAAGTGCTGGGGTTATAGGTGTGAGACACCTCACCCAGACTACAAGGCACTTCTGATTACATTCATTTAACTTTTAGCAAGTGTCTACTATTTTTCAGTTGCTCTCTAAGGCAATATCCGAACACTAGTTATTATTGCAATGGCAATTATGTCATCCCCATTTTATGGAGGAGGCGACCTTAGGTGATTGGCCAAAAGTTGTGAAGCCAGTTGACCGAGCTAGATCTAAAACTCATTTTTTATTTTTTTAGATGGAGTCTTGCTCTGTTGTCCAGGCTGGAGTGCAGTGGCGCGATCTCGGCTCACTGCAAGCTCTGCCTCCTGGATTCATGCCATTCTCCTGCCTCAGCCTCCCAAGTAGTTGCGACTACAGGTGCCTGCCACCACGCCTGGCTAGTTTTTGGCTACTTTTTTTGTATTTTTAATAGAGACGGGGTTTCCCGTGTCAGCCAGGATGGTCTCCATCTCCTGACCTTGTGATCTGCCCGCCTTGGCCTCCCTAAGTGCTGGGATTACTGCCGTGAGCCACTGCGTCCGGCCCCCTAAAACTCATTTTTATCCAACTTTTTATTTATTTGTTTTTAGAAATGGAGTCTTGCTCTGTTGCCTAGGCTGGAGTGCAGTGGCGTGATCACAGCTCACTGCTGCCTTGAACTCGTGGGCTCAAGTCATTCTACTGCCTTAGCCTTCCAAGTAGCTGGGACTATAGGCATGCATCACCATGCTCAGCTAATTAAATTTTTTTTTTTTTTTGAGAGGGAGTCTCCATCTGTCTCCCAGGCTGGAGTGCAGTGGTGCAATCTCGGCTCACTGCAAGCTCTGCCTCCTGAATTCAAATCATTCTCCTGCCTCAGTCTCCCCAGCACCTGGGACTACAGGTGCCCGCCACCATGCCCAGCTAATTTTTTTGTATTTTTAGTAGAGACGGGGGTTTCACCATGTTAGTCAGGATGGTTTTGATCTCCTGACCTTGTGATCCTCCTGCTTTGGCCTCCCAAAATGCTGGGATTACAGGCATGAGCCACTGTGCCTGGCCAAAAAAAAAATGTTTTAAGATGGCTGGGCGCAGTGTCTCATGCCTATAATCCCAGCACTTTGGAAGGCCGAGGTGGGCAGATCACCCGAGGTCAGGAGTTCTAGATTAGCCTGGCCAACATGGTGAAACCCCGTCTCTACTAAAATACAAAAATTAGCTAGGTGTGGTGGTGGGCAATCCCGTAACCCAGGCAACTCAGGAGGCTGAAGCAGGAGAATCGCTTGATCCCAGGAGGTGGAGGTTGCAGTGAGCTGAGATTGTGCCACTACACTCCAGGCTGGGCAACAGACCAAGAATCCATCAACAAAAAAAATTTTTTTTTAAGAGATAGGGTCTCACTATGTTTCCCAGGCTGGTCTCAAACTCTTGGTCTCAAGAATCCTCCTGCTTTGGCCTCCCAAAACGTGGAGATTACAAGTGTGAGCCACTACACCCAGCCTTCTCCCAGCTCTGCATTTGGCAGTCTCTTCATTATGCCAAGCCACCTCTGATAACACTTAACAAGATAACACTCCCCACCCTTATTGGGGAAGTGCTTTTTCTCTACCCTCTACCCTCTGTCAAACCTCCATTACCTGCCACACACATTCTATTCCAAGTCTTCTCGGTGCAGATTGGATGGGTTAATGAAGAAGGCGCTGACATGTGAGGTATGACATCTCACTTGGAATAAATTATGGATCCCTCTTTTATTTAATCAAAGCAAATTTAAGTGTAGAAATTGTCTGAAACAGGTGTTTCAGCAGAACACTTTGTATGAGAACCAAGGTCACAGCTAACACTGTAGATAGGGTAGGTTTATACATTAATTGTGACAGGCTTTGGGCAGACAGTGAAAAAGTACCTGGTACTAAAAATATCAGTCTTGTACTAAATATAAGTAGTAGAATATAAGTCTTGTACTAAAAAAGTCAGTAGAATACAAACAACATAAATAAACCTGAAAAATATTGTGCTGCTTAAAAAAAGTATTAGGCTGGCCGTGGTGGCTCATGCCTGTAATCCTAGCAGTCTGGGAAGCCAAGGCAGGCAGATTGCTTGAGTCCAGGAGTTTCGGATCAGCCTAGGCAACATAATGACACCCCATCTTTACAAAAATTAAAAAAAATTAGCCAGATACAGTGGCATGCGTCTGTAGTCCCAGCTACTCATGAGGCTGAGGCAGGAGGATCACTTAAACCCAGGAATTTGAGGCTGCAGTGAGCTATGATCACTTCACTGCACTCCATCATGGGCGAGAGAGCAAGACCTTGTCTCTATAGAAACAACAACAAAAAAATCTTAGATCAAACAGTCTACAATGTATGATTTCATTTAAGTTCTGGAACTCGTAAAACCAACCTATAGCCATAGAAATCAGATCAGAGGGCCGGGCACGGTGGCTCACGCCTGTAATCCCAGCACTTTGGGAGACCGAGGTGGGCAGATCACGAGGTCAGGAGATCGAGACCATCCTGGCCAACATGGTGAAACCCCGTCTCTACTAAAAATACAAAAAATTAGCTGGGCATGGTGGCAGGCGCCTGTAGTCCCAGCTACTCGGGAGGCTGAGGCGAGAGAATCGCTTGAACCTGGGAGACAGAGGTTGCTGCTGTGAGCTGGGATCATGCCACTGCACTCCAGCCTCGGTGACAGAGTGAGACTCCGTACCAAAAAAAAAAAAAAAGAAATCAGATCAGTGGTAGCTTCTAGGGAAGAGCTATACAGGCAACATTCCGGGGTGATAGAATGTTCTGTATCTTGACAGAGGTGCCGGTTACGTGGGAATTTGATTTGTCAAAACTGATTGAATAATACAGGTAAGATCTGTGCATTTGGCTATGAGTAAATTATCTCTGAAAAGTAAAAGTCAGTAACTAACATGATATGCTGGAAGATGAAAGGTAACGAAGTCACTTGAATGACAGTCACTTTTCTTTACAAAGAAAAGAGGTTTAATTGACTCACAGTTCAGCATGGCTGGGGAGGTCTCAGGAAACTTACAATCATGGCGGAAGGCGAAGGGGAAGGCAAGGCACCTGCTTCGCAAGGCAGCAGGAGGAAGTGCTGAGCGAAGGGAGAAGAGGCCTTATAAAGCCATCAGGTCTCGTGAGCACTCACTCACTATCATGAGAACATCATGGGGGAAACCGCCCCCATGATTCACTTACCTCCACCTGGTCTCTGCCTTGACACATGGGGATTATGGGGATTTGGAGGATTATAATTCAAGATGAGATTTGGGTGGGGACACAAAGCCTAATCATATCATTCCACCCTTGTCCCCTTGCAAATCTCATGTTTCTTTCACATTTCAAAACCAATCATGTCTTCCCAACAGTACCCCAAAGTCTTAATTCATTCCAGCATTAACCCAAAAGTCCAAGTCCAAAATCTCATCTGAGACAAAGCAAGTTCCTTCTGCCTATGAGCCTGTAAAATCAAAAGCAAGTTAGTTACTTCCTAGATACAAGGAGGGGACAAGCATTGGGTAAATATACCCATTCCAAATGGGAAGAATTGACCAAAACAAAGGGGCTACAGATCCCTTGCAAGTCTGAAAATCAGCAGGGCAGTCAAATCTTTTTTTTTTTCGTCTTGTTTTGAGACGGAGTCTCACTCTGTCACCAGGCTGGAGTGCAGTGGCATGATCTCAGCTCACTGCAACCTCTGCCTCCTGGGTTCAAGCAATTCCTCTGCCTCAGCCTCCTGACTAGCTGGGACTACAGGTGCATGCTACCATGCCTGGCTAATTTTTATTTTTTTATTTTTTTAATTTTTTTTTTATATTTTTAGTAGAGATGGGGCTTCATCATGTTGGCCAGGATGGTCTCGATCTCCTGACCTCATGATCCATCCGCCTCGGCCTCCCAAAGTGCTGGGATTATAGGCGTGAGCCACTGCGCCTGGCTGGCAGTCAAATCTTAAAGTTCTGAAATGATCTCCTTTGACTCCATGTCTCACATCCCGGTCATGCTGGTGCAAGAGGTGGGCTCCCATGGCCTTGAGAAGCTGTGCCCCTGGGGCTTTTCAGGGTGCAGAAGACTGCCAAAGAGTCAGAAGGAAGAAACCGCACAAGGAGATGATGGATCCCTGACCAAGCAAATCCATCAATTTTAATCCTAAAATTAAGCCTACTGGCCAGGTGCAGTGACTCATGCCTGTAATCCCAGCACATTGGGAGACCAAGGCAGGCAGATCACTTGAGGCCAGGAGCTTGAGACCAGCTTGGCCAACATGGTGAAACCCCGTCTCTACTAAAAATACAAAAATTAGCCAGGCATGATGGAGCATGCCTGTAGTCCCAGCTACTCCGGTGGTTGAGGCACAAGAATTGTTTAAACCTGGGAAGTGGAGGTTGTAGTGAGCCGAGATTGAGCCACTGCACTCCAGCCTGGGCAACAGAGCGAGACTCTGTCTCAACAAATATATATAAATAAACAAAATTAAGCTTACGAGTATCTCTAATCCTAGCCCTGGTTTTAGCCCTACCCCTGTGCCTAATCCTAAGACTAACCCTGCTCATAACCCTAAACCTGGCCTGAATCCTAGCCTTAGCCATCACTTAATCCTCACCTAACTCTAGTACTATCCCTAACCCTATTCCTGAACCAAATCCCCATCCTAAAAACAGCCCTAGCCTCAATCCTAACTCTAACACAAACCCCACCCTAGCCCTAAACCTAATGCTAAATCTAAGTGAGGTTTGCAAAATGAACCCGGCGAAGCTGATATTCAACTTTCCTCTTTTATTCTGTTGCACTCAGGCCAAATGAGTCTGGAGGAGTTGGGAAAAAAATGGGGCAGGGAGGGAAATCTCAGCTTCCTGCTGCAGAGGCGACTTTCAGCATAAATCATCGCTTTCCATGAGAAACCCAACATGTTTTCTAACAAGGAATCTAAATGGAATCTTTCCTTAGATAAAAGTGCACAGGCTGTTACCAGCACACACTCTCACAACAGACACCAGAATCACAAATGCCAGGGCTGGAAGAGGCTGTCAGGCAGCCCTCGAGGGGATGAGAGACTGAGTACCATGAAGATACAGTGACTTGCCTGAGGTCCCTAAAGGAACTTGAATTCCATCCTGCACCTCCTCCAATAATACTGCTTCCAGGCCAGGCGCGGTGGCTCACGCCTGTAATCCCAGCACTTTGGGAGGCTGAGGCGAGTGAATCATCTGAGGTCAGGAGTTCGAGACCAGCCTGGCCAACATGGTGACACCCCCATCCCTACTAAAAATACAAAAATTAGCAGGGTGTGGTTGCATGTGCCTGTAATCCCAGCTACTCAGGAGGGTGAGGCAGGAGAATCGCTTGTACCCGGGAGGTGGAAGTTGCAGTGAGCTGAGATGTAGCCACTGAACTCCAGCTTGAGTAATAGAATGAGATTCTGTCTCAAAAAAACAAAACAAAACAAACTAACAAACAAAAAACCCAAAATAAAACAACAATAACAACAACAAAAAACTGGCTTCCAGCATTTGTCAAATGGTGTGATCAGGTCAAATATTAGTTCAGGCCATCTCCAGGGTCTCTTGTTTGTTTGTTTGTTTTGAGACAGGGTCCCGTGCTGTCATGCAGACTGGAGTGCAGTGGCATGATCATAGCTCACTGTGGCCTCCAACTCCTGGGCTCAAGTGATCTTCCCACAGTTACTTGAGTAGTTAGGCCTACAGGCATGCACCACCATGTCCAGCTAATTTAATTTTTTTATAGGGGCGGGGGTCTCGCTTTGTTGCCCAGACTGGTCTTGAATTCCTGGGCTCAGGGAATCCTTCTGCTTTGGCCTCCCAAAGTGCTGGGATTACAGGTGTGAGCTACTGCGCCTGGCCAAAGGGGTGCATTTTGTGTATTTTTTTTTTTTTTTTTTTGAGATGGAGTCTCGCTCTGTCGCTCAGACTGGAGTGCAGTGGCCGGATCTCAGCTCACTGCAAGCTCCGCCTCCCGGGTTCACACCATTTTCCTGTCTCAGCCTCCGGAGTAGCTGGGACTACAGGCCACCTCGCCCAGGTAGCTTTTTGTATTTTTTAGTAGAGACGGGGTTTCACCATGTTAGCCAGGATGGTCTCGATCTCCTGACCTCGTGATCCGCCCATCTCGGCCTCCCAAAGTGCTGGGATTACAGGCTTGAGCCACCGCGCCTGGCCTTTTTTTTTTTTTTTTTTTTTTTTTTGGAAGACAGAGTTTCACTCTGTCACCCAGACTGGAGTGCAGTGGCACGATGTCAGCAGCTCACTACAGCCTCTGCCTCCAGGGTTCAAGCGATTCTGCCGCCTCAGCCTCCAGAGTAGCTGGGACTACAGGTGCCCACCACCATGCCCGGCTAATTTTTGTATTTTTAGTAGAGATGGGGTTTTACCATGTTGACCAGGCTGGTCTTGAATACCTGAACTCAGGTGATCAGCCTGCTTCGGCCTCCCAAAGTGCTGGGATTACAGGTGTGAACCACTGCACTCAGCCAGGGGTGCATTTTTGAGTAGTAAATGTGAGAACACGGCTCTAGCACATAAACCCCAGCAATCATGCGGCTGCCACCAGGTATGAGGGGACGCTGGGGGCCCCTTTCCGCTGGGCAGCTTGCTCCTTCTGCCCTGTAATGTGAAGTTCCTTGAAGTGTGCTTGAAATCCCTTAGCTATAATGTTTTATTTCAGCATAAAAATAAATAGCCCGGTCTGGAAAAGAAAACCGATGGCAAACCTCGCTGTGTGAGAGGATTTTTTTTTTTTTTTTTTTTTACAGGTGACAATTCCCAGGTAAACATTTTCACACAGTCAAGGATGGGGACAGCTTCGGCTCACAATGCTGCTGGAAAATCGGCTGGGCACAGTGGCTCACGCCTGTAATCCCAGCACTTTGGGAGGCCGAGGCAGGGAGATCACCTGAGGTCAGGAGTCCCAGATCAGCCTGGCCAACATGGTGAAACCCCATCTCTACTAAAAATACAAAAATTAGCCAGGTGTGGCGGTGGGCACCTGTAATCCCAGGTACTCGGGAGCCTGAGGCAGGAGAATTGCTTGAACCTGGAAGGTGGAGGTTGCAGTGAGCTGAGATTGCACCACTGCACTTCAGCCTGGAAGACAGAGTGACACCCTGTCTCAAAAATAAAATAAAAATAAAAATAAAAATAAAAAAAAATAAAATAAAGGGCTGGAAAATCACTTATGGGCCAAGCGGATTGCTTGATAGCTTGCCCAAAAGATATTTGAAAATACTAAGAGAAATAAGGAATTATGGATCACGATGGGCCCTTCAGATAAACAGGACAAGAAGGATGCATCTTCAGCTTCCGCAGAAGATGAATGACAGAAGAAAAGATAGATGCGCTTAGACAGGGCGCGATGGCTCACGCCCATAATCCCAGCACTTTGGGAGGCCAAGGGGGGCGAATCACGAGGTCAGGAGATCGAGACCATCTTGGCCAACATGGTGAAACCCTGTCTTCACTAAAATACAAAAATTATTTTATTTTTGTGGAGACGTGGTGGTGTACGCCTGTAGTCCCAGCTACTTGGGAGGCTGAAGCGGGGGAATCACTTGAACCTGGGAGGTGGAGGTTGCTGTGAACCAAGATCATGCCACTGCACTCCAGCCTGGCCACAGAGCAAGACTCTGTCGCAAAAAAAAAAAAAAAAAAAAAAAAAAAAGAAAAAAGAAAAAGAAAAGAAAAGATAGATATGCTTGTTGTTGTTGTTGTTTTTTTTCCCCACTCCGGAGTTTTGTATACTTCTCGTGCAGTTTTGTTCTTTTCAATAAAAGTAGTTCATTAAATCTAAACCTAGCTGTGATGGTTTCTTGTTTCTTTGCAGGATGTATTTTGTTTTGCTTGTTAAACAAGTAACTTGACACGTCCTGAGATCGAGCCGTCGCGTACCTAGGATGTCGCGTGGAAGCCCGAAGCCGCACCTCCCGCGTGGCCCCTGTGGCCAGCCGGGCCCCTCAGATGAGAGCTGCACCCAGGCCAGCACCAGTCGCTCAGCCGCCAGCAGCGGCACCCCCATCTGCCGTTGGCTCTTCTGCTGCTGCACCCCGGCAGCCAGGTCTGATGGCCCAGATGGCAACCACTGCAGGTGGCGTGGCTGTGGGCTCTGCTGTGGGGCACACACTGGGTCACGCCATTACTGGGGGCTTCAGTGGAGGAAGTAATGCTGAGCCTGCGAGGCCTGACATCACTTACCAGGAGCCTCAGGGAACCCAGCCGGTACAGCAGCAGCAGCCTTGCTTCTATGAGATCAAACAGTTTCCGGAGTGTGCCCAGAACCAGGGTGACATCAAGCTCTGTGAGGGTTTCAGTGAGGTGCTGAAACAGTGCCGACTTGCACACGGATCGGCCTAATCAAGAAGTTCAACCTGGAGAGATGGAAAATCAGCGCTCATAACTAATTTAATTCAGTATAAAAATAGAATTGATAGTGAAGGTATAAAGAATAACCATCAGTCAAACCTCTCCTGTCATTCCTAGCTTCCTTGCTTCAGAATTGAAATGGAAGCCAGGCGGGGGGGAGGGGGGGGGTCGGGGGGGGCGGGGGGGGGGGCCGGGGGGGGGCGGGGGGGGGCGGGGGAGGTTCCTACTCTGTAGAATTTGGGGCTGGGCAAATGTTTGTGTGGTCTCCTTAAACTAGCCGTTATGATTTTACTCTTTGTGAGTTAATTAGAATAAAGTCATTTTCTTCCAAAAAAAAAAAAAAAAAACCAAGAAAACAAAACAAAACAAAAACAAGTGACTTTACAAATCGGAAAATGTTCCTTGTCAGCACACCCAGGTATAGAGTTTTCATTGATTAAATATGCTCCCTGGAGGTCTGTTTAGGGACCAGGCAGGCCTTTTTTTTCTAGCATTTTGTAGGAGCAAAGAACCAAGGCTAGGACTGGGCGCTGTGGCTTACGTTTATAATCCCAACACTTCGGCGGGAAGATCACTTGAAGCCAGGAGTTTGAGACCAGCCTGGACAACATAGCAAGACCTCATCTCTACAAAGAAATTAAAAACAATTTGTCAGGGCCAGGTGCAGTGGCTCACGTCTGTAATCCCAGTACTTGGGGAGGCAGAAGCAGGTGGATCCCCTGAGGTCAGGAGTTTGAGACCAGCCTGACCGACATGGCAAAACCCCATCTCTACTAAATATACAAAACATTAGCTGGGCATGGTGGTGCATGCCTGTAATCCCAGCTACTTGGGAGGCTGAGGCAGGAGAATTGCTTGAACCCAGGAGGCGGAGGTTGCAGTGAGTTGAGATTGCACCACTGCACTCCAGCCTGAGTGAAAGAGTGAGATTCTGTCTTAAAAAAAAAAAAATTAGGCATAATGGGGAGCACCTGTAGTCCCAGCTGCTTGGGAGGCTGAGGTGGGAGGACTGCTTGAGTCCAGGAGGTTGAGGCTGCAGTAAGCCATGATCACACCACTGCACTCCAGCCTGGGCGACAGAGCAAGACCCTGTCTCAAAAAACAAAAATAAACCCCTAGGACTAGAGCTTTGGTGAAATAGCCCCATTGTCTGGGGGTGCCACTTGAAGTTATTTGTCTCACAGCCGAGGAAATCAAGGGTACGAACTCTCTGAGTGAGGTTAGAGGAGGAGTTTAGTAAGTCAAAGAGAGAGAGAGCTCTCTGCCACAGACAGGGGTCCTGAAAAACGGTCGCTGTTTCACAGTTGAATACAGAGGGGCTTTTCTAAGAAATCGATGAGGGGTAGGTGTCTCGTTTGCATAAGGCGTGAATTTCTGGTCTCCGTCCTCCTAGTGTGCATGGGGGCCCTCAGCTTGAGTTACTCCATATTGCTTTGTTCCCCATACTGCGCATGCGTCAGGGAATGGCCTTTTCCATTGCAGGCATGTCTGGGCAAGTCTCCTCTGTGACCTTTCTTTTTTCTTTTTTTGAGACAGGGTCTCGCTCTCCCAGACTGGAGTGCAGTGGTGCTATCTCCGCTTTCAGGAACTTCCGCCTCCCAGGTTCAAGTGATCCTCCTGCCTCAGGCTTCCGAATAGCTGGGATTACAGGTGCACGCCACCACTCCCGGCTAATTTTGGCATTTTTAGTAGAGATGGGGTTTCACCATGTTGGCCAGGATGGTCTGCATCTCTTGACCCCTTATAAAAGTGCCGGGATTGTAGGATTACAGGGATAAACCACCGTGCCCAGCCAAGGAAAGCAGAGTTTTTAAGGACTACTTGGTGGGTGGGTGGAGCCAGTGACCCAGGAGTGCTGATTGGTCAGACATAAAATCTTAGGGAGTAGAAGCTATCTTCTTGCGCTGAGTCAGTTCCTGGGTGTGGAGGGCTGGGGGGTGGGGGGGCGGTGAGCGGCAGGAGGGGAGGGAGGGGTGGGGAGGGCGGCCACAAGATGAGATGAGCCAGTTTATCAGTCTGGGTGGTGCCAGCTGCTCCATCAAGTGCAGGGTCTGCAAAATATCTCAAGCACTGGTCTTAGGAGCAGTTTAGGGAGGGTCAGAATCTTGTAGCCTCCAGCTGCATGACTCCTAAACCGTAATTTCTAATCTTGTGGCTAATGTCAGTCCTACAAAGGCAATCTGGTCACTTTTGTTTAAACTATAAACTAAGTTTCTCCCCAAGTTAGTTCAGCCTACGCCCAGGAATGAGCAAGGACAGCTTGGAGGTGAGAAGCAAGATGGAGTCAGTGAAGTTGGATCTTTCACTGTCTCAGTCATAACTTTGCAAAGGTGGTTTCGGTTGCTGGGAGGGCAAGGGCTTGTCCCTGATGCTGGGCTGAAGTAGGAGAGGTTGGGGATGGGAGCCAGACTCCCCCATGCAATACAATTCAGTTCAATTCGTCAAATGGTTTTTGGGCACCCACTATGCGCCAAACCCCATGCTAAGCTCTGACACTCATGGCAAAGTGCTTCCCCTCATGGCCTCACTCTGCCCATTCTACTTGCCTTCTGTGAAGGCCCCAGCCCCTCTCTTTCCTCTATGGGTCTTTCTCTGGTCCTGCGGTCCTGGATTGGACCCTCACCAAGCTAGTATCCCCCATCGACCTCTTCCTGTCTTAGCTGCAGGACTTGGTACAAAGTAGTTGCTCAGTAAAAGTTCTCAGGCTTGAATTAAATGGAATGCACTAGGATCTGGTAGATGTTCACCTAGGAGACCAAGGCCGGGGTACTGGAAGGAAAGCTATTACCACAGTCTATGGGAAAAGTAATGAAACATGCTGTTATCTCAGTAGACGCGACAAGGCATTTGATAAAATTCAGTAGTGATTGTCCCCAAGTCTAACTCTTATTTATTGTACAAACAAATCATAGCGAGAATAAGAGAAATAAAGACTGCCTGCAATTCTACCTCCCAAATGCAGAAGCTGTCCTCATTTTATTCTATCTTTCTTTCCTGTTCTCGTTCACGGCATAGTTTTTACGTTATTATATCATTTTGTTTTCTGCCTGAAAGAATCAGGAGGTTTTTTTTTTTTTTTCTGGATCGATCCATTATCTTCATAATTATAGCCCCTAATGGCTATGATTCTCCACGGGGGTGGTTGTATTATAACTAAAGTAAATTTTTCTTATTGTTGGCAGTATGGGTTGTTCCCGTGTCTTCCTTTTGATGATCAAAATAATAAAATTGCCTTTTATAGTCAGTTACAACACAGTTGTGTACATACCTTTTGTTCAAGCTTCCCTAAAGCTTGCAAGGTGAATGTACTTCACTATTACAGGGGATTACAGTGTGGAAATGAAGAAGCCATAAGGTGACAAGGGAAGGATCGGGAGACAACCAGAATTGGAGTCCATTCTTTTTTTGAAATGAAACTCTTTACTCTTGTCAGAGGCATTCGAACCAGAGTGACTCCATCTTGAATAGGGGCTGGGTGAAATAAGGCTGAGACCTGCTGGTCTACATTCCCAGGAGGTGAGGTATTCTTAGACACAGGATGAGATAAGAGGTCAACACAAGATACAGGTCACAAAGACCTTGCTGATAAAACAGGATGCGGTAAAGAAGCCAGCCCAAAGCCACCAAAACCATGGCGATGAGAGTGACCTCTGGTTGGCTCATTATATGCTAATTATTGATACAGGAGCTAGAAATAAATGATTTAGGCAGATAGTGAGGGTAAGAGAGTCTTCAGTAAGGTTACCTTTTAATAAAAACCAGCTCCCAAATCATTTCTTTTCTAACAGAAAGCAGCCTGAAAAATCAAGCTGCAGACATAGAAAAGCAAGCTAAAAGCTTGCACAGGTAAATGCAACAGCTGTGCCAATAGACAAGCCATACCTGGAAGCCAGGTGTATTCAACATGGAAGTTCCCTCTTCCCTTTTCTTTGTCCCCACGTGTGCAGTAAAAAAGCAGGCAGCATGGCGATGGCCAGGTAGTGACTCCATTTGCATAATAAAAGATTCGGGTGGGGCCAGGCACCGTGGCTCACGCCTGTAATCCCAGCACTTTGGGAGGCCGAGGCAGGCGGATCACCTGAGGTCAGGAGTTCGAGACCAGCCTGGCCAACATGGTGAAACCCTGTTTCTACTAAAAATACAAAAATTATCGAGGAGGTAGTGGCCCACGCCTGCAATTTCAGCTACTAGGGAGGCTGAGGCAAGAGAATCACTTGGGCTTGGGAGGCAGAAGTTGTGGTTGGCTGAGATTGTGCCACTGCACTCCAGTCTGGGCGACAGAGTGAGACCCTGTCTCGAAAAGAAAAGAAAAGAAAAGAAAAGAAAAGAAAAGAAAAGAAAAGAAAATATTAGGGTGGGGTGGCCAGCTTCTTTGTACGCTATGCAAATGGCACACCTGGTCCAATCCATCTCTTGGACCCTATGTAAATCAGACACCACCTCCTCAAGCTTGTCTATAAAAACCCTGTGCATTTCACCACGACACCATAAGACCCACTTAAAAGCCCCTCTCTCTCTGCAGAAGAAAGAGCTTCACTCTTTCTGTTGCCTATTTAACCTCCACTCCTTTTTTTTTCTTTTAATTTTGAGACGGAGTCTTGCTCTGTCGCCCAGGCTGGAGTGCAGTGGCACGATCTTGGCCCACTGCAAACTCCGCCGCCCGGGTTTACGCCATTCTCCTGCCTCAGCCTCCCGAGCAGCTGGGACTACAGGCGCCCGCCACCACGCCCAGCTAATTTTTTGTAATTTTAGTAGAGACGGGGTTTCACTGTGTTAACCAGGATGGTCTCGATCTCCTGACCTTGTGATCTGCCCGCCTCGTCCTCCCAAAGTGCTGAGATTACAGGCGTGAGCCACCGCGCCTGGCCTAAACCTCCACTCTTTTTTTTTTTTTTTTTTTTGAGACGGAGTCTCGCTCTGTCGCCCGGGCTGGAGTGCAGTGGCCGGATCTCAGCTCACTGCAAGCTCCGCCTCCCGGGTTTACACCATTCTCCTGGCTCAGCCTCCGGAATAGCTGGGACTACAGGCGTCCGCCACCTAGCCCGGCTAGTTTTTTGTATTTTTTTTAGTAGAGACGGGGTTTCACCGTGTTAGCCAGGATGGTCTCGATCTCCTGACCTCGTGATCCGCCTGTCTCGGCCTCCCAAACTGCTGGGATTACAGGCTTGAGCCACCGCGCCGGGCCAAACCTCCACTCTTAACCTCACTCCTTGTGTGTGTCCGTGTCCTCAATTTCCCCAGATGTGGGGCAACAAACCTCTGGTATTACTGCAGACAAATGACGCTGCTTCATTATAATGCATTAGCATACTACTCCCGCCAGTGCCATGACAGTTACAGAAGTCATCCTATATGGTCTAGAAAGGGGGAGGGGACTCTCAGTTCTCATAATTGCTCACCTCTTTCCTGGAAAACTCATGAACAGTCCACCTCCTGTTTAGCATACAATCAAGAAGTAACTAAGTATTATCAGTCAGGCATCCTAAGCTGCTGTTCTGCCTATGGAGTCACCATTATTTATTCCTTTACTTTCTTAATAAACTTGCTTTCACATTACTGTATGGATTCACCCTGAATTCTTTCTTGTGTGAGGTCTGAGAACCCTCTCCTGGGGTCTGGATGGGGACCCCTTTCTGGTAACACTCTTTCCACTATATTATATTACTTTCCAGATTTTACAAATAAAACTGCAGTGGGCTGGGCACAGTGGCTCACGCCTGTAATCCCAGCACTTTGGGAGGCCAAGGTGGGTGGACCACCTGAGGTCAGGAGTTCGAGACCAGCCTGGCCAACATGGTGAAACCACTGCCTCTACTAAAAACACAAAAATTAAGCCAGGTGTGGTGGCTTACACTTGTAATCACAGCACTTTGGGAGGCTGAGGCGGGCAGATCGCTTGAGGTCAGAAGTTTCAGACCAGCCTGGCCAACACGGTGAAACCCCTTCTCTACTAAAAATACAAAAATTGACTCATGCCTGTAGTCCCAGCTACTCAGGAGGCTGGCGCAGGAGAATCTCTTGAATCTGGGAGGCAGAGGTTGCAGTGAGCTGAGATCGCATCATTGCACTCCAGTCTGGGTGACAGAGTGAGACTGTCTCAAAAAAAAAAAAAAAAAAAGGAAACCAAAAAAAGCTGAAGCTATTTTTTTTTTGTTTTGAGATGGATTTTCACTCTTGTTGCCCAAGCTGGAGTGCAATGGCGTGATCTCAGCTCACTGCAACCTCTGCCTCCTGGGTTCTCCTGCCTCAGTTTCCTGAGTAGCTGGGATTACAGGCGTGTGCTACCACGCCTGGCTAATTTTTTTTTTTTTTTTAATTTTCAGTAGAAACGGGATTTCACCATGTTGGCCAGGCTGGTCTCGAACTCCTGACCTCGTGATCCATTTGCCTCGGCCTCCCAAGGGGCTGGGATTACAGGCGTGCGCCCGGCCTGAGCTAAGATTTTAAAATAACTTTCTTTCCTCTTTAGAATCATTTCCTTCCATCAAGTTCCTAGGTGTGGGACTGTGGGGTCAAAGAGTATGAGCATTGTTCAGTCTCTTGATGCACATTGGCAAAATGCTTTGCAAAGGGCTTGTTTCCAGCAGTCCCCATGTACACTGCTTCAGTGAGATTCTTTATTTCTTTCCTACTGCAACTCACTAACAAGGAACATTATGAGGAGAAGGTTTCCAAGCTCATTTACAATGGATAAATGATTTCTTAGTGTACTTTAAAATTTGCATTTCTTTGATTACTGTGAGGTTGAACCATTTAAAAATAAGCATTCCCTTTTGTGTGGATTGTGTGACTTCTTTTGAGAAACACCCCTCCTGCATTCTTTGGCTCCCCTCCCCGCCCCAGACATATATTAGACTTTCTGAAGACTTGGAAATTAACACTTTGTGGGTCAAATATTTAAAGCAATTATTTACTCCAGTAATTTCCTTTTCATTTTAAGTGTACTATTATCAGGACTTTTATGTGTTTTCAAATGAAGATCTTCTCATTTGTGATTGCTTCAAAGCTTGGAAAGTAATAATACCATCAAAGACGTGATAATTACCCAATTTTATTTTTTCCTTCTATTATATGATATATTTGTATCGAGCGCTTTCATCAACATGGAAAAAAAAAAAGACAGTATTTATGGTGGTCACACACACACATGGAATGTGAGAGGGGAGGGTGTTTGTGAAAAGACCACACATTAGATTGGGCACGACGGCTCATACCTGTGATCCTAGCACTTTGGGAGGCCGAGGAAGGAGGATTGCTGAAAGCCAGGAGTTGGAGACCAGCTTGGGCAATATAGTGAGGCCTCATCTCCATAAAAAATACAAAAATTAGCTGGACATGGTGGTGTGTGCCTGTAGTCCCTGCTACTCAGGAGGCTGCAGCAGGAGGATTGCTTGAGTTTAGGAGTTCAAGGCTGCAGTGAGCTACGATTGCGCCACTGCACTCCAGCCCAGGTGACAGAGTGGGTCCATGTCTCTAAACACACACACACACACACACACACACACACACACACACACACACACACGCGCGCGCGCACCCCTTAGAAACTGTGAATGAATGGAGGGAAATGCCATGTTTTTTGTTGGAAAAATGCAGACGAAGAATTGTAATATTTCTGGCTGAGTGCAGTGGCTCACGCCTGTAATCCCAGCTCTTTGGGAGGTCAAGGTGAGTGAAGCACTTGAGGTCAGGAGTTTGAGACCAGCCTGGCTAATATGGCAAAACCCTGTCTCTACTAAAAATACAAAAATTAGCCTGGGGTGATGGCAGGCGCCTGTAATCCCAGCTACTCGGGAGACTGAGGCAGAAGAATTGCTTGGACCTGGGAGGTGGAGGCTGCAGTGAGCCGAGATCGTGCCACTGCACTCCAGCCTGGGTGACAGAGTAAGACTCTGGCTCAAAAAAAAAAAAAAAAAAAAAAGAAAAAAAAGTACCCCCAATGCATTCACAACTGTGCCTAACCAGGCCAAAGCCCTGGCAGGTGGTTTTAATTTCTGATGTTTTTTAGGAGCAGATGGAGCTGACGGGTTCATGAAACTTGTGTTATTCTAAAAACTGACACTGGTGGACAAAGCTGGCAGTTGCCAGGGGGACTTAATTTTACATAACTTTGTTCTCTTTTCCCCCAATTTTTTTATTGTGATAAAATACACATAACATAAAATTTACTATCTTAACCGTTTTAAATGTACACTTCAGTGGTATTAAATGCATTCATAATGTTGTGCAAACATCCCCACCATCTGTCTCCAGAATGCTTTCCATCTTGTAAAATTGAAACTCTGTCCGCATTAAACACTTAACTCCTCATTCCTCCCTTCCCTCAATCCCTGGCAACCACCCTTCTGCTTTCTGTCTGTATGAATTTGACTCCTCTAACTACCTCATCTAAATGGAATTATGCCGTCTTTGTCTTTTTGAATAACTTTATTCTTTCAACAAAGAATAATAGATGATAATACATAGCCCAGTGGGTTTTATTATTATAACTTTTTCAGAGGTTCTTCTCCATAGAAATAAATATACACAGTTAAAAATGAGACCGGCCAGGAATGATGGCTCATGCCCGTAATCCCAGCACTTTGGGAGGCTGAAGTGGGAGGATCTCTTGACGTCAGGAGTTTGAGACTAGCCCAGACAACATAGCGAGACCCTGACTCTACAAAAAATAAAATAAAAATTAGCCGGGTACGGTGACACGTGCCTGTGGTCCCAGCTCTTTGGGAGGCTGAGGTGGGAGGATCACTTGAGACTGGTAGTTCAAGGCTGCAGTGAGCTATGATTGCATCACGGCACTGCAGCCTAGGCGACTGAGCGAGATCCTGTCTCTAAAAATAAATAAACAAATAAATATTTTAAAGTAACTGTCCTGAGTTGAGTTTTACAAATAGTTACTGCAGTAACAGAGGATGAGAAGGTGCAAGGGAAGGGAACATCTGGCCACAGATCTTTGGCCACAGATATCACCTCTGGGAGTTAAGCAGGGGTCAGGAGGGATGAGGCAGAGTGAATGACGGATCAGCTGAAGTGAAGTAACTCAGCGGGGAAAACCCAAAACCATATGTTCTCCCTTATAAGTGGGAGCTAAGGCCAGGCACGGTGACTCATGCCTGTAATCCCAGCACTTTGGGAGGCTGAGATGGATGGATCACTTGAGGTCAGGAGTTCGAGACTAGCCTGGCCAACATGGTGACACCCCGTCTTCACCAAAAAAATACAAAAATTAACCGGGTGTGGTGGCTCATGCCTGTAGTCCCAGCTACTTGGGAGGGTGAGGCAGGAGAATCACTTGAACCTGGGAGGCAGAGGTTGCAGTGAGCCGAGATTGCGCCACTGCACTGCAGCCTGAACAGAGTGAGACTCCATCTCAAAAAAAAAAAAAAAAAAAAAAAAAAAAAAAGAAGCTACAGGTAAGCAAAGGCATACAGAATAGTATAATGCACTTTAGAGACTTGGAAGGGGGAGGGGTTGGAGGGGACTTAGGGATAAAAACTGCCTCTCAAGTATAAGGTGTATTTCTTGGGTGAGAGGTGCACTAAAAGCTCAGAATTCATCCATGTTACAAAAAACAAAAACAAAAACAAACAAACAAAAAACACTTGTACCCCCCCAAATATTGAAATAAACTAAAAAAAAAAAAAGACTGTTTGAGACAGCAGTATTCAAAGAGGGAGAACGTAGGAGGAATGCCTTCTGGGCAGATTGGGATCTCCATCTTTATGTTTCTGTTTGCTGTCACACCCTGGGAAAGTGACTGGTGTGTGTTCTCCAACTTTGAGACTGTTTAGATGTGGCTGGGATGAGCCAGGCATGGTAAGATGTGATGGGATGTGGGGGTCAACCTTCTGAGGACTCTGGAGTCTAATACAGCCATGGGAGACTTATCCACTCGTTCAAGGTTGGAGATTCTTCTCATCGACACAGGAGATAGGCAGGAACTGCCCTCAGCATTTCATTTATTCCAAACACATAACAAAGAATCATTCACTCTTCCCTGCAACTTTGAGAGAAGGGTTACTATGGACTGAATGTGTCCCCCTGCAGAATTCATATGTTGAAGCCTAACTCCCTGAAGTGATGATATTTGGAGGTGGGGCACTGGGGAGGTCATTAGGTCACAAGGATGAAGTCCTACAATAGGATTAGTGCCATTAGTGCCCTTATAAGGAAAGACACAAGAGAGATGGAAGGAGAGGTTGCTCTCTACTTTCTCAGTGAGAAGGCTGCCACCTACAACTCAGGGAATGGGCTCTCACTAGACACAGGGCTTGCCAGCACCTTGCTCTTGGACTTCCCAGCCTCCAGAACTGTAAGAGATAGATATTTTAGCTGGGCATAGTGGCTCATGCCTGTAGTCTCAGCGCTTTGGTTGGGCAAAGTGGGAGCCAATCTTGAAGCCAAGATTTCTGGACCAGACTGGGCATACTAGTGAGACCACATCTCTATAAAAAATTTAAAAAATTAGCTAGGTGTGGTGGCATGCACCTATAGCCCCAGCTCCTAAGGAGGCTGAGGCAGGAGGATCACTTGAGCCCAGGAGTTCAAGGCTGCAGTGCGCTATGATTGCATCACTGTACTCCAGACTGGGCAGAGACAGACCCTGTCTCTTAAAAAAAAAAAAAAAAAAAAAAAAAAAAACTGAAAAAGGAGAGACACAAGGGAGATGGAAGGAGATGATTCCTCTTCACTCTCTTCCATGAGAAGGCACAATGGGAAGGTTGCAGCTGTAAACCAGGAAGTAAGCCCTCACCAGACACAAGATTTGCTGGCACCTTGATCTTGGACTTCCCAGCCTCCAGAAGCATGAGAAATAAATGTTTCTTGATAAATCACCCAGTCTATGGTATGTGTTATAGCAACCAGAGCTGATTAAGACATGGGGGCAATCAGGCTCACCAGTGAGGCCACCCAGCTAGAGTAGCAGAGCCTGGATTTAAATCGGGGCATGTGGGCTCCAGGGTCAGGGCTCGTCAGTTCTAGGGTGTGCTGGCTATCCCATTTTTAGAGGCAATTAACATGTTTATTAATCACTCAGTCATCAACCACTAAAACAGCTTTTTCTATGTGCCAGGCCCTATGGCACCAACCATGGGAGACACAGAAATGACACAAGGGGCATTAAACCTGCTGTTTTTTAAGACTCCCAGCAGAGGTGGCTGCTGTTGCATAACCCTTCCCAGATAAGTTTTTGTGAAGTCCCTCCAACCCCCAGGGCATTAGCCTCAAGAACTGTTCTTGCTGTGTGGCAAGGCAAGCCCTCTGGGCATTGTATGGACTGAGGATGATAATGAACCTACGTGGAAAACACCAACCCCTGGTAATTCCTGGGTGAGCTCTGGCTGCAGAACCTGGGGCCCTGAGGTTTATTCTCTTTTCCTGGGTGGGTGGGAGCCTCGGGAAGGGTCCCATTATCTTCCTGGCCTGTATCCTCCTGTCCTTCTCTTCCTCCCTCACTTTTTCTACCCCGTCCTCCCAGGTTTGCTGTCTGGGTCTCTGGGTTCCTCCAAGGGCCTCTCTGTCCAGGTGCCCTCCCCTTTCCACTCCTCGTCCTTGCCCGTCATTCCTGGATGACACCTTGTTAGAAGCACTGTCTCATCTTACCAGGAAGGAAACTGGTAATCAGAGAGGTTGAGCAACTCACATATAGGGTCACTCAAGAAGCTGGAGGCACAACTGGGCTGGGAATGCACCCAGAACTAAAGCCGGTCATGGACAAGAGGAGGCCATATTCCCACTGAGAGAGGGGAAGGGCTGGAAGGAGCAGAGGAAGGGTGAAAACAGCTGAGGTTTCTCCACCATTGGCTCTGCCAGCCTGGGCAATGCCACTCAGTGTCAGATCTGCAAGTCCCTTGGAGGGTGTCCAAGCCTGAGGGTGGAAACTATGGTCCCAGGCCAAACCCTGTTCAGTCTCTTTATTTAAAAAATTAGAAATAATTTCAAACATATTGCTACAACAATAGTATAAACCACTGCGTGCAACAATAGCATAAATTATATAACAATACAACATCAAGAGTATAAAGACCAAGAATTGCAAGAATAGTATAAAACTCCATTATTGACATTTTGCCACATCTTTCTTTCTCTCCCTTCCTTTCTTTCCCTTCGCTTCCTTCTCTTCCCTTCCTTCCCTTCCCTTCCCTCCCTCCCTCCCTCTCTCTCTTTCCCTCCCTTCCTTCCTTCCTCCCTTCCTTCCTTTCTCCTTCCTTCCTCCCTTCCCTTTCTTTCTTTCTCTCTTCTTTCTTTCTTTCTTTCTTTCTTTCTTTCTTTCTTTCTTTCTTTCTTTCTTTCTTTCTTTCTTTCTTTCCTTCCTTCCTTCCTTCCTTCCTTCCTTCCTTCCTTCCTTCCTTCCTTCCTTCCTTCCTTCCTTCCTTCCTTCCTTCCTTCCTTCCTTCCTTCCTTCCTTCCTTCTCTCTCTCTCTCTTTCTTTCAAAACAGAGTCTCCCTCTGTTACCCAGGCTGGAGTGCAGTGCTGCGATCTCGGCTCACTGCAACCTCCATCTCCTGGGTTCAAGCAATTCTCCTGCCTCAGCCTCCCAAGTAGCTGGGATTACAGGTGACTGCCATCATGACCAGTTAATTTTTGTATTTTTAGTAGAGATGGGGTTTCATCATGTTGACCAGGCTGGTCTCAAACTCTTCACCTCAAGTGATCCACCTGCCTTGGCCTCCCAAAGTGTTGGGATTACAGGCGTGAGCCACTGCGCCTGGCCCATTTTGCTTTCTATATGTAAATATTTCCCCCCTTAACCATCGGAGAGTTATAGATGTCATGCTTATCACTCCTACATGCTTGAGTGTGTATATCATAAGAATAAGGACTGGCCGGGTGCGGTGGCTCATGCTTGTAATCCCAGCACTTTGGAAGGCCGAAGTAGGCAGATCACAAGGTCAAGAGATCGAGACTATCCTGGCCAACATGGTGAAAACCCATCTCTTCTAAAAATATAAAAATTAGCTGGGCATGGTGGCGGGCGCCTGTAGTCCCAGCTACTCAGGAGGCTGAGGCAGGAGAATGGCATGAACCTGGGAGGTGGAGGTTGCAGTGAGCCAAGATCATGCCACTGCACTCCAGCCTGGTGACAGAGTGAGACTCCATCTCCCAAACCTCCCCCCAAGAAAAAGAATAAGGACATTATTTTATAAGACCAAAGTACACTTACCCAATTCAGGAAATTCGGTTTATATAATTCTAGTATCTAATAAAGAGAACATATGCACATTTTGACAACTGTCCCCAGTACTGCCCTTTCTGAACAGTCCTTTCCCCCTACTTGATCTAGACTCCCTTCTAAGATCACGAGCTGCATTTAGCTATCTTGACTGTCTCCTTTCCTTTCTTCTGAAATAGTCACTCAGTCTTCCTTTTGTCTTTCTTCATTTTGATATTTTTAAGAAGCGCAAGCCAGTTGTTTTGCAGAATATCCTTCAATCTGGATTTGTCTGATGTGTTCCAAATGGGCTATGCATTTTTGGCAGCAGTAATTCCTAAGTGATGTTGTGTTTTCTGCTCCGAGTCTTTGAAAAAAAGTGGAACTAGTTGCCAATATTAAAACGTGAGAGATTTTACATATTGTCTTGGTTTCTGGATCCTCTCATGAACAGATAGCTACACTCTGGCCCACTGGGCTAGGCTCCTGCAGGGAATGGCCAGCTGGAGCTGGACAGTGGGTGCCTGCAATTGCGGTGGGAGTACAACCTCTGCCTCCTAGGTTCGAGTGACACTCCTGTCATACTGGGTGTCATCCGCTCCCTTTACTTACCCCTCGGTCATCTAGGGGAGCCCACCTCGCCGGGCAGGCCCTGAGTGTACAACTCTTGCTGGATCTCCCATTTATTGATTTATTTATTTGTTACTATTTTTAATTTTTCGGAGGTAGGGTCTCGCTCTGTTGCCCAGGCTGGAGTGCAGTGGTGCAAACACAGCTCACTGCAGCTCTAAACTTCTGGGTGCAAACGATCCTTTGCCTCAGCTTCCTAAGTAACTGGGACTACAGGCGTGCATCATCATGCCTGGTTAATTAAAAAAAAAAATTTTTTTTATAGAGATGGGGTCTCACTATGCTGTCCAAGCTGGTTTTGAACTCTGGACCTCAAGCCATCCTCCCGTTTCAGCCTCCCAAATGTTGGGATTACAAGTATGAGCCACCGCTCCTGGCCTTCCTTCGTTTTTTAGTTGAGGCAACGATCTAGAAGACCCAGAGAGGGCCAGGAGTGAGCTGCGGTCACCCTCAGAGGCCAGACTCGTCCTCATTTTGTCAGAGCAGTTACAAGCGGTTAGGTTCACATCTTACCATGTTTTATTAACACTTGACAAGAAATGGGGCATTGGCTGTGTTTGAGCAACTGCACCCTGCTGGTGTGTAATTCAGGGAGATGAGAACGTGGGAACATTTTCTGGCGCTGTGTCCGCCCCTGTCCTGAGCAGTCCCCGACTGCCTTTCTTCCCTGACCTCCTTATGTTCATGCTGTTCATATTCTGAACACTAGATGGCACTAGTTCCCTATAAATAACCCAGAGCAGCCCGGCAGCCCCAGAGGCCACCTAAGTGCAGAGGAGCCTTGACATCAGCCAGCTCAGCACATCTATGCTCTTTTTAGCCTTGGAATCCTTTCTTCTGATAAGATCCTTTGCCCCCGACTTAAAAAAATTGAGGTAGAGGTCACATACTATAAAATCCACCCTTTAAACGCATACAGTGATTTGTAGGTTATTCACAAGACTGAAGCCATCACCACTATCTTTTTTTTTTTTGAGTGGGAGTCCCGCTCTGCCACCCAGGCTGGAGTGCAGTGGCAGCGACCTCGACTCACTGCAACCTCCGCATCCCAGGTTCAAGTGATTCTCCTGCATCAACCTCCTGAGTAGCTGGGACTACAGGGGTACACCACCATGACCAGCTAGTTTTTGTATTTTTAGTAGAGACAGGGTTTTGCCATGTTGGCCAGGCTGGTCTCGAACTCCTGACCTCAGGTGATCTGCCCGTCTCGGCCTCCCAAATGCTGAGATTACAGACGTGAGCCTCCGCACCCGGCCCATCACCACTATCTAATTCCAGGATGTTTTCATTCTGATGAGATCTTACGTGGAAGGCAGGAGCGAGGAGGATTTTTCCTGGCTTTGTCTGAGGGAAAAAAGCTATTAGGTTGCAGGCCGGAGTCAGTGGCTCACACCTGTAATCCCAGCACTTTGGGAGGCTGAGGTAGGAGGATACTTGAGGTCAGCCTGACCAACATGGTGAAACTCTGTCTCTATTAAAAATACAAAAATTAGCCAACATGGTGGCACACATCTGTAATTCCAGCTACTCGGTAGGCTGAGGCAGGAGAATCTCATATATTTTTTTTTTTTTTTGAGACGGAGTCTCGCTCTGTTGCCCAGGCTGGAGTGCAACGGTGCAATCTTGGCTCACTGCAACCTCTGCCTCCTAGGTTCGAATGATTCTCCTGCCTCAGTCTCCCGAGTAACTAGGACTACAGATGCATGCCATCACATCTGACTAATTTTTATATTTTTGGTAGAGATGGGATTTCACCATATTGGCCAGGCTTGTCTTGACCTCCTGATCTCTTGATCCACCCGCCTCAGCCTCCCAAAGTGCTGGGATTACAGGCGTGAGCCACTGCACCAGGCCCTAATTTTATTTTAGGTTTTGGGTACACGTGAAAGTTTGTGACATGGGTAAACTCATATCGTGGGGGGTTGTCGTACAGGTTATTTCATTAACCATCTATTAAAGCCCAGTACCCAATACTTATCTTTTCTGCTCCTCTCCCTCCCCAACCCTCCACCCTCAAGTAGATCCCAATGTCTGTTGTTTCCTTCTTTGTGTTCATAAGTTGTCATTGTTTAGCTCTCACTTATAAGTAAGAACACATGGTTCAAGTAATTCTCCTGCGTAGCTGAGATTTCAGGTGTGTGCCACCACGTCTGGCTAATTTTTAATATTTTTAGTATTTTGTATTTCAGTATTCCTGTTCTTGTGCTAGTTCTTGTGCTAAGGATGATGGCCTCGAACTCCATCCATGTCCCTGCAAAAGACACGATCTCGCTTTTTTGATGGCTGCATAGTATTCCATGGTGTATCTACCACATTTTCTTTATTCAATCTGTCATTGATGGGCATTTGGGTTTATTCCACGTCTTTACTATCTTTTTTTTTAAAATTATACTTTAAGTTCTAGGGTACATGTACCCAACATGCAGGTTTGTTACATAGGTATACATGTGCCATGTTGGTTTGCTGCACCCATCGACTCGTCATTTACATTAGGTATTTCTCCTAACGCTATCCCTCCCCCCGCCCCCACCCCCCAATAGGCCCCGGTGTGTGATGTTCCCTGCCCTGTGTCCAAGTGCTCTCATTGTTCAGTTCCTACCTACAAGTGAGAACATGCAGTATTTGGTTTTCTGTCCTTGTGATAGTTTGCTGAGAATGATGGTTTCCAGCTTCATCCATGTCCCTGCAAAGGACATGAACTCATCCTTTTTTATGGCTGCATAGTAGTCCATGGTGTGTATGTGCCACATTTGTCTTTACTATTTTGAATAGTACTGCAATTAACATTCACATGCATGTGTCTTTTTTTTTTTTTTTTTTTCCTTTGAGATGGAGTTTTGCTCTTGTTATCCAGTGGCAAGATCTGGGCTCACCACAACCTCCGCCTCTTGGGTTCAAGCAATTCTCCTGCCTCAGCCTCCTGAGTAGCTGGGATTACAGGCATGCACCACCACGGCCAGCTAAATTTTGTATTTTTAGTAGT
Source organism: Rhinopithecus roxellana (assembly GCF_007565055.1). Taxonomy (NCBI): domain Eukaryota; kingdom Metazoa; phylum Chordata; class Mammalia; order Primates; family Cercopithecidae; genus Rhinopithecus; species Rhinopithecus roxellana. Next base: position 136,908,242 of record NC_044554.1, on the reverse strand, counting down.
GACAGGGTTGCTCCCTGTTGATCAGGCTGGTCTCGAACTCCTGACCTCAGGTGATCTGCCCGCCTCGGCCTCCCAAAGTGCTGGGGTTACAGGTGTAAGCCACTGCACGTGGCCATGCATGTGTCTTTATGGTAGAATTATCTATATTCCTCTGGGTAGATCCCCAGTAATGGGATTGCTGGGCTGAATGGTAGCTCTGCTTTTAGCCCTTTGAGGAATCGCCACACTGCTTTTCACAAGGGCTGAGCTAATTTACACTCCCACCAACAATGTATCCACATTCCCAGAAAAGTGTTCTTGTTTTTGAAAAAGGAAATCACTATATTTGTTGTGTAGTAGGTGGAATAATGTGCTTCCAAAGATGTCTTCATTCTCATCCCTAGAACTTGTGGACAGGGTAGCTTATATGGCAGAAGGCATTTTGCAGTTGTGATTATGTTAGGGATCTGGGGATGGAGATATTGTCTTGGAGTATCCACGTGGGTCCAATGTAGTCATGAAGGTTCTTATAAATGAAAGAAGGAGGCAGGAGAATTAGAGAGAGAGAGAGAGGGATGTGAGGACGGATGAAAGCATATGGGGACACAAAGAGAAAGAGAGAAAGGAGAAGGAGAGAGACAGGGAGAGACACACAGAGAGAAATAGAGAGAAGAGAGGGAGAGAAAAAGAGAGAGACAGCTTAGAGGAAGAGAGACAGAGAGAGAGAAAGAGAGAGAGAAATAGAGAGAGGAGAGGGAAAGAAAAAAGAGAGAGAGTAGAGGAAGAGAGACAGAGAGAGACAGACAGACAGAGACAGACAAAAAGAAATAGAGAGAGGAGAGGGAAATAAAAAGAGAGAGAGACAGAGACACAGAGAGAAACAGAGAGAGAGAGAGAGAGACAGAGAGAGAGAGAGAGATTGTGAAGATGTTATGCTGTAGGCTTTGAATTTAGAGGAAGGGTCCACCAGCCAAGGAATGCAGGAAGCCTCTAACAGTTGTCGCAGACAAAGAAACAGATTTCCCTGCAAAGCCTCCAGAAGGAACACAGCTGTTTGAGACCAGGAGTTCAAAACCTGCCTGGGCAACCTAGTGAGACCTCTGTCTCTTCAAAAAAATGTAAAAAAATTAACCAGCATGGTGGTGCACACCTGTCATCCCAGTTTCTTGGGAGGGTGAGGTGGGAGGATCGCTTGAGCCCAGGAGTTCTACGTTGCAAGCGCTCAACATCTTGATTTCAAAACTTCTGACCCCTAGAACAGTTAGAGAGTAGATTTGTGCTGTTTTAAGCCTCTGAGTTGGTGGCTATTTGTTACAGCAGCCATAGGAAGCTAATACCTCCTAATACTTCTCATTTCCTTGTTTTCCCCCATTCCCTCATCTCATGATTTCCCTTTCTGGAGATCTCAGGTGAAATGCAACTTCCTCAGGGAAGCCTCCCCTCTGTTGCCTGACTAGAGATGCCCTTTTAACTCCCAGAATGGCTTCAAAGAGCAACAGCACAATTGTAGAATTATTTCAACATTTGTGTCATGCCTGGTTAGCAGTTATTTCCCTGGTTCCAATACCAGTTTTTCTTTTTTGAGATAGAGTCTTGCTCTGCCACCCAGGCTGAAGTGCAGTGGTGTGATCTTGACTCACTGCAACCTCTGCCTCCTGGGTTCAGGAGACTGTCTCTGCCTCAGCCACCCTAGTAGCTGAGATTACAAGTGTGCACCACCACACCTGGCTAATTTTTGTGTTTTTGGTAGAGACAGAGTTTTGCCATGTTGGTCAGGCTGGTCTCGAACTCCTGGCCTCAAGTGACCTTCCCTCCTTGGCCTCCCAAAGTGCTGGGATGACAGGTGTGAGTCACCACGCCCAGCCCCAATACCACCACGCCCGGCCCCAGTACCAGCCTCCCAGTACATGGCTGTCTTCTTCACAGGTGTGTCTCAGGCACGAAACATGAGCCTGGATCCCACAGAGACTCAGGGAATGTGTGTACAATGAGCATGTGGAATGTTTGTAAAATGCGTGAATGTTTGTAAAATAGGAAGGTTTATAAAATGCATGAATGAATGAGCTTCTAATTGAGTTCACTCTCATTATGGGCCAGGCATAGCCTTGTCCTGGGAATGGTGTGTGTGTTATGAGGGGCCTGGAAAGACCCAAACACGTCCTCATTCCCACACATTGGGGAGGAGAAGATGAACACAGACGGGTGAAGATTTAGATGGTGTTAACATCATTAATTCACTGTTGCAATTGTCAAATTCACAGAGACAGAGAGAAGAATGGTGGTTACCAGGTGCTGGTGGGAGGGAGAAATGGGGAGTGAGTGTTTCTTTTTTTTTTTGAGATGGAGTATCGCTCTGTCACCCGGGCTGGAGTGCAGTGGCCGGATCTCAGCTCACTGCAAGCTCCGCCTCCCGGGTTTATGCCATTCTCCTGCCTCAGCCTCCCGAGTAGCTGGGACTACAGGTGCCCGCCACCACGCCCAGCTAGTTTTTTTGTATTTTTTAGTAGAGACGGGGTTTCACCGTGTTCGCCAGGATGGTCTCGATCTCCTGACCTCATGATCCGCCCGTCTCGGCCTCCCAAAGTGCTGGGATTACAGGCTTGAGCCACCGTGCCCGGCCGGGAGTGAGTGTTTCATGGGGACAGAGTTTCAGTTTGGGAAGATGAGAAAGTTCTGGAGATGGATGGTGGTGAAGGTTGCCTGACAATGGGAATACGTATTTAAGACCACTAAACTCTGTCCTTAGAAATGGTGAAAATGACATACTTTATGTTATATATATATTCAGCTACAATTGAAAAAAATCTCTTGCATCTAAAAATATGCCTCTAACAACTCACCATTCACATGAATGCATTAAAAACCTTCATTCACTGAAAAAAAATTTAATTCCGTTTCAGACGATGCTGGGAGAAGTTAAAAATGTTTCAGTCCAGTCAAAGATTAAGAACTAAGTATGTGGCCGGGTGCGGTGGTTCACGCCTGTAATCCCAGCACTTTGAGAGGCTGATGCAGGCAGATCACCTGAGGTCAGGAGATCAAGACCAGCCTGGGCAACATGGCAAAACCCTGTCTCTACTAAAAACACAAAAATTAGCCAGACATAGCGGCACATGCCTGCAATTTCAGCTACTCAGGAGGCTGAGGCAAGAGAATCACTTGAACCTGGGAGGCAGAGGTTGCGGTGAGCCGAGATCACACCACTGCACTCCAGCCTGGGTGACAGAGTAAGACTCTGTCCCAGAAAACAAAAACAAACAAATAAATAACCAAGTATGTTACAAGGCATAGAGGTTCATGCCTATAATCCCAGCACTTTGGGAGGCCGACTTGGGAGGAACAATTGAGGCCAGGAATTTTAGACCAGCCTGGACAGCATTGTGAGACTCCTGTCTCTACAAAAAGTGAAAAATAATTAGCTAGGCATGGTGGTATGCACCTGCAGTCCCAGCTCAGGAGGCTGAGGTGGGAGGATTGGTTGAACCCAGTAACTGGAGGCTGCAGTAAGCTATAATTGTGCCACTGTACTCTGTCTGGCTCGGGCAACAGGGCAAGACCCTGTGGCAAAAAAAAAAAAAAAAAAAAAAAAAAAAAAAAGGAAAAGAAAAGAGGTCAGGCACAGTGGCTCATATCTGTAATCCCAGCACTTCGGGTGGCCGAGGCAGATGGATCACCTGAGGTCAGGAGTTTGAGACCAGCCTGGCCAACATAGTGGCCCATCTCTACTAAAAATATAAAAATTAGCTGGGCTTGGTGGTGCACATGCCTGTAATCCCAGCTACTTGGGAGGCTAAGGCAGGAGAAACACTTGAACCCAGGAGGCAGAGGCCGCAGTGAGCAGAGATGGCACCACTGCACTCCAGCCTGGGTGACACAGCAGGACTCCGTCTCAAAAAACAAAACAAAATGAAACCAAAAAACCCCACGTACCTTATCAGACCTTGGATCCCACAGTTTGGTTGGGACAGTGTGATCCCAAAGAGAGACACATTTCTAGAGAACAGTTCTGGGGAAGGGTTCCAGGGAGGTTGCCCTTGAGTTGTAGGTTGAACCCAAGGTAGTGGGGGCTTGGGTAGAGGACTTGGAGGGCCTTCTGGGCGCAAGGTAGGGCTACTGAGAGGCCCCAGAGTCCCTCCTGGTGCAGGGCCACCTTTCAGCCTGGGGATGCCAGGGTTGCACACAGGTAGGGTTCCAGGGCTGAGATTCTAGCCTGCAGGACTCTTGAACACTTCCTTTTTTGAAAGCAGCTGGCCTCAGGGAGGAGAAGGGAGCCCCGTCAGGCATGAGGCTGGGCGCACAGCAGCAGCTGGGCTGGGGTGGCCACAGGCTTACCTGTGATTCTGTAGGTGGAGCAGTGGGGGAGTACTTATGATAGTCACCAGGGGTCGCTCTTGATTCATGAAAGACGCTTGCAGGCCTCACGTGCTGGGTCTTTCGAGCCTGTAGCTTGGCAGTCCCCAGGGGGCTAAAGGCCTGGGAGAGCCAGCGCCTGGTCTAACTGGGAGCCGCCACACGCCTTAGGTGGCTCAACTCGGAGACACCGAGCGGGGGAGGAGTATCAGTCTCTTTTGCTCCAGCTTGTCTCTGTTTCCGCCTAGGCAGCTGGCCTCGTGCCCTCTGCTTTGGTTTCCACTGCCAGGATTCGAGGGAGGATGAAAGGCGACCATGGTCCCGGCACAGTGTCAAGGCTGCATTCATAGAATCGTGGGTAGAACAATGATCGTCCCAGGACCTCAAAGCTGCAGAGGCCCAGAGAGGCGTATCCCAGCCTCAGCTGGGAACATGACCTTTGCAAGACACAGGTCTTTCTGCTACATCCAGAGTCAAGGAGTGCCCTGGGTGTCAGATGACCAGTTTCAGAATCACGCTCAGCCTCTTCCTATCACCGTTGGGTTCAGTGTTGGCCTCTTCTGGACCCCACTTTTCTGTAGGTCTGGCAGCTGTTCCCATCTGCACACCAGCCGAAAGGGATTTGAGTGTATCTGCAACTTTCTTGCTACCAGCGTTGTATATTTCTGATCTATTTTGAGCTAAAATACTTCATCTTGAATAATTTTTCCTTATGAGCTTTTCTCCCTGTCCAGAGAAACTGGGATAATATGAGAACTTCAGGATTTTATTTATTTATTTTTTTTTGAGACGGAGTCTCACTGTGTCGCCCAGTCTGGAGTACAGTGGCCTGATCTCAGCTCACTGCAAGCTCCGCCTCCTGGGTTTACGCCATTCCCCTGCCTCAGCCTCCCGTATAGCTGGGACTGCAGGTGCCCGCCACCTCGCCTGGCTAGTTTTTTTGTATTTTTTTTTTTAGTAGAGATGGGGTTTCACCGTGTTAGCCAGGATGGTCTCGATCTCCTGAACTCGTGATCCGCCCGTCTTGGTCTCCCAAAGTGCTGGGATTACAGGCTTGAGCCACTGCGCCCGGCCAACACTTTGCATTTTCTTAGGGGTTTAGAAGCATTTGTGTTTCTGGGACGAGTGGCACGTGATCATCTTGTTCCTGGCATTTCGAGTTAAGAAGTGCAGAAGTCCTGGGTGCCAGCCCAGTAGTTCCTGCCCCTTTCTAGTGCCTGCTCTGTCACCTTTGAGGCCCTGGCTGGCATGGCACATGGAAAGTAGGGGGCTAGAAGTGCAAAGGTTAATGAGACAAGGACACCTGGAGGCAGCTAGAGTCATTTCACATCAAGCCAGACAGGAGAGCTTTGCTTGTCAGAGGCAGGACCGTAGTGTGCCTGTTGGATAATGCAAACATGATTTTATGGAAATCAGGACACGGCTAAATTAGTTTTCTGCAGACATGATTCGCAATATGCTTGTGATGGTAAATGTTCATATTCTCACTCGCGGTGATTTATATTGCAGCATCTGAATCTCACAAATGTAATTCCATCTATGGCTACTGTGATATTGGCTAGCACAAACTTTCATTAGTTGCTACTTCTCCTCCCAACTACCTGCTCTGAATACTTGGGAAACAGTTTCTTCGAAGTTAGCTCAATAAACAGCGGAGGAAAAAGACAGGAGCTGAAGAACTGCTGTTTACATTTCCGTGTTTCTGGAGGGTTGGGGACTGGCAGTCAGCTTGGTGCTGGGGGCCCTACTTGGAGTTGCCTGTCTATAAGGAAGCTGGGACCTGTCATATATGTTATTTGAATTCCATAGCCTCGCTATACTATAGTTTCTTGATCTATAAAATTGTTTCGGCTGGGCTTGGTGGCTCACATCTGTAATCCCAGGACTTTGGGAGGCCGAGGTGGGTGGATCACGAGGTCAGGAGATCGAGACCATCCTGGCTAACACGGTGAAACCTCATCTCTACTAAAAATACAAAAAAATTAGCTGGGCGTGGTGGCAGGCGCCTGTAGTCCCAGCTACTCAGGAGGCTGAGGCAGGAGAATCACTTGAACCCGGGAGGCGGAGGTTGCAGTGAGCCGAGATCATGCCACTGCACTCCAGCCTGGGTGACACAGTAAGACTCCATCTCAAAAAAGAAAAAAAATTGTTTCAATCACAGTTTCCATATCATGTCTGTTGTATGAGTCTTTGGAAGATTAAATGAGGTGCTGCATGAGATGGGCTTAGCTCAGTGTCTCCCCATAGTAAAAGACTCAGTGAGTGCTATTATTATTAGCTATTATTTATTTATTTGTATATTTATTTATTTGTAACTTTACTAAACACTTTGTTCTCAGCACTGTGCTAGGCAGTTTGCAGACATAATTCAATCACTCAATGGTCATTTTTTTTTTTTTTTTTTTTTGAGATGGAGTCTTGCTCCGTCGCCCAGGCTGGAGTGCAGTGGCGCGATCTCGGCTCACTGCAACCTCCACCTCCCAGGTTCAAGTGACTCTCCTGCCTCAGCCTCCCGAGTAGCTGGGATTACAGGCGCACGCCACCACACCCAGCTAATTTTTTATATTTTTGGTAGAGACGGGGTTTCACCATGTTGGCCACGCTGGTCTCAAACTCCTGACCTCAAGTGATCTGCCTGACTCGGACTCACAAAGTGCTGGGATTACAAATGTGAACCCCTGTGCCCAGCCAATACCTGTTGAGTGCCTACTATGAGTCTGGGACTGTTTGAGATGTTTAGAATACAGCAATGGACAGAACAAAGTCCCTGCCCTTTGGAGTCTACCTTCTAGTTGGGAGACAGGCAACAGAAGGTTGAACAATAAATATGAAATATACCCTCAGGCAGGGGTTGGTACTGAGGATAGAAAGGAAACAAGGGGAGGGCCAGAGAGTGATGGACAGAGCTGCAATAGACAGGGTGCTTGCAGTGTGAAATGAGAGAGGAGCAGGTGCAAAGGCCCTGCGGTGGGAACATGGTTGGTCTACTTGAGGAACAGTAAGTGAATAGGCCACAGCATCTGGGGCACAGTGACATACCTCATTTACGGAAGAGAGAGTGGAGAAATTAAATAGCTGAGACCCTTGGTCCCAGAGAAAGTGCCAGAGCTAGAATTCAATCACAGAAAAAGAAAAAGGAGGTGAGGTCAGGTGTAGCAGCTCAAGTCTGTAATCAGTGCTTTGGGAGGCTGAGGTGGGAGGATTGCTTGATGCAGGAGTTTGAGACCAGCCTGGGCAACATAGTGAGATCCCATCTCTATAAAAATTTAAAAATCAACTGGATGTGGTGGTGCATGTCTGTAGTTCCAGCTACTTGGGAGGCTGGGATGGGAGCACTGCTTGAGCCCAGGAGCTCAAGACCAGTCTGGGCAACACAGCAAGACCTTGTCTCTACAAATAATAAAAATTAGCTGGGCGTGGTGGTGTGCACCTGTAGTCCAAGCTACTTGGGAGGCTGAGGCAGGAGGATTGCTTGAGCCCAGGAGTTCAAGACCAGCTTGGACAACACAGCAAGATCCTGTTTCTACAAATAATAGAAATTAGCTGGATGTGGTGGTGTGCACCTGTAGTCTTAGCTACTTGAGAGGGTGAGGCAGGAGGATTGTTTGAACCCAGGAGTTGGAGGCTGCAGTGAGCTATGATCACACCACTGCACTTCAGCCTGGGCAACATAGCAAGTTCCTGTCTCAAAAATAAATAAATAAATAAAAGGAGGTGTGATGGCTTAGACGTGGCAAAAGGAGAAAGACGAAATAAATGGCAGTAGGACAGAGAGAGAGAGAGAGAAAGAGAGATATCAAGAGAGGGGAGGGAGACAGAACAAGGATGTGGTAGAGAAAGAGGAACTGGAGAGGGAGATACAGAAAAGGAGAGGCTGGGGAGGGAATGGAAAATGTGGATTAGGGGTCAGCCTCATGGCCAAGGCTCTAGCTGGCTCCCACTGGGAAACCCAAAGGAAGCAGAAATCAAATCCTTCCTTGGCAACCCTCAGGCAAACAAATTCCCCTTGATCCCACAGTTGCCTTTTTTTTTTTTTCTTTTTCTGTCTCCCAGGCTGGAGTGTAGTGGTGCGATCTCGGCTCTCTGCAACCTCTGCCTCCCAGGTTCAAGCATCTCTACTAAAAATACAAAAAATTAGCTGGGCATGGTGGCACGTGCCTGTAGTCCCAGCTACTTGAGAAGCTGAGGCAGGAGAATCAATTGAGCCCGGGAGGCGGAGGTTGCAGTGAACCGAGATTGCGCCACTGCACCCCAGCCTGGGCAACAGAGGGAGACTCTATCTCAAAAAAAAAAAAAAAAAAAAAAGAAGCGGTCATGTTCCATCCGTGATGCCAGCTTGGTCCTCAGTGACCTCCCTCTTTATGCCGGGAGCACCCTGTCTATTGCGGCTTCTCAACTGTCCATCAGTCTCTGCCCCTCCCCTCATTTCCTTTCTATCCCTAATTTCCGCTGGTGCTCCTTTTCTTTCCATGACTCCAGCATAGACCTGGTGGTCCTTTTCTGGTAATCTGGCAAGCCGAGTAACCACCCTCCCCTTCCTGCAGCACAGCTCCTGGCTCTGCAGACACCAGACACCATCTTCTCCCTTTCCCGCTCCAGTCCTAGTGCTGGTGGCATCGGAAGGTGTGACACCAGGCTGTAACTTGGGACAGTTGTGGGGAGAGGGGCCTGCTGGCTTCCAGGGCTTCCAATGACCAGACCCACATGGAAGCCTTCGGAATTATCCTGTCCATGTGGCAGGTGGATTCTGCAACCACCATCTCTGGCTTGGGGCCAGCTTAGCCCTGGAGGGATTTCTGGGAGTCTTGTGTGTTTAGAGGATGCTGGAGGCCTGTAATCCCAGCACTTTGGGAGGCTGAGGCGGGCGGATCGCCTGAGGTCAGGAGTTTGAGACCAGCCAGACCAACATGGAGAAACCCCGTCTCTACTAAAAACACAAAAAATTAGCCGGGCGTGGTGGTGGCACATGCCTGTTATCCCAGCTACTTGGGAGGCTGAGGCAGGAGAATCGCTTGAACTCGGGAGGCGGAGGTTGCAGTGAGCTGAGATTGCACCATTGCACTCCAGCCTGGGCAACAAGAACGAAATTCTGTCTCAAAAAAAAAAAAAAAAAAAAAAAAAAAAGATAAAAAAGGACACCAGGATCCCCAGCCATGGATGCCACTGGCCAAACTGCACTCTCTGAAAACTATGCCCCTGGGACTGGCTAATTGGCCTCCAGATCTCCACCTCTTTGATGTGTTTCCTCTGGGCCTTTTTCCTCCCGCCTCTGTCAGCCCACTTAGTCTCCTGAGAGCCAGCATTCTAGAATGCAAATCATAGCATTTACTCCCTCCCCACCCTGCCCCTTTGAGAATTGTGAAATTCAGCCTGGAGTCCAGGACTCTGGAGACAGAACCGGTCCTACACTTCTGATTCCACGTCTCTCTCCGACTCCAGGGTGCAGTCTCAGCGATACACAGTCCTGTGCCTGCATCCACCTGCTCTTCTCTTCTTCCTCACCTCTGTTTTCCTGTTTCCTGTGCCTGCGAGCTTCTGTCCTCCTCACCTCCAGGGCTGGAAGGTTTTCACGTGTTACCCTATGAAATGAAACAATGCATCCACCTGGAGGGCTTGTTAAAGCACAGATGGCTGGGCTCCACCTGGGAGATTCTGATCAGGGCTGGGGACTGGAGCTCCAGAACTGCATCTCTAACCAGGCCCAGGTGTGCAGGTGCCGGGGTCTGGGCTCCACACTCTGAGAACCATTAATCTAGACTGTCACGGGACATGTCTTCATAAGGGGAGGCTTCCTGGCTTTTTATTTTATTTTATTTTATTTTATTTATTTTTTATTTTTTTGAGACAGAGTCTCTCTCAGTCACCCAGGCTGGAATGCAGTGGCCTGAGCTCGGCTCACTGCAACCTCCACCTCCCAAGTTCAAGTGATCCTTGTGCTTCAGCCTGTGTAGCCGGGACTACAGGTGCATGCCACCAAGCGTGGCTAATTTGTGTATGTTTTTTTTTAGTAGAGATGGGGTTTCGCCATGTTGGCCAGCCTGGTCTCGAACTCCTGACCTCAAGTGATCCACCTGTGTTGACCTCCCAAAGTGCTGGGAGTACAGACGTGAGCCACCACACTTGGCCACTTCCTGACCTTTTCAAAAAGAGAGAGAAAGAGAGTATCTGTGTGTGAGAGAGAGCACATCGGCCCCTCCCTGGGTGCCAGAAGCACCATCCATGGCTCTCTCTTGGCATCCATACCTCTCTAGCACATAGATGGGGAGTCTCGGGCAGTGCATTAGTCTGTTCTCACACTGTTGTAAATAACTTCCCTGAGACTAGGTAATTTTATTTTTATTTTATTATTTATTATTATATTTTTGAGACCGAGTTTCGCTCTTGTTGCCCAGGCTGGAGTACAATGGCGCAATCTCAGCTCACTGCAACCTCTGCCTCCTGGATTCAACCAATTCTCCTGCCTCAGCCTCCCAAGTAGCTGGGATTACAGGCATCCACCACCACGGCTGGCTAATTTTTTGTATTTTTAGGAGAGACAGGGTTTCACCATGTTGGCCAGACTGGTCTCAAACTCCTGACCTCAAGTGATCCACCTGCCTCGGCCTCCTAAAGCGTTGGGATTACAGGCGTGAGCCTGGGCAATTAAGAAAGGAAAGAGGTTTAATAGACTCACAGTTGTGCATGGGTGGGGAGGCCTCAGGAAACTTACAATCACGGCGGAAGGCAAAGGGAAAGGAGACACCTTCTTCACAAGGCGGCAGGAAAGAGAAAATGAGTGAAGGTGGAATAGCTCCTTATAAAACCATCAGCTCTCATGAGAAGTCACTCACTGTCACGAGAACAGCATGGGGAAAGCTGCCCCCATGATCCAATCACCTCCTACCACATCCCTCCCTCAACACCTGAGGATTACAATTCAATATGAGATTTGGGTGGGGACAGAAAGCCTGATATGGTTATATCAGGTAGCCGGGGACCTGCTCTCAGTATCCTAGAGGCCAGGCAAGTGACCACACAGAGGACAAATGAGCAAATAAACCCTCTGGCTTAGAAGCTGAGTGACAAACCGCCTCCTCCTGATCTCTGCCACCTCCACATTGTTGGCAGGGTGATGTGTGAGGTTTGGCAGCCATGTTGTAGCCATGAGGCAACAAGAGGGAGGATGAAAGACAACGTGCTGAGAGTGGCAGAGCAGAAGGATGGAGGCGGCTGGCCCTTGCAGACATTTTTAAGTTGCCAAAATAGCCACAGGGCCACAGAAGTCCAGATTTTTTCTTTTTTTTTTTTTGAGACAGAGTCCCATTCTGTCGCCCAGGCTGGAGTGCATTTTTTTTTTTTTGTAGAAACGGGGTTTTGCCATGTTGGCCAGGCTGGTCTTAAACTCCTGACATCAGGTGATCCGCCTGCCTCAGCATCCCAAAGTGCTGGGATTGCAGGCGTGAGTGAGCCACTGTGCCCAGCTGGAAGTCCAGACTTCTTGCTACATATGCGGCAATGTGTCCTTTTGCTTAAAGGAACATTTGCTGAGTTTGCTGTAACCTGCAACCATGCCCAGCACCTAGCCACCTCTTAAAAGACCCTGTCTCCAAAGACAATCCCATTCGGAGGTACTGGGGGTTAGGGCTTCAGCATATAGATTTTGAGGGGATCCAATCACCCCATAACAACAGAACTCTGTAAGTAGTGAGTGAATAGTAAACGAGGTGGCTCAAAGGCGGAATTAGATTTCCATTTGTGTGTGTTGAAGGAGTGGGTGAAGGGGGTCTGGACATCTCCGCTGTCAACAGGAGGTGAGAGGCAGAGGGATGGGCTTGAGTTAACTCTCCGCGTGACACTTCTTGCTTGTTTGAAACTCTTCCCTGCCGCCTCCTTCTGTCGTACGTGACATCCCAACTGGGAACAAGCGAAACAACAGCTGACGCTGTCAGTGGGACGGCCGCCTCTCCGCCGTGCGCTCGGTGGTAACTGCCAACTCGATGACATGTAAACTTTGGCGGTGACATTGATCCCTCTACCGGCGAGAAGGGGGACAGGAGCCTGGGATCATGATGATGTCTTCTCTTTCAGGGGCAATGGCAAGGCTGCAGCATTTCATAGCAGGCAAATTTCAGCTCAGTCTTGAAAAGCCAGGAAGGAAAAGCAGAATTCTGTAAGAAGCTTTTATTTTTTTTTGGAAGCCATGAAGTCATTAACAGGTTAGCAATATGATTTATTTTCTTTCTTTATGTCCTTTCTTCAAAACAGATGGGAAAGTATTTCTTAAAAAACATTTTTTTTTTTTTTTTTTTTAGATAGGGTCTTGCTCTGTTGCTCAGGTTGGAGTGCATTGGCATCATCATAGCTTGCTGCAGCCTCCAACTCCTGGCCTCAAGTGAGTCTCCTGCCTTAGCCTCCTGAGTAGCTGGGATTACAGGTGTGCACCACCACACCTGGCTAATTTTAATTTTTTTTTTTTTTTTGTAGAGACAGAGTTTTGCTATGTTGCCCAGGCTGGTCTCAAACTCCTGGCCTCAAGTGATCCTCTCACCTTGGCCTCCTGAAGTGCTGGAATTATGGACATGAGCTACCACGCCCAGTTTGGATTTCTTTTCCTTTATGAAAATGATGTTTCCACTGAGATAAGAAATTGAAAGGGGAGACTGACCCTGGTGGGGTCAGCCAGTGTAGATGCTTCATTTTAGCTCAATAATTGCAGCCAAAATTGTTCTCTTCCATTTAGCGCTGGGAAATGGGTCTTAGCTTTTCTTGTTCCAAATACTTTACACAATATCAGAAGCAATATGTGGGGTCTTGGGAATGAGGCATTTTCTGATGATGCTGGATGGTCCTGTGGGTGGAGGGATGCTAGGAAGACAGAAATTGATACAGGACATAGAAGTAAATTATTTAGGCAGAAATTATTTAGCCACCGCCCCGGCCATCTTCCCTTTTCTTTGTCACCACGTGTACAGTGAAGAACTAGGCGGCCGGGCATGGTGGCTCACGCCTGTAATCCCAGCATTTTGGGAGGCGGAGGTGGGAGGATCATGAGGTCAGGAGATCGAGACCATCCTGGCTAACATGGTGAAACCCCGTCTCTACTAAAAAAATACAAAAAAAAATTAGCCGTGTGTGGTGGCGGGTGCCCGTAGTCCCAGCTACTCAGGGGGCTGAGGCAGGAGAATGGCGTGAACCCGGGAGGCGGAGCTCAGCCTGGGTGACAGAGCGAGACTACGTCTAAAAAAAAAAAAAAAAAGAACCAGGCAACATTACGATGGGGTGGCCAGCTCCCTATGCAAATGGCACACCTAGCCCTAACCAGCTTTTCGTGCCCTATGCAAATGGCATACGTGGTTCGACCAATCTTTTGTGCCCTATGTAAATCAGACACCGCCTCCTCAAACTCATCTGTAAAACCTTCTGCATGCGTTGCACCAAAGAAGTGGGAAACCCGTCAGGATCCCTCTCTCTGCAGGAGAGAGCGCTTTTCTTTCGTTTGCCTATTAAACCTCCACGCTTAACCTCACTCCTTGTGTGCCTGTATCCTTGATTTCCTCGGCGTGAGACAATGAATATCAGGTATCACCCCAGACAAGGAGGCCGCTTCAAAATCACTGTGTCCTTCCCAGGGGTTCCCCAGGGAGGAAAAGTCCTGAAGACAAAGGAAGACTGGATAGGAAAGTGGAAGGTACCTGAACCTCTGTAATTAGGTTTGAATGTTGATCTGTCAGTTGTTTGTTTCATACACTACAAACTATGGAAGAATTTTGGATGGCGGTGGTGGCAATGGTGGGAATGGGTGTATAGACCTCCTAGTGGGGACCAGACAATTTGAACCAATGGATTTAACAGTAGAAAATGCCAGCTTAGGGGCAGCAGAAACTTGAGAAAGTTCCAATAGCAGGATTATTCGTTGGCTGGATATGCCCTGTGGAGGCAGGTCAGACTCTGGAGCTGCTGGTTGGAGGAAGAAATGGGCAGGCCTGCCATGGATGGTTGTGTGGTTTGTGCACTGAACAAAGGCAACAGATGGAAGGTGTAGGTGGAGCTGAATTCCAGTATGTGTTTTGCTGGCCAAGCCATGTGGCATGACACAGGCTTGCTTCTTTTTACTCAGAGGAAAGGATGCCTTTTTCTTTGTACAAAGGTGTCTTCTCTCACCAGACTATGCATGCATAGTGCTGTATCTGCTAGTTTGCATGAGGTTACTGTATAGATTTGCAGGATTCAGGGCTTGTGGGCCAAAGCACTTGAGCTCTGGGAGCTGAGGGTGGAGATGGTCCACATCCAGAGGTCTGCACAATGCATTATTCTCCTGGAGTGTCAATGACTCTCCTCCTCTGAGTCAGCATCAAGACCACCCTGAAGCATGGCTGGCTAACCGATTTTCAGGGCCCTGGCTTGCTTTTTTTTTTTTTTTTTGAGACGGAGTCTCACTCTGTCGCCCAGGCTGGAGTGCAGTGGCCGGATCTCAGCTCACTGCAAGCTCCGCCTCCCCGGTTTATGCCATTCTCCTGCCTCAGCCTCCCGAGTAGCTGGGACTACAGGTGCCTGCCACCTCGCCCGGCTAGTTTTTTGTATTTTTTTTAGTAGAGATGGGGTTTCACTGTGTTAGCCAGGATGGTCTTGATCTCCTGACCTCGTGATCCACCCGTCTCGGCCTCCCAAAGTGTTGGAATTACAGGCTTGAGCCACTGCGCCCGGCCTGGGCCCTGGCTTTCTGGTATACCACACCCTTCTTCAGGACTGAAACCCTGGTCATTTTGTTAGCAAAATACAAATATTTCATGGTCTTCAAATGATGGAAATTTAAATCGTTTATATTTTGAGATGAAGATTACTGACTGAGCTATTTAATTTGTGCAAACAGATTCACCAAGTGCAGTCTGCAAGTCTTGCCAGGCTTGGCCGTGTGCAAGTTACAAGAATTTATCACCTTGTGACTATGTGTTGGCAAAGCTTCGATGGTAAGAGTATGTCTCTCTCCATGAAAGATGTTCAAACCAAGTGGCCCAGTGGCTCTTCCATGCCTTGGAGGGAGCTGTGAAAAGTTCTGTAAGGAGCCCTAAAAGGGGGAAGGAAATCTGTGTCATTCCACGTGGCTTGGCCAGCAAAGTACATACTGGAATTCTGCCCCACCTCCCACTTCTACTTGTTGTCTTTGTTCAGTGCACAAACCATGCAACCATCTGTGACAGGCCTGCCCATTTCTTCCTCCAACCAGCACCTCAGGAGTTTGACCTGCTTCCTCTGGGTCTATGCAGGGGGTTGCAGACCAGACTGAGATGGGGATGTGGAAGCTGAAGGCTGAGCCGAGAGCTCCCTGCAGCATTTAGAGGGTAGCCCAGTTAAATAGAGCATAGCCCAATTTAGGGGCAGAGGAAACTTGAGAAAGGTCAAACAGGAGGGTTATTTGTGGGCTGGATATGCCCTGTGGAGGCAGCTCAGACTCTGGAAGTGCTGGTTGGAGAAAGAAATGGGCAGATCTGCCACAGATGGTTGTGTGGTTTGTGCACTGAACAAAGTGCAAGGATGCTCCCCCAGCATGGGGTTCATCTGTCCTTGTTAAGTATGTGTGGAACATCCCTTGCTGGACTGGGGGTGTGTGCTGAGCATGCCGTCCTCTGCTAGGCCATCAGGCTCTGATGTGCTTCTTGGACTCTTAATGGCATAGGGTACCCTTCTGAGCCCCTCACCAGCATTGCCCAGCTGGTTCCACAACTGTCCCCTTTCAGGAAAAGAGCACGGACAGACTCAAAGCTCAAGTGCATTCTGGCATTCTTGAAGTTTAACCCTCATTAAGAAACCCCCTCATCCTTTTGTGTCCTGGATAATGGCTTATTACAAAAACCTCCTGTATTAGTCTGTTTTGCATTGCTATAACAGAATACTTGAGATTGGGAAGAATATTAAAAAAGGAGGTTTATTTGGCTCATGGTCTTGCAGGCTGTGCAAGAAGCTTGGTGCCAGCATCTGGTTCTGGTGAGGCTTCAGGAAGCTTCTAATCAAGGCAGAAGATGAGTGGGAAGCAGGTGTGTCACATAATGAGAAATGTGTGTCACTTTTTTTTCTTTCTTTCTTTTTTTTTTTTTCGAGACAGGGTCTCACTCTGTCACCCAGGCTGGGGTGCAGTGGTATAATCTTGACTTACTGCAACCTTTGACTCTCGGGCTCAAGCCATCCTCCTGCCTCAGCCTCCCAAGTACCTGGGACCACAGGCACCCACCACCATGCCCAGCTAATTCGTGTATTTTTTGTAGAGATGGGGTTTTGTCATGTTGCCCAGGCTGGCCTTGAACTCCTGGGCTCAAGTGATCTGCCCTCCTTGGCCTCATAAAGTGTTGGGATTACAGGCAGTGAATCATCAAGCCCAGCTGACATTCCAGACTCTTTAAACAAGCAGCTCTTGCATGAACTCATTACCGTGGAGACAGCACCAAGCCATTCATGAAGCATCTACCTAAAAACTCCCCACCAAGTCCCACCAAGCCCCACCTCCAACATTAGAGGTCACATTTCAACATGAGATTGGGAGGAGACACACATCCAAACCATATTATTCCCCCCTTCCCCATACACCTGAGATAAGGTTCTCAGATGCCCTCTTGTTACCAATGACAAGGCTAGATGAGGACCCTCTAAATTCCCATTCTTTGCTTCACAAGTGATTAGCTGAGGCTGGGCACGGTGGCTCATACCTGTAATTCCAGCACTTTGGGAGGCAGAGGCAGGCAGATCACTTGAGGCCAGGAGTTTGAGACCAGCCTGGCCAACATGGTGAAATCCCATCTCTACTAAAAACATAAAAATTAGCCGGGCATGGTGGCGCACACCTGTGGTCCCAGCTACTTGGGAGACTGAGGCGGGAGAATTGCTTGAGCCTAGGAGACAGAGGTTGCAGCGAGCTGAGATTGTGCCATTGCACTCCAGCCTGGGCTATAGAGAAAGAATCCGTCTCAAAAAAAAAAAAAAAAAAAAAAAGAGAGAGAGAAAGAAAGAAAGAAAATGAGTAATTAGAAGTAATTAGCTGAGATGCTTGTCTCCACTGATCAGTGGAAATAAAATGCTCATTAACTGAATATTGGTCCGGCTTCCCTCCTTCCCCCAGGCCCCTGAACTGTGGCCAGCCATCAGCCCGATGGCAGACAGCCCCTCCTGGGAACAGGCTGGCTTCAGGGTAAAACATACCCTGACCTGTTGTCTGATCACACCCCCTCTCATCTCACTTCCCACACCTCGTTCTTTCCAGCCTTGCTTATCCGTTTCTATAAAACAAAATCTCTTTTGGCCTAATTCTCATTTATTTATCTTTTTTTGAGATAGCATCTCATTCTATTGCCCAGGCTGAAGTGCAGTGGGGGTGATCATAGCTGACTGCAGCTTCCAATTCCTGGGCTCAAGTAATCCTGTCTCAGTCTCCTGAGTAGCTGGGACTATAGACACGTGCCACCATGCCCGGCTAATTTTTAAAAATCTTCTGTAATGATGGGGGTCTCGCTATGTTGCCCAGGCTGGTCTTGAACTCCTGACCTCAAGTGATCTTCCTATCTCAGTCTTCCAAAGCACTGGGATTCCACGGGTGAGCCACCATGCTGGCTTTCTTCCTGCCTAACTCTCGAGACATCTGCAGAGTTCATAGCCACAGTGCTTTTCTTTTCCAATAGCTTCCCCTCCTGTTATGATAGCCCCTTTCCCTCCACCTGCAATAATCTTTTCAAATAAGAAGTCTCTCTTTAGTAATCCATAGTTTAAAAAATTTGACAGTCCAGGCTGGGAGCAGTGGCTCACACCTGTAATCCCAGCACTTTGGGAGTCGAGGTGGGCAGATCATTTGAGGTCAGGGGTTCGAGACTAGTCTGGTCAACATGGTAAAACCCCATCTCCACTAAAAGTACAAAAATTAGCTGGGCATGATGGCGGGCACCTGTAATCTTAACTGCTCAGGAGGCTGACGCAGGAGAATAGCTTGAACCTGGGAAGTGGAGATTGCAGTGAGCCCAGACAGTGTCATTGCACTCCAGCCTGGGCTACAGAGCGGGACTCTCTCAAAAAAAAAAAAAAAAAAAAAAAAAGGACAGTCCTAAGAAAGCTATAGACTCCTACCAGGGCCACGATTGGTCATTTTGTTCTTCTGCTGATTCCCATGAGGCACGTAGGTAGCTGTGCACCAGCTTCTGGGGTGGCCCCGAATGCAGTCACGGTCACCCACCATCCCGACCTGGCCTGCTCTCAGGGAGACAGCACGTGCAACAGGACTTGCATTTGAATGAGAACTCAATGTTTGGCATGAGAAGCAGTCAGTGACACCAAGAACCATCTACCAAATAGAAGTGGGCAGTGATGACACTAAGGATTTATGCAGAATCTAGGCCCTTAGGTGGTAATTATTTTAAGAAATGCCACTTTATGTGTCCCAAAGAATACCCACAAGGTCTCAATTTATAATCCTTAGTCACACTTTTCAAAACCCTTTTCCCACCCTTGTTTCCATTTTCCATGGCAGATCCACAAACCAGTCCCTGCCAAACCCAGGCTTTCTCCTCCTTAGCCTTTGTCTCAGTCTGTGTGGGCTGCTATAACCAAATATAATAAACTGGGTAACTTTTTTTTTTTGAGAAGGAGTCTCACTCTGTTGCCCAGGCTGGAGTGCAGTGGCTTAATCTTGGCTCACTGAAACCTCTGCCTCCTGGGTTCAAGCAATTCTCCTGCCTCAGTCTCCCAAGTAGCTGGGATTACAGGCACCCGCCACCATGCCCAGCAAATTTAAATTTTTGGTATTTTTAGTAGAGACGGGGTTTCACCATGTTGGTCAGGCTAGCCTTGAACCTGTGACTTCAGGTAATCCACTAGCCTTGGCCTCCCAAAGTACTAGGATTACAAGCATGAGCCACCATGCCCAGCCAACTGGGTAGCTTTTAAATGATAGAAATTTATTTCTCACAGTTTTGGAGGCTGGAAAGTCCACAGTCAAGGTGCCAGCAGGGTTAAGGTCTGGTAAGTGATGCTTTCTGGTTCATAGATGGTGTATGCTAGCTGTGCCTTCACATGTTGGCAGGGGTGAGCTAGCTCTCTGGGGTCCCTCTGATAAGGGCACTAATCCCATTCATAAGGGCCCCACCCTCATGATCTAATCACCTCCCAAAGGCCCCACCTCCTAAGAGCATCACATTGGGTATTAGGTTTGGACATATTTATTTTCAGATCACAGCAGTCCTGGTGTTAGTGACCTCACCGCATCCTCTCCTTTTTGCACAGCTTTTTATGACATCAATCAATTTAGCTGCTTTTATGAGGTTGATCAATTTAGCTTCTTTTATGAAGGCCTCCAATCCCAAGCCTCTCAAATCTCATTTGGCCTCATGAAGCATTCTAGAACCCAGCAAGAAAAAGATTGATTTTTATTTATTGTCATTTAATTTTAATTTTATTTTTGAGACATGAAAATAAGCTCTGTCATCCAGGCTGGAGTGCAGTGGCCCCATCATGGCTCACTGTAGCCTCAAACTCCTGGACTCAAGTGATCCTCCAGCCTCCAGCTCCCAAGAAACAGGAACTACAGGCATGTCTCACCGTGCCAGGCTAATGTATGTATTTTTTGTAGAGACGGGGTCTCCCTATGTTGCCCAGGCTGTTCTTGAACTCCTGGGCTCAAGTGACCCTCCCCCCTCAGCCTCCCAAAGTGCTGGGATTACAGACATAAACTGCTGTGCCCAGTTTGAGGTTTATTTTTTTTAAAGCAGGATGAGGGAGAGGGAGTGAGATGAAGGAGGTAGGTGAGATCTCACCTGTTAATAAATCTTGCTTTTGTCACATTGTCATTGGGGGCACAGCATGAAAAGGGCTTTAAGAGAAGTCCAAACACAATGCTGTGGGGGTCTTGGGGTGAGCTGGCTCCACGCGGTGCTGCCAAGGGGCACCCTCTTGCTGCTAATCCATCTGCCCTGATGCAGGCCGAGCGCAGAGACCTGCAGCGATGCATGCTGCGCTGGGGTCAGCTTCCAGATGTAACAAATCTGTTACAAGCCGGTTCAACCTCTAGCGATTGTAGGGTGAATTAGAGCTTGCAGAGCTGTGGAGCTGATGGAGGAGTAAAGGAGCAAGAGGACTTCTTCCACGGGGGCCCTTTGGCCTCCACGGGTGTGCTGGGTTATGAGGGTTTGCTGGCTGCCTCAGGCTGGGATGGGGTGAACTGTGAAAATTCCTCATGTTGGCTTATTGGCTACACACCCAGCTTGCAGCCCTGTCACAGAACCCTGGCTATGTGGCAGCTGGCAGTAATCTGGCTGGATGATCAGGCTTTGAATGTAGGCAAACTCCCACCTCCAGAACTTCCCTCCCCACCTATAGACAGACAAACACACACACACACACACACACACACACACACACACACGCATTTGTTGTTTCAGAAAAGCATTTACTGGGCACCTATTTTGATTAGGGAAAACAATGTCTGATTCGACCCACCCAACATGATTTGAACATACAACCTTCTGATCTGGAGTCAGACACACTACCGTTGCACCACAAGGCCTGCCCTGGGCACCTACTTTGTACAGGATACTGAAATACTGGGATGAGTAAAGCCCAGTCCTTTGACTTCGAAAACTTCACACTCTTTTGTTTTTTTTTAAATTTTTATTTCCATCGGTTATTTTGGAGCAGGTGGTGTTTGGTTACATAAGTAAGTTCTTTAGTGGTGATTTGTAAGATTTGGTCACCCGAGCAGTGTACACTACACCCAGTATGTCATCTTTTATCCCTCACCCTCTTCCCACACTTTCCCCCTGAGTCCCCAAACTCCATTGTGTCATTCTTATGCCTTTGCATCCTCATAGCTTAGCTCCCACTTATGAAAGAGAACATATGATGTTTGGTTTTCCATTCCCGAGTTACTTCACCTAGAATAACGGTCTCTAATCTCATCCAGGTTGCTGCCAATGCCATTAATTCATTCCTTTTCATGACTGAGTAGTATTCCATTGTATATACATACCACAGTGAAAACTTCACCTTCTTGAGAGATCTCAACATTCACACAGTGCAATATTCTGTGGTACTTATTCATGGGGCTACATGTGTGTGTCATCCATGTGATCAATAGCATTCTGTTGTATGAATGCACCACAATTTATGTATTTCATTCTCCTGTTGATGGACATTGGATGTTTCCCATTTTTGGTTACGGTGAATAAAGTTGGTATGTACTTTTTTTTTTTTTCCAGATGGAGTCTCACTCTGTCACCCAGGCTGGAGTACAGTGGTGCAATCTCAGTTCGCTGCAACCTCCATCTGGTCACCTGCTGGGTTCAGGCAACTCTCATGCCTCAGCCTCCCAAGTAGCTTGGATTACAGGTGTGTGCCACCACATCCGACTAATTTTTGTCTTTTTAGTAGAGATGGATTTTCACCATGTTGGCCAGGCTGGTCTCAAACTCCTGACCTCAAGTGATCCACCTGACTCAGCCTCTCAAAGTGTTGGGATTACAGGTGTGAACCACCGCACCCAGCCAGTACTTTTTTTTCTTGCGTGGAAATATGCAATCATTTCTGTTGGAACTGTACCTAGGAGTGGAATGCTGGGCCCAAGGGAAGGAGTATTTTTTGCTGTAGGAGATACCGTCTAACTGTTGTGCAAAGTGATTGAACCCATTTTGACTCCTACCAATGGTATATGAAATGAAATTGATATTTTGTGACGCTAAGAGTGGTTCTATGGTTATTGCAGGTTTTTTTCTGTCTCAATGTACACATCAGGAGACAGAGGCTAAGATGGGTGAAGGGACTCACCTCATTTCTTGCAGCAAGTAAACAGAAAAGAGGAAATCCAAGCCCAGGTTTCCTTAATGCTAATACCTGGGCCCTGTGGACCACTCTCATTCCATCAGTACCTTTAGTAAAAATGACCTATCACTACTTGATAAGTCTGCAGGGAAATGACAGGGGCTTGGGGTCCACCACTTTCAGCCTTGGAAGCCAAGGAGTCAGATAGATGCTGGTCACCTCAATAGCACATGGCTAGCACCATACAAAGAAACTTTCCAACATCATTGCATTCTTTTCAGTTCTAATTCCTACCTGACATGAGTTCAACCTCTCTGATCCTCCTAGATTGTGACTTATGTCGTGTTCACTGTTACAGTGGTTCACTTTGAAACCTCATGTTCACCTCAATTTTCTAAATTGTGACCTGGGCACCTCTTGTTGAGTATTGTAGCAGGAGCTACTGGCATCTTTTAGGAACTGAATTGTGTCTCCCTCAAATTCATATATTGAAGCTTTAATTCCCAGCATCTCAGAATGTGACTGCTTTTGGTAAATCTCTGAACTAGAATAAACATCACCTAGAAATTGTCTTAGTGCATTTTTTGCTGCTATAACAGAATTTTGCTGTTATTTACCTTAGTCCATTTCATGCTGCTATAACAGGTAACATCTTTGAGATGAGGTCATTGGGGTGGGCCCTAATGCAATATGACCAATATCTTTATAAGAAGAGGGAATTTGAATGCAGACACACACAGAGGGAAGACCATGTGAAGACAGAGGGAGAAGATGGTTTTCAGCAAGCCAAAGAGAGAGACCTCAGAGGAAACCAGCCCTGCTGACTCTTTGATCTCAGACTTCCAGCCTCTAGAATTGTGAGAAAATAAATGTCTGCTGTTGGCTGAGTGTGGTGGCACATGTCTATAATCTCAGCACATGGGAGGCTGAGGTGGAGGATTGCTTGAGGCCAGGAGTTCAAGACCAGCCTGGGAAACAAAGTGAGACCCTGTCTCTACAATAAATAAATAAATAAATAAATAAATAAATAAATAAATAAAATAAAAAAAGTGGTCAGGCATGGTGGTGCATGCCCATAGTTCCATGTACTCGAGAGTCTGAGGCAGGAGGATTCCTTGAGCTCAGGAGTTTGATAGTGAGTTGTGATCATGCCATTGCACTCCAGCCTGGACCACAGAGTAAGACCCTATTTCAAAAAAAGTCCGTTGTTTAAGCTTCCCAATCTGTACAACTTTATTATGGCAACCCTTACACCACATACAGTATCTCTCCTATATCCTGGGATCTTTTCCATGTAACTGTGGGACTTCTGACTGCCAGCATTGTCTTTTTGTCTGAGGGGTTTCTCTGATCAGGTCTGACAGGCCATATGTGCTAGAAGATTATCCACCAAGCCCTTCAGCAGCCTTCACCAATGATGGCAGGAGGTGGAGGAAGAAGTACCCCTGCTTCCTTACCCCTCTGCCAGGAAGCTCTGAGATACATATATTCTACAGTTGTCTCCCAGAGGCCCCCAGGAAGACGGAGCTCAATTGCTCACACTGGTAACCTGCATGATGACTCACCCTTCAGTAGCTTCCTTCTCTTCCCTGTCTTGCTTTCCCACTCCCTACCAGAGTTTCCTAGAATCACATCTTAGTCAGTTCCTTCTACTAAAATGAGAATACCTTAGACTCAGTAGTCTATAAACGACAGGAATTTATTGCTCACAGTTCTTGAGGCTGGGAAGTCCAAGATCCAGGTAGCAGCAGATTCTGTGTCTGGTGAGGGCCTGTTCCTCATAGATGGCTCCTTTTTGCTGTGTCCTCCCATGGCAGAAAGGGAAAGACAGCTCCCTTCAACCTCTTTCATAAGAGCACTAATTCCATTCATGAGTGTGGAGCCCTCATGACCATGTTACCTCTTAATTACCTCTTAATACTAGCGCATTGGGGGTTAAGCTCCAACATGTGAATTTTTGGGGGACACCAACATTTAGATCATAGCAGATCACCTCCCAGATAAGCTAATTGCATTCTAATCTTTGTCTCAGGCTCTTCTTCTGAGGGATTAAAACTAAGACAACTATGGCTTATGTCTTCCTTCCAATTCTGAGAACCCAAGATAAGCACCCTTTGCAGTTGGGCTAAAGCTCTGCAGTCTTCTCCTTTGGTGTGACCTTGAGTCAGCAGTCCCACCAGCTCTTGGTAGCCAGTGCCAGGGACTCTGCCTAGACATTCTTGACTCCACCCAAGGGTCTGGCATCCAGATTCTCTTTGCATAAGAAAATGTCTTCTCATATAAGACAGGGCTGAAACTTCTGAGACGATACTGGGAAATAGTAAGTCTCATGGAAACACGTGCTTTTGGTAAATCCCTGAATTGGAATGAACACTATCTAGTAATTGTCTTCGTCCATTTTATGCTGCTATAACAGAATAGCACAGACTGGGTAATTTATAATGAACAAAACCTTATTGGCTCATGATTCTAGAGTTTGAGAAGTCCAAGATCAAGGGGCTGCATCTGACAAGGGCTTTCTTGCTGTGTCATCACATGGTAGAAGGGCAAAGAGAGAGGAAATGAACAAGAGTGGGGGAACCCACTCCCACAACAGAGAACCCACTCCCATGATATCAGCATTAGTCCACCCATTAGGGTGGCATCCTTATGACTCTTAAAAGGTCCTACCTCTTTTTTTTTTTGAGACAGAGACTTGCTCTGTTGCCCAGGCTGGAGTGCAGTGGTGCGATCTCAGCTCACTGCAACCTCTGCCTCTCAGGTTCAAGTGATTCTCTTGCCTCAGCCTCCCGAGTAGCTGGGATTACAGGTGCCTGCCATCATGTCTGACTAATTTTTGTATTTTTAGTAGAGACAGAGTTTCACCATGTTGGTCAGGCTGGTCTCGAACTCCTGACCTCAGGTGATCCACCTGCCTTGGCCTCCCAAAGCGCTGGGATTACAGGTGTGAGTCACTGTGTCTGGCTAAGGTCCCACCTTTTAATACTGTTACAATGGCTACTAAATTTCAACATGAGTTTTGGAGGGGACAAACGTTCAAACCAAAGCAAAAATCTTTACTTAAGAAGCTGACAGAATGACCAATTTACTGTGGATCTTTTCTTGCAACGTTCTTTCATTTCCTTCCTAATTTTCATTCATCTTCTTTTGGTTATTTCTCCATGGTCCACACGTAGTGTCTCTAGTTTATTTTCCTGCTGGGGCACATCTTATTTTGATACACAAGGGGAGTTCACTAGAAGATGGAGGTATTTTTCTTTGAAATACAACTGCAGCTGGGAGGCTGGCAGTGGCTTTCTTCCAAGGACTTTTATTTTCAGTACTATAAACTTCTTTACCACGGTGAAGAAGAGGCCATCAAAAGCCTGTTTTTCTGCAGAGCTAAAAGCCCAGGAGCTATCCTTATTAATAGGAGCCTGTGAACGTTCATGATATTGGGTGAGGAATAAAATTGCAGCAAACCTGCTACTGCTTGAGTGTCAAGAAATCTGCGTTTTGCACACTGTTCCAAGGCCAGCAGAGAGGCAGACAGACTGGGTTCAAATGCTGACTTTTCCCTGCACAGCTTGTGTGATCTGGATTAAGTGACCGTTCTGAGCCTCAGTTTCTTTATCTCTAAAACAGGAAAGATAACACCTCCATGAAAGGGTTGCTGTGAAGGTTAAGAGTGATGATGTATTTGAAGCACACAGCTCAGTGCTGGTGGGTGGGTGGGTGGTGATGGGGGTTTCTTCTTGCTTCTCTATGTGACTTGATTTAGAGATCCTCAAGTTCTTTAATAAAAATTCTTTACAATTAGCTTTATTGAGATATAATGCATATGTAATAAAGTGTACTTATTCTAAGTATACAGTTTGATGAGATTTGACAAACATGCACATCCGTGTAACTACAACCACAATCAAGGTGTAGAACATTTCTTAACCCAGAAATTTCCTTCATGCGTCTTTACAGTCTATATTCGTTTTCCAGGGCTGCTGTAACAAAAGTACCATAAATAGAGTGCATTAAACAGCAGAAATTTATTGTATCACAGGTCTGGAAACTAGAAGTCTGAGATCAAGATGTAGGCAGGGTTGGCTCCTTCTGAAGGCTGTGAGGGAGGGATCTGTTCCAGGCTTCCTTCCTTCACTTATAGATGATTCTCTTCTATCTACGTCTCTTCATATCATCTTCCTTCTAGTTGTGTCTCTGTGTCCAAGTTTCCCCTTTTTATAAGGACACCTGTCATATTGGATTAGCATCCACCACCAGGACCTCATTTTAACTTGAATTCTCCTGTAAAGGTTCTATCTCCAAATAAGGTCATGTTCTGAGGTATTTGGCATTAGGACTTCAACATGTAAATTTGAGGGGGGAACACAGTTCAATTTACAACACAGTTAACATCCCACCCTTACCCCAGGCAATCACAGATTTGCTTTCAGTAAACCTAGATTAGTTTGCCAGTTCTAGAGTTTCATATCAATGGGATCATACAGTATTTCATACAGTATATGTTCTCTTGTGTCTGTTTCTTTTGCTTAGTCTGTGCTGTTTTTGAGATTTTTTTTCTTTTTTTGAGATGGAGTCTTGCTCTGTTGCCCAGGCTGGAGTGCAGTGGTGCAATCTTGACTCACTACAACCTTCGCCTCCTGGGTTCAGGCAATTCTCCTGCCTCAGCCGCCTGAGTAGCTGGGATTACAGGCACACACCACCATACTTGGCTAATTTTTTGTATTTTTAGTAGGAACGGGGTTTCAACATGCTAGCCAGCCTGGTCTCGAACTCCTGACTTTGTGATCGGCCCACCTTGGCCTCCCACAGTGTTGGGATTGCAGGCGTGAGCCACCGCGCCCAGCCTTGAGATTCATTTATACTGTGAATTGCATCAGTAGGTCATTCATTTTGTTGCTGGATAGCATCCATTGACTGGAAGTACCACATTTTGTTTATGTACTCACCTGTCATTGAATGTGTGAGTTGTTTCCTGGAGCCATTTTGACCATGATTTAAAGGACAAGAAATACATTTTATATTTATATGCTCACATGCACATACAAATACATATTAAACTACACAAACATTCCACAAATGCGTAGCTTTCCTGCATGTGAAAGACTATTTGATCTGTTCAATTCAATTCCACACAGTGCTGGATAAGACCACTAAATTGATTTTTTGATCCACAAAGTGATCATGGCCTGGAGTTTAAAACTTCTCTGGAGTGGGAGTGGTAGAGAGGTGTCAGTCAGTGGAAAAAAAGTGAAGAAAAGATAACCAGACTGTACAATTTTGGCTTGTCCCTGCTGCATTCACCTGCTGAACAAACAAAATCTAATCTTGGATACCACAGTAGATCTACCCAAAGCACAGAGATAATGTCAATTAAGACACACTCAGATTTACGAGAAAACATAGTTTGGCATAGTTTTTGTTTAAGATGTTTCTTCATGTTCAGTCTTGGTCTCTGATTCTAAAGATGTGATTCAGAGCTGGGCTACCTCTTTTCTACCAAAGGGGAGGTGGCTTGGCCCTTGGTCAAAATGATGCCTATCTCACAGAAGAGGTTAGGACAGACATGGAAAGACAATATCAGTTGACATAGGTTAAGTTAGTAACAACCCCAACATCTCAGTGGCTTAACTCACAGAGATTTATTTCTTGCTCACTCTAAGTCCACTGAGAATTTGTGGACTCTGCAGGTCAACTCATCCTCCATGTGGTAATTCAGGGATCCAGGTTCCTTTGATCTTGTGGCTCCATCTCAACATAAGGTCCCCTTTGTGATCTAGTGATGGGAGTGGGAGCCAGGAGATAGTTGGGGGGTTATGTTTTGGCCTGAAAGCAGTACATATTACTTCTTTTCAAACTCACTGACTAGAATCAGTCCCTAGAACATGGACCTATTTAACTGCAAGGGAACTGAGAAGTTAATCATCCATCCACCTTGAGGATAGGAGAACTGGGCAAACTGGTGCAATGTCTTTACAGTGATGTCTTCACAGACTTATAACCTGGAGGATGCCTTTCTTCCAGCTCCACAGATCTCCCTTACACTCCCTGCCACCTGCTGCCACTTATACACACCCATTCGTCTTCCTGCTCTGTGGAGCCCAGTTCTTGCTCCAGCAGTAGAGTTGAATCTGGGGAACCATACTCTTGTTTTCCCCCATGCCTTGGCTTTGAATAGACGAAAAATTGAATGGCACTTTGCCTGCCTCTTTGAAAGTATGTGAGAAGATGGCCCTGGGCCAGAGAGAGTGGGGGATTGAGAAGAAGCTTGGCTGGGTTAGTAGTTTAGCCCTAGGTGGTCCTGCTTAAGCAAGAACACTT
Organism: Rhinopithecus roxellana; assembly: GCF_007565055.1. NCBI lineage: Eukaryota > Metazoa > Chordata > Mammalia > Primates > Cercopithecidae > Rhinopithecus > Rhinopithecus roxellana. Next base: position 136,879,835 of record NC_044554.1, on the reverse strand, counting down.
CTACAAGGACTGGCTCACCAGGAGACAAGGCCAGACGTGTCAGAGAAGGCCCTAGAATTCATCAACTGTTTAACCATCTGTCTGAAAGTGGGCAAGGTCACTGACAATTCTTTTTATTGCCAGTCTTCTGTGCTAGCCTGAGACTTTCCCAAAAGGAGAGGGGCCTTGGCTGCAAAGACAGGCTTGCGTTTTCACTCCCCCAACCGATCCCTCTTCATACAAAGCTCTACGCATAGGTTTTATGAAAATATGACTGTTGTGTGAGTGAGGACATCCTGTGTGCAAGCCTTCTGCCGGCTCCAGCAATAAAGAATTCGGGCCTTATTTATAGGGCTGCCTCCAGGATCTGACAGGAAGAATTGAGCACGCTGCCAGTGTGCGAAATGAGATTTTCCAGAAAGCCATTCAGTGGGCTAAAGGGGCCTCTGGGGAGAGAGAGAGGAGACAGGCAAGGTGAATCAGACAGAATGATCGGGGTGGCAGCCTGTGGTGGGGGACCCTCCCTCCTCAGAAAGAGGGAAGACAGAAGAACCTTCCTGAAGCTCTTTTCCTAATCAAAGAAACCAAACATGTTCTCAAGAATCCAGGGACTTTCTAGAGGACACCTTACCCTCAGGCAAGTGGGCATTCCTCTCCCCTCCCCTCCTCTGAGTGTCCCTCCTGTCTCCCCTTCCTCATCCTTCCTCCTCTCCCTCCCACTTCCTTCTCCTTCTGTGTTCCCTCCTCTCTCTCCTCCCCTCCTCTGTCCTCTTCTTTCATCATTTTCCCTCCCTCTAGGCATCAGGGCTGTTCATAAATGGCTCTCTCTCCTCTGCACTTCTGCTCCCGTTTGAAATGAGTTTCGCCCATGTGTTTTGTTTTGGCCAGTGGAGTGGGAATGAATGTTTTGCGTGCAGATATTTTAAGAACCAGTGACTGTGTTGCCCACTTCTTTTTCTCTGCCACAGTGACCAGCAATGCTTGAAATGCTGGCTACTCCATTGGCCTGGGACCTGGAAGCAGTGTGACACAGCTGACTCTGGCTAAATGTGTAGCAAGAAAGAGAACAAGTGTTTGTAAACAACTTGTTTACAGAAAACTGTGCCACTGAGATTTGGGGGTTGTTAGTTACTGCAGCATAACCTCCCTGACACTGACTGATACACTCTCCATGCCAGAACCTTGGAATGACTTGTGCTCCTGCAAGAGACATTTAAGTGGCCAGATGTCTCTTTCAATACAGTGCTGTGTTAGACTATTCTTGCATTGTTTTTAAAGAAATGCTCGAGATTCAGTAATTTATAAAGAAAAGAGGTTTAATTGACTCATGGTTCTGCAGGCTGTACTGGAGGCATAGCTCTGGCATCAGTTTCTGGGGAGGCTTCAGGAAGCTTCCAATCATGGCAGAAGCTGAAGTAGGAGCAGACATCTCACATAGTAGGAGCAAAAGCAAGAGAGGAGGGGCAAGGTGTCACACAGTTTTAAATGACCAGATCTTGTAAGAACTCACTCATTATCATGAAGGCAGCACCAAGGGAGAACAAACACTTGTTCTCTTTCTTGCTACACATTTAGAATGCTAAACTATTCAAGAGAAATCCACCCCCATGATCCAATCACTTCCCACCAGGCCCCACCTCCAACATTGGGGATTATGACTCAACATGATATTTGAGTGGGGACAAGTATCCAAAGTATATCACTGATCCAGCTCTTTTTAATAACCACAAAGTGTGGACAGGGGTACAGGGAGATAGAGGACAGTTCTTTGACCTGCCAAAGTTAATGGGAAAGCTTCGAGGTGTGTTCGTGTTGGGAACCTACCTAGCCACGTGCCTGTCATCATGATGTTCCATGGAGAAGTCAATGTCCCAAAGTGTAAGAATCTTTCTCGTTCTCTGGCAGTAAAAGATTCTTAACCTTTACACCACAGAGCTCTTATGTGGGGATTTATGTGGTGCTTACTTCAGATGTGGACTGGCTCTCTTTTGCTCCATTTCCTTGTCAGTTGGGGCTTGGAAGAAGCAATTCTTTTTCTGATGCTGAGGAATAGGCTTCTAGCCCAAATATTCATTTATTTTTTCTTTTTTGTTTTGCTGCCTTGACTGCTGCTTTTGGATTTTAAGATTGATTAATCTCTTTTCTGAAACCTTACCTTTTTTTCTTTCCCCCCACTGGAGACAGTGTTGTGGGTTCTCTGACCGGAACCTCGGAAGGTCAAGGGCGTGGAGAGAGGGCTTGACAATGCCTCTTAGGACCAGTCACTCATTCCTTAGTGCAAGCGCCCTGCCAAGGGTGGGAACGCAGAAACTGGAAAGCATGAACCCTCATGGGGGCCACGTCTGTCCTGAGATCCATCTTTTTCTTTTACTTACTTTCTCTCTTTCTTGTTTTTTTGAGATGGAGTTTCACTTTTTCACTCTTGTTGTCCAGACTGGAGTGCAACGGTGCCATTTCGGCTCACTGCAATCTCCGCCTCCCAGGTTCGAGCAATTCTCCCATCTCAACCTCCCAAGCAGCTGGGATTACAGGTGCCTGCCACCACATGCCCAGCTAATTTTTTTCTACTTAGTAGAGACAGAGTTTCACCATGTTGGTTGGGATTACAGGTGCCTGCTACCACATGCCCAGCTAATTTTTTCCACTTAGTAGAGACGGAGTTTCACCATGTTGGTCAGGCTCCTGACCTCAGGTGATCCTTGTAATCCCAGCACCTTGGCCTCCCAAAGTGCTGGGATTACTAGCGTGAGCCACTGCGCCCAGCTGAGAGCCACCTCTCTCTCTCTCTCTCTCTCCTTCCTTCTCTCCCTCCCTCCTCTCTTTCTCTCTTTCTTTCTCTCTTTCTCTCTTAATTTTTTCTTTTCTTTCTTCTCTTTATTTCTCCCCTCCCTGTCTCCTTTTCTCCTCCCTCCCTCCTCCCTTCCTCCCTCCCTCACTCTTCCCCTCCTTCCTCCCTCCCTCCGTCCCTCCCTCCCTCCTTCCTTCCTTCCTCCCTCCTTCCTTCCTCCCTCCCTCACTCTTCCCCTCCTTCCTCCCTCCCTCCATCCCTCCCTCCCTCCTTCCTTCCTTCCTCCCTCCCTCCCTCCTTCCTTCCTTCTTCCCTCCCTCCCTCCTTCCTTCCTTCTTCCCTCCCTCCCTTCCCCCACCTCTTTCCAGATAGAGTCTTAGAGTCTCACCCTGTTGGCCAGGCTGGAGTATGGTGTTGCAGTCATAGCTCATTGCAGCCTTGACCTCCTGGTCTCAAGCAACCCTCCCGCTTCAGCCTCCCAAGTAGCTGTGACTATAGGTATGTGCCACCATGCCCCACTAATTTTTTTTATTTTTTAAGAGATGGGGTCCCATTATGTTGTCCAGGTTAGTCTTGAACTACTGGCGTCAAGCTATCCTCCTGACGTAGTCTCCCAAAACACTAGGGTTGTACCCTGTGGACTAGCTGTGGTCCTACCTTGGTCACAGTTATGCATGCTGCATCCCTTGGAGCCCATACCTGGAATTGCCTGGTCATGCCAGAGGGTCATAATGAGTCACAGCAAGGCCATGAAGCTTCAGAGCAACCAGAAGAGGAGGATTCAGGGGACTTCGAGGACTCAGGAGGAGAGGGTGGGAAAGGGACTCAGGGGGAGAAGGTGTTATGGACCGAACATGTGTGTTCCCCCAATTGTATATATTGAAACCTGATCTCCAATATGATAGTATTTAGGAGGCAAGGTTTCTGGGAGGTGACTGGGTCATGAGGTGGAACCCTCATGAGTGGGATGAGTGCCTTTCTGAAACAGTCCCCAGAGAGCTGCTTTGCCCCTTTTGAGGACACAGCAAGGAGGTACCATCTAGGAAGTAGGAAGTGGGGCCTCACCTGACACCAAATCTGCTGGTGTCTTGATCTTGGACTTGCCAGACTCCAGAACCATGAGCAACACATTCATGTTGTTTATAATCTACCAAGTCTATGGTATTTTTGTCATAACACCCTGAACCAACCGAGACAGAAGGGAGATGATGAAGTGTTTCTGGGAAGGTGTGATGTTTAATATTGAGTGTCAACTTGATTGGATTGAAGGATACAAAGTATTGTTCCTGGGTGTGTCTGTGAGGGTGTTGCCAAAGGAGATTAACATTTGAGTTAGTGGACTGGGAAAGGCAGATCCACCCTCAATCTGGGTGGGCACCATCTAATCAGATGCCAGTGGGGCCTGCAAAAAAGCAGGCAGAAGAAGGTGGAAAGACAGGCCGGGTGCGGTGGCTCATGCCGGTAATTCTAGCACTTTGGGAGGTCGGGGAGGGGGGGGTGGATCACCTGAGGTCAGGAGTTCGAGACCAGCCTGGCCAACATGGTGAAACCCTGTCTCTACTAAAAATACAGAAATTAGTTGGGCGTGGTGGCAGGCATCTGTAATCCCAACTACTCAGGAGGCTGAGGCAGGAGAATTGCTTGAACCCGGGAGGCGGAGGTTGCAGTGAGCCAAGATAATGCCACTGCACTCCAGCCTAGGCAATAGAGTAAGACTCTGTCTCAAAAAAAAAAAAAAAAAAAAAAAAAAAAAAAAAAGAAGGAAGGTGAAAAGACTAGACTGGTTGAGTCTTCCGGCCTACATCTTCCTTCCATGCTGGATGCTTCCTGCCCTTGAACATCGAACTCCAAGTTCTTCAGCTGTGGGACTCGGCTTCCTTGCTCCTCAGCTTGCAGACGGCTTATTGTGGGACCTTGTGATTGTGAGAGTCAGTACTGCTTAATAAACTCCCTTTTTACATATTCATCTATCCTATTAATTCTGTCCCTCTAGAGAACCTGACTAATGCAGAAGGAAAGCAAGAAAGCAAGGGGAAGGGCTTAGTATACTGTGGCCATTGCAAGACAAGTGGCAGAGAGGTTGGAAAACCTTGTAATGGGGTGAAATGTCAGAGCCCCAAGTTCAGCAGGCGAGTTCAAATCCAGTCCCACCCCCTACTGCTGTGTGACCCCTGGGCAGGGTTTTTAATGTCTCTGAGCTCCAATTTCCTCATCTGTAAAAATGAGAAAGATATCAATTGCTCAGCAAGGGTATCTCGAGAGCAAAATGGAATACAAAATTAGAGGCATCTGGCACCCCATAAACTTTCATACGTGAGTCTTGCCTTCTGAGATGGTGGGCTCCCTCTGTGGGCTGTAGATGGTGTGTGGTGTTTGTCACACAGTCACACTGGAGCAGTTCCTTTAAGTGGCCATTGCTTTATTAATCTGTCTGCATGTCTCACGGATCAAATCACAGTCCCTCAAACATCCGAATGAACTTCAGTTTGCACTTTTGGGAGACTGCTAACTCAAAAGGTTTAGGCTGATATGGTGAGTCATAGTTCTGTTCTTGGAAAATTCTTTTTTTTTTTTTTTTTTTTTTAAGATGAAGTCTCACTCTATTGCTCAGGCTAGAGTGCAGTGGTTCGATCTCGGCTCACTGCAACCTTGGCCTCCTGGGTTCAAGCGATTTTCCTGCCTCAGCCTCCCGAGTAGGGGATGATAGGCGTCACCACCATGCCCAGCTAATTTTTGTGTTTTTAGTAGAGACAGGGTTTCATCATTTTGTTCAGGCTGGTCTCGAACTCCTGACCTCGTGATTCACCCACCTCAACCTTCCAAAGTGCTGGGATTACAGGTGTGAGCCACCGTGCCCGGCCTGGAAAATTCTTTTAGCAAGAAGCCACTGTCTCTGCTGCTGCATTGTAACAGGCAAGATTTCCTCATTCATAAAAAATAATTATGGCTTGTTTAGAACTTACCAGGTGACAGACACTGTGTCACTCTTATTACCTCGAATCCATAAAACAATTTGCATGGAAGTCATCAATGACTTTCTTTTATAGATGAAGAGTCAGACTCAGTGATATGACATCCAAGGTCACAGAGCAGTGAGTGGTCAATACCACCGAATATTCTTTTCTTTCCCGTGTCTTCCACCCTCACCTCTTGACTACAACTGCTTTGTTATCACGTAACCATGGTCTCTGTCTACCTCTTCCTCCAGGCTCATCTCAAGGTCCATCCCTTTGGGGAACTCTTGGATAACCACTCCCATCCGTAGGGATTTCTTTCTTCTCCATGTTTCCATAGCCTCATGGTTGGAAGCAATTTATCCTTATTCTTTGTGCCCTGTCTTTGGGGCTCTCCTTCTCTCTTTCTGCAAACTCCCTGGACACCTGGGTGCAGATGTTCTCAGCTGCATCTTGAATGTGCTAATGGCTGCCAGGTGTATATCTCTGGGACAGATTGCTGCTCAGAGTTCTGAGTCCATTTATTCTCCACCTCCTAGATGTGTGCTCTTCTCTCTTCCCTCCACTTCAGATCTCACTGGAATCAATAGTCAGAACTGAATTCACCTCCTTCCCCTCCCAGTCAGCTTTTCTTCTGGCAGTTCTGATTTGTCATCTCTCCTTCTCACTCCCAACATCTGATGTGGGATGGTCAACAGCTTGTATGAAGTTCAGACACTCCTCTATTGGTAAGGCTTATATGTCTTGGGCATTTCTTGGTGTCATTCAAGAATAGGGAAGATTTTGACCCCCTCCAGGGCAGATCAGACTCACTTCCCTTAATATACCCTGTCCCCAAGCCTGAGCTGGGCAGGGCCAGTCATGGCTCCCAGCTCTTTCGTGGCTGTCTCAACCTGTCTCATTTTGCAGGAGCAGATGCTACGATGGAGTTTGGAGTGCAAAATGTTTACTAGGGATCATGCCTGTGCAAGAGGAATGGGGAAGAAGCAGCTGTGGGCAGAGACAGAAGTCGAATGGCAGTATGGACCCTGCATCTGCAGACAGGGCTCCTTGGAAACACTGCATGGCGTTACCTTATCCCACAATCCCATCCACCCACCTGCTGCAAGGAGATACTCTCTCCAGCCCCCTCTCTCAATGGAAGGCAAGTTTATTTAAATATTGCCATGTTAATGACCGTGAAGCGGTTTGCTCAGTAGGCTAGAAAACAACCTTACTCAATTTGTATTAATGCTCTTAACCTCTGCTGAAGATTTCCTCTTGGACTGCAGATCACGATACCGGAGTTTCATTGCCCTGGCACAAGGGAAACAATTCCTCTCCATTTAAAGGCTGCGATAATGCTTTATGAGGGTGCCCTTCACTTGCTGAGATATTAAAATGATAATAAATCGAAGTTCAACACAGGGGATGAGCCGTAGCTTCATCAACATTTAGAAAATCCCTTGTAGATTTCCTGGTGAATTGCCCTTGATCCTTCCTACTCGTTCGTACTTAGGCTCCCAGAGAGAATTCAGAATGTGACAGAGAGAGGCTAGGGGAGGCAGGAGAAAAGAAGGAAGGTTTGCGATTTTAGCATACCTTGGTCTAAGTGGGACCTGTGGCAGGTGGAGCAGACAGGAGGGGCTGGCTGGTGTGTGATTCTAAGGGGCAGGTGGAACGGGGGTGAGTAGCCTTTGAAGAGACCTGCACATTCATGTCCCCATCCCAATACTCCTTCTTTAGGGACCATGTATTCATGGAGGCTGAGAATGATACATACCTTCAAGAATAAGAATACCAGCTGGGTGTGGTGGCTCACACCTGTAATCCCAGCACTTTGGGAGGCCGAGGTGGGTGGCTTACTTGAGGTCAGGAGTTTGAGAGTAGCCTGGCCAACATGGTGAAACCCCATCTCCACTAAAAATACAAAAATTAGCTGGGCCTGGTGGCGGACGCCTGTAATCCCAACTACTCAGGAGGCTGAGGCAGGAGAATCACTTGAACCTGGGAGGTGGAGGTTGCAGCGAGCCGAGATAGCTCCATTGCACTCCAGCCTGGATGATAAGAGCAAAACTCAGAAAATAAATACATAAATAAAAAGGAATAAAAATATCAGCAGGGAAAGCCATGCCCCCATTCTGGGACCTACATCAAGAGAGGAGACTAAAGGCCCTTTGCAAATAGCCATTTTCATTTATGAGCTGGAATGGAAAAGCCACTCAGAGGCAACATAGCCAGTGTGTTAGTTTGCTGGGGCTGCCATTACAAATGTCTTAGTCTGTTTGGGATGCTATAACAAAAATGCCATAGACTAGTTGGCTTGCAAATGACAGAAATTTATTTTTCATGGTTCTGGAGGCTGTGAAGTCCAAGAGCAAGGTGCCAGCAGATTTAGCATCTGGTGAGGGATGGCTTTCTGGTTCATAGACAGCAAATTCTTGCTGTGTCCTCACATAACGAAAAAGGCAAGGACTCTGTCTCAGGCCTCTTTTTTTTTTTTTTTTTTTTGAGATGGAGTCTCGCTCTGTTGCCCAGGCTGGAGTGCAGTGGCGTGATCTCTGCTCACTGCAAGCTCCGCCGCTTCCCGGGTTCACGCCGTTCTCCTCCCTCAGCCTCCCGAGAAGCTGGGACTACAGGTGCCTGCCACCACGCCCGGCTAATTTTTTTGTGTTTTTAGCAGAGACGGGGTTTCACCATGTTTGCCAGGATGGTCTTGATCTCCTGACCTCATGATCCTCCCGCCTCAGCCTCCCAAAGTGCTGGGATTACAGGTGTGAGCCACCGCGCCTGGCCTCAGGCCTCTTTTATAAAGGCTGTAATCCCATTCATGAAGCCTCCACCCCCATGACCTAATCACCTCCCAAAGGCCTCATCTCCTAATACTGTCACCTTGGGGTGCGAATTTCACCATATGAATTCTGGGGGTGACACAAACATTCAGGCCGTAGCAACAAAGTGCCACAGACTGGATGGCTTAAGCAACAGGAATTTATTTTCTTTTAGTTTTGGAGACTGAAAGTCTGAGACCAACACATCCGCAGGGTTGGTTTTGTTTTGTCTCATGTGGTTTTCCCTGTGTATTATTCTATGTCCAAATTTCCTCTTCTTTTCTTTTTTTCTAACTTATTTTTTTTTTTTTAACTTTTATTTTAGGATCGGGGTACATGTGCAAGTTTGTTCTATAGGTAAACTCACGTCATGGGGGTTTGTTGTACAGATTATTTCATCACCCAGGTACTAAGCCTAGTACCCAATAGTTATTTTTTCTGATCCTCTCCTTCCACTCACCCTCCACCCTAGAGGAGGCTCCAGTGCCTGTTGTTCCCCTCTTTGTGCCCATGTGTTCTCATCGTTTAGCTCTCACTTATAAGTGAGGACATGTGGTATTTGGTTTTCTGTTCCTGCATTAGTTTGCTAATGATGATGGCCTGTAGCTCCATCCATGTTCCTGTAAAGGATAGGATCTTATTCTTTTTTATGGCTGCATAGTATTTCACAGCATATATGTACCACATTTTCTTTCTTTTATCTTGCCACTGATGGGCATTTAGGTTGATTCCATGTCTTTGCTATTGTCAATAGTGCTGCAACAAACGTATGTGTGCATGTGTCTTTACAAAAGAACGATTTATGCTTCTTTGGGTATATACCCAGTAATGGGATTGCCGGGTCAAATGGCAGTTGTGTTTTCAGCTCTTTGAGGAATCACCACACTGCATTCCACAATGGTTGAACTAATTAACACACCCACCAGCAATGTATCAGCATTGCTTTTACTCCACAACCTCACCAGCATCTGTCATTTTTTTGACACTTTAATAATAGCCATTCTGACTGGTATGAGATGGTATCACATTGTGGTTTCAAATTTCCTCTTTTTATAGTGACCTTATTTTAACTCAGTCACCAATGACCTCATTTTAACTTAATTAGCTTAAAGACCCTATCTCCAAACATAGTCACGTTTTGAGGTACTTGGGGTTCAGATTTCAACCTGTGCATTGTTGGTGGTGGGCGGCATAGAATTTGGCCCGTAACAGCAGTGTTGGGGGAGAGACAACAAGAAGAAGCCACAGAGACCCTGACAATTTAATGACAGCTGTACTTCTTGTCCCAGCAGGGCATAGACCAGGGTGTGACTTCACACTTGGAAGTGTCTATGGGAAACCTCTTTGTGCAAAGGGAGGCTGGCAGAGATGTCTCCATGGAGACTCACAGCTTCTTCTTAATTGACTCTGTTTCAAGTGACACCTTCCTTGGTGGCTTGGCCTGGTGGAGCAGGTGGTGCAATCAGCGATGGACCAGAGTGGGCTCATGGAGGGTCCTCGGATGCCTGGCACTGTGTTAGGGGCAGAGGTGGATGTCCTGGCTTTTCCAGCCGGCAGGGGAAGGAAATCTCACCACCAAAGCGAGAGACCAAGAAAAGGCTCCTTTTGGTTGGGCTCAGTGGCTCATGCCTGTAATTCCAGCACTTTGGGAGGCTAAGGTAGGCAGATCACCTGAGGTCAGGAGTTCGAGACCAGCTTGGCCAACATGGTGAAACCCCATCTCTACTAAAAATATTAAAATTAGCCAGCATGGTGGTGCTAACCTGTAATCCCAGCTAATTGGGAGGCTGAGGCAGGATAATTGTTTGAACCCAGGAGGTGGAGGTTGTAGTGAGCTGAGATTGCACCACTGCACTCCAGCCTGGGTGACAGAGCAGACTGTCTCAAAAAAGAAAGAAAAGACTCCTATTATTGACTAAATGTTTGTTTTCCCAAAATGCGTATATTGAAACTCTAACCCTGATGTGATAGTATTAGGAGGCAGAGACTTTGGCAGGTGATTAGGTCATGAGGATGGAGCCCTCACAAATGGGATTAGTGTCCTTATAAGAAACAGCCAGAGATCAACCCTGTCTGCAACTGGGAAGAGAGTCCTCATCAGAACATGACCATGCTGGCCTTCTGATCTTGGACTTCCAGCCTTCAGGACTGTGAGAAACACATCTCTGTTGTTTGTAAGTCACCTAGTCTATGGTATTCTTGTTACAACAGCATGAGCGAGCTAAGGCAGGTCCTCTGGGTGTTCAAGACCTCAGAAGAAGGAGAGGGAAATGGGGACAGGAGTTCTTAAGGGGGTGACTTGGTTTAGCCTTGGCAATGAGAGGCTGTGGATAGCTGGAAGGAGAAAAGAGGGGTGTTCCGGGAATTGCTTGGGTAACTGTGTGGACATAGTGAAAATAAACATGTCCATAGATATAGGGAGATGTTTTTCCGTCAACCTTTTACTTGCAACCTGAGTTTCCACAGCTCTCCTGGCTTTCAAAATCTCCGCAACTCTTGCTGGTGTATGACCTGCGGATGTGGGAGCTCAAGTTCCCTGCAAAGCACTTCTCCCCATGTGGTTCTGGAGTCCTCAGGAGTGTCTCACATGGGCTCATAAATATGATCTTGACAGGCCTGACCACAGCTCACTGTCCCTCGCTAGGCACTGCCACGTTGCCTGGGATACATCCCTGCCGAGACTCGCTTGGCATAGAGGCTCCCCAATTGCCGGCCGTGCAACTCCACCCTGCTCTGCCTCTTGCTTTATGACCCAGAGCAGTGGGATGTCATGAGGTGTGGTGAGGTTTGCAGAGCACCCCCTAATTTCTTCGTGACCCTCTGCTAGTGGGTAGGGGTCACCATAAGGTGAGGCTGGTGCTCCAAGGTCATAGCAGAATTTCATAGGAACAACTCATTTGGGTTTTATGGAGAGCTTCTTTGCTTGCAGAAGACTGCGATGTGACTTTGCAGGAGCAGCTGGGTTCCGTGTCACACTGCCACCATGCCGCCCTCTGAGTTAAGGCTTCCTTCTGCAGACTCAAGCTCATTGTGCTGGGAACATTCCTCTCCCAGTGCAAAGAGGGCCTTGGTGGACCTACCCACGTTTACGATACCCTAGACACGTATGATATTATCTTATGTCAGGGAATTTGATTTGCACTGCACTTGGAGCATAACCAAGTTCAGAGGAGGAAAAGACAGGGGAACCCATTCTTGATTTTGCCACTCAGATGCTGGGTGACCTTGGGCAGGATAGTTGGCCTCTCTGGTCTTAAGTTTTCTCATCTGTAAAATTAGTGTGCTAGGCTAGATAGATAAGATTTCTTTTCTTTCCTTCCTTCCTTCCTTCCTTCCTTCCTTCCTTCCTTCCTTCCTTCCTTCCTTCCTTCCTTCCTTCCTTCCTTCCTTCCTTCCCTCCTTCCTTCTCTCTCTCTCCCTTTCTTTCTTTCTTTCTTTCTTTCTTTCTTTCTTTCTTTCTTTCTTTCTTTCTTTCTTTCTTTCTTTCTTGCTTGCTTGCTTGCTTGCTTGCTTGCTTGCTTGCTTGCTTTCTTTCTTTCTTTCTTTCTTTCTTTCTTTCTTTCTCTCTCTCTCTCTCTCTCTCTCTCTCTCTCTCTCTCTCTCTCTTCCCTTCTTTCTTTCTTTTTTGGAGATGGAGTCTCACTCTGTCACTCAGGCTGGAATGCAGTGGTGGCATCACTGCAACCTCTGCCTCCTGGGTTCAAGTGATTCTCCTGCCTCAGCCTCCTGAGTAGCTGGGATTACAGGCATGCGCCACCACACCCGGCTAATTTTTGTATTTCTAGTAGAGATGGGGTTTCACCGTGTTGGCCAGGCTGGTCTCTAACTCCTGACCTCAGGTAATCCACTCGCCTCGGCCTCCCAAAATGCTGGGATTACAGACGTGAGCCACCACGCCCGGCCGATAGATAAGGTTTTTTTAAGTAATGACGTGTAGCATATGCCAGTCTATGCACCAATAGATTAAATTGTTATAGGGTTAGAGAGCACATTCCTCAAGGTACAGAGGTCTTTCTAAGGTAGCTTTCCATCTGTGTCTTCTGCTGGGCTCTTTGTTCCCATCCATCTGTCACCGTTTCTCTCCTTCCTTCTCGTTAAGCTTCTGGAAAGTATTATCCACACTTCACCTCTTTTTCTCATCTCCCACCCACAACTCAGCCCACTACAATCTGGTTTCTTCTTACTATGACCTACCAAGAGTGTCTCCACCAAGACCTCCAATGGCCTTGTTATTGTTAAATCCCAAGAGTAATGTTCTGTCCTTATCTTAGTTAGTCTCTTGGGACCATTTGATACCACTGGCCACTCCATTACAGAAACTCTTTCCAGCACCCGGTCTTAAAGTTTAGGGAAGAGGGAAACAGGGCATTTTGTGAAGAAACAGAGGGTCTAGGGGAGCAAATTTTTCTCATCACAAAAACTCCAGAGATTGGGAGCGTGGGTCATTAGGAGAGGGACCCTGGGTAGGGGTGGGTGGTGGAGGAGGCTGGCATGTGGGCTGTGGTCAAGGATGGCAAAGACATAGAGAATGGCAGAAACAGCCAGCCACAAACTTCAGAAGGGCTCTCGAGCTCAGCTTAGCTGGAAGCACCAGGCAATAGTTTGAGTGGTTGGTGATGTCTGTCTGAGTTCTGCTGACAAACTTGGTAAAAAATGGTTAGTGGAGCTGGGCATGGTGGCTCACGCCTGTAATCCCAGCACTTTGGGAGGCCGAGGTGGGCGGATCATTTGAGGTCAGGAGTTGGAGACCAGCCTGGTCAACATGGTGAAACCCTGTCTCTACTAAAAATACAAAAATTAGCCAGGCGTGATGGTGGGTGCCTGTAATCCCAGCTACTTGGGAGGCTGAGGCAGGAGAATCGCTTGAACCCAAGAGGCAGAAGTTGCAGTGAGCAGAGATTGCGCCACCGCACTCCAATCTGGGTGGCAGAGTGGGAGTCTGTCTCAAAAAAAAAAAAAAAAAAAAAAATTGTTAGGGGATGGGGGGCTTGGGCCATAAACCCAAAAGACATAATCCCAAACTACTCCATAATCCCAAATGTCGAAATTCTGAAAGCTCAACATCCTTGAAGTCTTCAATCCTAAAACTCACATTCTCCAAAGATAAAAATCCTGAAAATATAATTCTTGCAAAAAAATTAAAAAAATCATTTAAAAGATTTACATTTTAAAAAATATGTTTATTTGAGAAATAAATAAATGTATCTGCCAATATCAAGGGTAGATCTTCCTCATCTAGTCCACTCAGACTCACACACCAATCTCTGGAAACATCCTCACCAACACACCCCAGTGATGCCTTACCAGGTTTCTAGCTGTTCCCCTATCCAGCCAACCTGACGTCTAAAAGTAGGTCCACTCCTTGTCGATTTGGGACTCAGACCCATCTTCATTTTTTTTTGAGACAGTCTTGCTCTGTTGCCTAGGCTGGAGTACGGTGGCATGATCTCGGCTCACTGCAACCTCCGCCTCCCGGGTTCAAGCGATTCTCCTGCCTCAGCCTCCCGAGTAGCTGGGATTACAGGTGCTCGCCACCATGCCTGGCTAATTTTTGTATTTTTAATAGAGACAGGGTTTCACCATGTTAGTCAGGCTGGTCTTGTACTCCTGACCTTGTGATCTACCCTCCTTGGCCTCCCAAAGTGCTGGGATTACATCTTCTTTAGTTTTGTTTTGGATTTTTGCTTTTTTTTTTTTTTTTTTTTTTTTGAGATGGAGTCTCACACTGTCACCCAGGCTGGAGTGCAGTGGCGCGATCTCGGTTTGCTGCAACCTCCATCTCCTGGGTTCCTGCCATTCTCCTGCCTCACCCTCCCGAGTATCTGGGACTACAGGCACACACCACTGGGCCCGGCTAATTTTTAAAAATTTGTTTGTTTTTAGTAGAGACAGGATTTCACCGTGTTAGCCAGGATGGTCTCGATATCCTGACCTTGTGATCTGCCCACCTCGGCCTCCCAAAGTGCTGGGATTATAGGCGTGAGCCACTGTGCCTGGTCTGCCTCTTCTTAAACCATAGTTAATTTTCGAAGAAAGACAGTCACAAGGTCCTAGTTCAGCCTAACTGGATGCAACTAACATGATGCTACTACTCTCCATACAACCCCAAACACACTAAAACCTTCCTCAGCATTCGAATTTCAGGATTTCAACATTTGGGATTTTACCTTTTCAGGATGGTGATTTTTGGGATTTTAGATGTTAGGGATTTTGATCTTTCTGAAGGTCAACATTGGGGATTTGATTGTGCCTTTTGGGATTATGAGAGACATGAGGGTGGGGGTGGGGCATGGTTAGGTTTGATAGTTCTCAACCACTGGCAGAAATAGCAGGAGAGTGGCTGGGCGCGGTGACTCACGCTTGTAATTCCAGAACTTTGGGGAGGCCAAGGCGGGTGAATCACCTAAGGTCAGGAGTTTGAGACCTGTCTGGCCAACATGGTGAAAACCCGTCCCTACTAAAAATACAAAAATTATCTGGGCGTGGTGGCGGGCTGCTGTAATCCCAGCACTTTGAGAGGCTGAGATGGGAGGATCACCGGAGGTCAGGAGTTCGAGACTAGCCTGGCTAACATGGTGAGACCCCGTCTCTACAAAAAATATACCAATTAGCTGGGTGTGGTGGCAGGCGTCTATAATTCCAGCTACTTGGGAGGCTGAGGCAGGAGAATTGCTTGAACCCGGGAGAAAGCAGAGGTTGTAGCGAGCCTAGATCGCACCACTGCACTCCAGCCTGGGTGACAAAGTGAGACTCCTTCTCAAAATATTAAAAAAAAAACTAATTTAAAAAGAGATTTTGCCCACGTGTGGTGGCTCACACCTGTAATTCCAGCACTTTGGGAGGCAGAGGTGGGTGGAGCACTTGAGGTCAGGAGTTTGAGACCAGCCTGGCCCACATGGTGAAACCCCGTTTCTACTAATAATACAAAAATTAGCCGGACACAGTGGCATACACCTATAGTCCCAGCTACTCAGGAGGCTGTAGCAGGAGAATCACTTGAACCCAGGAGGCGGAGGTTGCTGTAAGTCAAGATCATGCCACTGTACTCCAGCCTGGATGACAGAGTGAGACTTCATCTCCAAACAACAAACAACAACAACAACAACAAGGAAATAGCAAGAGATTTCCATGAGCCAGGATGGCTCAGAACCTGTGAGGGGCTGTTAGTATCTCCATTTTAGAAATGAAAAATGATTCTCTTGGGAGATGAGTTGGGAGGATCACTTGAGGCCAAGAGTTCAAGACCAGCTTGGACAATGTAGAGAGACACCATCTCTACACACATACACATAATAGCCAGGTGAAGTGGGTCACACCTCTAATCCCAGCACTTTAGGAGGCTGAGGCAGGAATATCACTTGATGTCAGGAGTTCAAGACCAGCTCGGGCAACACAGTATGACCCCGTTTCTACAAAAAATAAAAAAATTAGCCAGGCATGGTGGCACATGCCTGTAGTGTCAGCTACTGGGAAGGCTAAAGTGGGAGGATTGCTTGAGGCCAGAAGTTTGAGACCAGCCTGGGCAACCTAGCAAGACTCCGTTTGTAAAACAGAAAATATAATGAAAAATGGCAACAGTGGAGTGGGTGTCTGAAGTCAGTGGTGCTGGACTCCACCACCCATGTTCTTTCTGATCCGTCCTCCAGCCTTCCACAGGCCATGTGTCCAACACTGGTACTACTTGGTGGCTGTGAAACTTACAGCGACCCTCCAAACTATATGGCGTGTATTTGATTACATGTCTCTAACCTGCTACGGCGTGGGCTACTAGTGGTCCCCAACCTTTCTGGCACCAGAGACTAATTTTGTGGAAGACAATTTTCCTATAGACTAGGAGGGGGATGGTTTTGGGATGATTCAAGCGCATTCCATTTATTGTGCACTTTATTTCTCTTATTATTAGATTGTAATATATAATGGAATAATTCTACAACTTGCCATCATGTGGAATCAGTGGGAGCCCTGAGCTTGTTTTCCTGCAACTAGACAGTCCCTTCTAGGGGTGATGGGAGACAGTGACAGATCATCAGGCATTAGATTCTCATAAGGAGCATGCAACCTACATCCCTCACATACACTGTTCACTATCGGGTTCATGCTCCTATGAAAATCTAACGCTATTGTAGCAGAATGAGCCACAGACAAAACTCCTCCGACACCGGAATAAAGAAGGAAGAGGTTTTTTATTCAGCCGGGAGCGTCGGCAGGCTCGTGTCTTAAGAGTCGAGCTCCCTGAGAAAGAAATATTTGGCCTTTTTAAAGGCTTACAACTTTAAGGGGTCCACGTGAAAGGGTTGTGATAAATCGAGCAAGCGTGGGAAACGTGACTGGGGGGCTACATGCATCAGCTAACAGAACAGAAAGTTTTACAATGCTTTTGTCATACAGTGTCTGGAATTTACAGATAACACAAGTAGTTTAGGCCATACAGTGTCTGGAATTTACAGGTAACACAAGTAATTTAGGCCAGGGGTTGATGTTATTCTTATTACTTTGTTTAACTCCTAGGACTGGGTGATGGTGCCAAGGTTGTCTGGCTATTTATCTTTTGTTTCTCTCTCTCTTTTCTCCTGTCTTTGAACTAGGCAAGGTGGGGGGAGGAGGGCAGCAGGAGTAGTAGTGGTCTCCTCCCTTACTATCACTGATCTGACAGGAGGCAGAGCTCAGGCGGTAACACGAGCGATGGGGAGTGACTGTAAATACAGATGAAGCTTTGCTTGCTCACCGGCTGCTCACCTCCTGCTGTGCAGCCTGGGCCCCTATCAGGCCACAGACTCAGTACCAGCCCATAGCCTGCAGGTTGGGGACCCTTCTGCTCTAGAAGGAGCCCTGGAATCCTTGGTAGTAAGTGTATACTGACCCAGTGGCTGGCATGGGAGATGTGTTGGGGAAATCATTGTAGAGCAGAAAAAAGGAAGGAATTGCTAAAAATCAGCCTGTGCTAGCTAGAAACTGAGGATGTCCATCAAGGAGTACAGCAAGGAAGGCAATAAGGCATCGGGGGTATTTTTACTCCAAGTCATTTCTTCCTGTGCATAATGTCCTTTGAAGCCCAATCAACACTCTCCTAGAGCCTACAGCTGCCCCGTACAGAACGCTGATGGCTTGCAGAGCTGTGTGCAGATCCCAGTGGGATCTAAATCAATGCAGGCGTCTCTGTCATTGGACACCCACAGCCAGCTGCCCACGGATTCCAGCAGATGCTTCTGTTTTCCGTGGCAGTGGGAGGCTTTGCGTGCTTGTCTTTGGTGCACATGTGTGGCAATGAGCCCAATAATGAAAGCCAGGGAGAAATGACCAGAAGGAAGCGGTGTGATCAGAATTCACAGCTTCGGTTGGAGCTCTCAGGAAGGAGAGGAGAGCAGATTATTGACAATTTAGCTCAAGAAAGCCGAGTTCAGTGCTTTTCAAAGCAACCCGCGGTCAAGAGGGCTTGAAACAGTACCCTGGTGAGCCCAAAAGTGATTCACTGAAGTCAGAGAATTTCACAGGGGTCTGAAAGTCATCTAAAGAAAACACTGTCATATTGCAGATGTGGAAAGGGATACTTACAGAGGAGGGTAAATTGCGTTAAGTAGGACCGTTTCAGTCATCTGTGAGAATTAGAAAAAGTACAGCTGGGCGTGGCGGCTCACACCTGTAATCCCAACACTTTGGGAGGTCAAGGCAGGCGGAACACTTGAGGTCAGGAGTTCAAGGCCAGCCTGGCTAAGATGGTAAAACAGTGTCTCTACTAAAAATACAAAAATTAGCCAGATGTGGTGGCACAGCCTGTAGTCCCAGCTACTTGGGAGGCTGAGGCAGAAGAATCGCTTGAAACCAGGAGGTGGAGTTTGCAGTGAGCTGAGATCCTGCCACTGCATTCCAGCCTGGGCGATAGAGTGAGACTCCATCTCAAAAACAAAAACAAAAGCAAAAAAACAAAAACAACGACAACAAAAAAACAAAACAAAAAACTTCGTTGGAGATGTATTGACCTGTATCTTTCATTTAGTAGGACGGAGGCTTCTAGAGGTACCTAGGTTCACCCCAGACCTCACCCTGGCAGGAGAGCTGAGCTGGAACCATGGACTGCAGACCCTGACTTGCCCTTTCCCTGTTAATCCAAATATTTATAGGGCCACATGTGCCTCTCAGCAGACTGGTAGCATCTTTTGTAGGTGCTGAAGTTTTTACGTGTTTTAGGTTCCCCCAGGCGACAGCTTTAACATAAATCAAAGCTTTTCAACATTTGTGAAGAGAGGAAAAGGCTGGCAGAAGCCACTTTCTTGACCATAAACCCTGTAAGCGCCCAAGACTCACGTTCAGCAAAGGTGTAGCAATGGGACTTTGTCTTCAGGGCTGTCTTGCCACCTCCTAGGTGACTCTCCCCATCTCTTAGGCCCTGGACCTCTGGCTGACCAAGCCCCCTCAATTCCTCTGTTTCCCAGTCTGTAGCTTACTGTTGCCATTTTCTTTTCTTTTCTTTTATTCTTTTGTTTTCTCTCTCTCTCTCTCCTTCCTCCCTCCCTCCCTCCCTCTCTCTCTGTCTCCTTCCTTCCTTCCTTCCTTCCTTCCTTCCTTCCTTCCTTCCTTCCTTCCTTCCTTCCTTCCTACCTTCCTTCCTTCTTTCCTTCTTTCTTTCTTTTCTTTCTTTCTTTCTTGACGCAGTCCCACACTGTCACCCAGGCTGGAGTGCGGTGGTGCGATCTCAGCTCACTGCAAACTCTGCTTCCTGGGTTCAAGCTATTCTCCTGCTTCAGATTCCCTAGTAGCTGGGATTACAGGTGTGTGCCACCATGTCCAGCTGATTTTTGTATTTTTAGTAGAGATGGGGTTTCACCATGTTAGGCAGGCTGGTCTCAAACTCCTGACCTCAGGTGATCTGCCCGCCTCCTTCCAAAGTGCTGGGATTACAGGCATGAGCCACTGGGCTTGGCCAGGAAATACTATTGGAACTTTGCTACTGAAAGTATGGCCCATGGACCAGGAGCTTGGGCATTCTTGGGAGCTTGTTAGAAATTCAGAACCTTGGGCCGTATAGCCCAGACTGCACAATTTTTTTTTTTTGAGAGAGAGTCTCACTCTGTTGCAGGCTTCAGTGGAGTGGCACCATCTCGGCTCACTGCAGCCTCCACCTCCCAGGTTCAAGAGATCCTTCTGCCTCAGGCTCCCAAGTAGCTGGGATTACAAGCATGCGCCACCTCATCCAGTTAATGTTTGTATTTTTTGTAGAGACAGGATTTCACCTGTGTTGACCAGGCTGGTCTCCAACTCCTGACCTCAAGTGATCCACCTGCCTCAGCCTCCCAAAGTGCTGGGATTATAGGCATCAGCCACTGCACCCCACCAGATTTTCTTGACAGAGTCTTTTGCAAAGTCAATGTTTTTAATTTTGATGAAGTCCAACGTATCCATTTTTTTTTTTTTTTTTTTTGAGATGGAGTCTCACTCTATCGCCCAGGCTGGAGTGCAGTGGCTGGATCTCAGCTCACTGCAAGCTCCGCCTCCCGGGTTTACGCCATTCTCCTGCCTCAGCCTCCCGAGTAGCTGGGACTACAGGCGCCCGCCACCTCGCCTGGCTAGTTTTTTGTATTTTTTAGTAGAGACGGGGTTTCACCAGTGTTAGCCAGGATGGTCTCGATCTCCTGACCTCGTGATCCACCCGTCTCGGCCTCCCAAAGTGCTGGGATTACAGGCTTGAGACACTGCGCCCGGCCCAACGTATCCATTTTTTTATAGATCATGCTAAGAACTCTTCACCAAGCCCTATGTCCTGAGAACTTTTTTATTCATACATTTTATTTATGTATTTTAAATAATAAGGGGATGTTCATCACCTTAAATATTTGTCTTTATGCTAGAAATACTTCAATTATTCTCTTCTAGTTATTTTAAAATATACAATAGATGATTGTATACAATAGTCACACTTCTCATTGATCAGATACTAGGTCTTATTTTTTCTATCAGACTGTATATTTGGACCCATTAATCAACCTCTCTTCATAAACCCCTGAAGATTTTCTCCTTTCTTTTCTCCTACAAGTTTTAGTACTTTATGTTTTACATTTAAGTCTTTGATCTATTTTGGGTTTTTTTTTAAACAGATGTGAGGCTTAGGTTAAGGTTTATTTTTTTGCTGAAGGAAATCGAATATCTCCAGCACCATTTGTTGAAGAGATTATCTTTCCTCCATTGAATGGCTTTTACATCTTTGTCAAAAATCAGTGGGCTGGACTTATGTAGTTCTGTTTCTGAATTCTCTATTCCGTTCCATTGATTTATGAGTCTGTCCTTCCCCAGTATCACGGTCTTGATCATTGTAGCCATAGAATAAGTCTGGAAATTAGATAGACTGATTCCTCCCATTTTATTTTTCTTTCTCAAAGTTGTTTGAGCTATTCTAATTCCTTTGTATTTCCACGCATACTTTATTTATTTTTATTTTTTGTTTTGAGACAGAGTCTCACTCAGTTGCCCAGGTTGGAGTGCAGTGGCTCACTATAAACTCTGCCTCCTGGGTTGAAGCGATTCTCATGCCTCAGCCTCCCGAGTAGTGGAGATCACAGGTGCATGCCACCACACCTGGCTAACTTTTTTATTTTTAGTAGAGACTGGGGTTTCACCATGTTGTCCAGGCTGGTCTTGAACTCCGGACTTCAAGTGATTCACCCACCTTGGCCTCCCAAAGTGCTGGGATTAGCGGCATGAGCCACTGTGCCCAGTCCATGTATACTTTATAATAAGCTTGTCTTTATCTGTAAGAAACCCTGCTGGGTCTTGATAAGAATTGCATTAAATGTCTAAATAAATTTGGGGAGGACTAATATCTTTACTGTGTTGAGTCTTCCAATCCATAAACACATCTTTCCATTTATTTATATTTTCTTTTGTGTCTGTCATGAACATTTTGCAGTTTTTTGCATACAAGTTCTGTACATCTTTCAGATTTATATTTAAGTATATCACTTTTAGGAGCAAATTGTAAATGGTATTGTATGCTTAATTTCAGTTTCCATGTGTTCATGGTTAGTATACAGAAATATAACTAACATCGGTATGTTGATTATATATTCTGTATTCTTGCTGAAGTCACTTATTAGTTCTGGATGGTGGGTTTATTTTTTTTAATTTTGGTATATTCCTTAGGATTTTCTTCACAGACAGTTTTCTGCAAACAGAGACAGTTTTGTTTCTTTCTTTTTGATTTGTATGCCTTTTCTTTCTTTCTCTCTCTCTCTTTTTTGTTGTTGTTGAGATGGAGTCTTGCTCTGTAGCCCAGGATGGAGTGCAGTGGCATGATCTTGGCTCACTGCAACCTCTGCCTCCTGGGTTCAAGCAATTCTCCTGCCTCAGCCTCCCGATTACCTGGGATTACAGGCATGTGCCACCATGCCCAGCTAATTTTTTTGGTATTTTTAGTAGAGACAGAAGCTCATCATGTTGGCCAGGCTGGTCTTGAACTCTTGACCTCAGGTGATCCACTCACCTTGGCCTCCCAAAGTGCTGGGATTGCAGGTGTGAGCCACTGCACCTGGTTGGTTATGGTATATAATTCTTTTTATATATTGCTGACCTCTATTTGCTAATATTTTGTTAAGGATTTTTGCCTCCATAATCTTGAGAAATATGGGTCTGTAGTTTTCTTTCTTTGTTCTACAAAGTACGAAGCTGTGTTTAATCAGAGGAATATATAGAAGTGTGTTTACTCCACCGTATCCAGAACCAGAAGTACTTAGGGAGATTTTAAAGGATTCTGATATCCAGGCCATTTGCCAGAGTGACTAAATCAGAATCTTTGGAGGTGAGACCCTAGATGGTAGTATCGTTTTTTTTTTTTTTTTTTTTTCTTTTGATGAAGTCTCGGTCTGTTGCCCAGGCTGGAATGCAGTGGTGTGATCTCAGCTCACTGCAACCTCCACCTCCCAGGTTCAAGCGATTCTCCAGCCTCAGACTCCTGAGTAGCTGGGATGATCTCGGGGTCATTGCAACCTCTACACCCAGCTAATTTTTTGTTTTTGTTTTTGTTTTAAGTGAAGACGGAGTTTCACCTTGTTGGCTAGGCTGGTCTCGTACTCCTGACCTTGTAATCTGCCTTTCTCAGCCTCCCAAAGTGCTGGGATTACAGATGTGAGCCACTGAGCCCAGTCCCAGCAACATTTATTTTTTTGGTATTGTAGAACAATCATATCTTCCTTTCACACCTCCCTTAACCAATCTGGCTAAGATAACTGCCTCCAGTCTCAAAATGCTTCCTGCCATATTTGCTAATATGCAAACTTCTAGGCCAGAGGTTCCCAAACTCAAGCCCACTTCAACAACACCTGGTGTGGGTTGAGGAGAGCTTGTTAAAACACAGATCAGGTGGCATGGTGACTCACACCTATAATCCCAGTGCTTTGAGAGATTGAGGTGGGAGGATCCCTTGAAGCCAGGAGTTCAAGACCAGCCTGGGCAACACAGCAAGATGCCATCACTACAAAATAATTATAGCTAAAAAATTAATAAGCTGGGCATGGTGAGGCACACCTATAGTCCCAGTTCCAAGGGAGGCTGAGGTGTGAGGATTGCTTAAGGCCAGGAGTGTGAGGCTGCAATGAGCTATGATCACATCCCTGCACTCCAGCCTGGGCAACAGAGTGAAACTCTGTCTCTAAAACAACAACAAAATGTAGATCACTGGGTCTCCCTCCCGGTCTGATGCATCAGAATTTACATTTCTAACAAGTGCCCAGAGGGTGCCTTGCTGCTGGTCTAGAGACCACATTACCCCACTTTGATGATGGCAGGACACCATGCTTTATGTTAGTTGAGCCCTGGTCAGAATGCCACTCTGCCAGAGTATCCTCCCTTGTGCCCATCTCCATGGCCTCTATTTCTTCTATTCAAAATCTGTTTGGGTTGAAATTCAGATATTGAGGAAGGGCACATTGCCCCCCAGATCCACTTTTTGCTCTTCTCTGGCTGACTCCTCTTGTTGGGGGTGCTGTCAACCTGGATAATATCTCTTAGACTCCTATGTCATCCAGTTTGGGGCAAATAGGAGGCGGGGTGGGAAATCAGATGACAGGAACAGGGAAAGGCTGCAGTGTGTCTCTTCTCCTCCTTCTCTGCTTCATAGTCATGTTCTGGCATCTCAATAACAGCTCTCAGCAGACTTCAGGAACCCCATTCCATCCTGCCCCTTTAGACCTAGGGATGGTAAGAACGTCCAGATATTGCTAGTCCCTGAGTGCCTTCCCAGCTTTTGTGGGTTCCCTTGACTCTGCCCACTGCTCTGGAAGTGGTCCCTTCATTGAGTACCTTGTTATAAACTATCAGCTGAGATACTAATGGATACAAATGGACTATCTGTCAGTCATTCAAATGGATGTGACTGATTGGCTGATGTCAATTCCATGTGAATTCACATCACATGAAATTTATTTTTTTATTTTTATTTTAAGTTCCAGGGTGTATGTGCAGGATGTGCAGGTTTGTTAAATAGGTAAACGTGTGCCATGGTGGTTTGCTGCATCTATCAACCCATCACCTAGGTATTAAGCCCAGCAGGCATTAGCTATTTTTCCTAATGTTCTCCCTGCCCCGACCCCAACACCTGACAGGCCCCAATGGGAATTTCTTGATTCTCAAAAAGCCTTTTGATTTTCAACAATTAAAGCCTTCTTGATTCTCAAAAATGGCTGCATATTAGAAATACTACGTAGTCGAGACAGGTGGATCACCTGAGGTCGGGAGTTCGAGACTAGCCTGGCCAACATGGTGAAATCTCACCTCTACTAAAAATACACACACACACAAAAATTAGTTGGACGCAGTGGTGGGCGCCTGTAATCTCAGGTAATCGGAAGGCTGAGGCAGGAGAATTGCTTGAACCCAGGAGGCGGAGGTTGCAGTGAGCCAAGATCATGCCACTGCACTCCATCCTGGGCTACAGAGTGAGGCTCTATCTTAAATAAATAAATAAATAAATAAATAAATAAATAAATAAATAAATACTGCTGATCTTTGAGCAACACAGGTTTGAAGTGTGAGGATCCACCTACATAT
Source organism: Rhinopithecus roxellana (assembly GCF_007565055.1). Classification (NCBI taxonomy): domain Eukaryota; kingdom Metazoa; phylum Chordata; class Mammalia; order Primates; family Cercopithecidae; genus Rhinopithecus; species Rhinopithecus roxellana. The sequence continues at coordinate 136,855,272 of NC_044554.1, read as the reverse complement.
GGATTTCCTTCTGCCTCTGTCACCCCTGAGGCAGCAAGATCAACCTCTCCTCTTCCTCCTCTTCCTCAGCCTGGTCAACATGATGATGAGGATGACAACCTTTATGATGATCCACTCCCCTTGAATGAACAGTAAATATATTTTTTCTTCCTTATGATTTTCTTTTCCTTTTTTTTTTTTTTTTTTGAGATAGTCTCACTCTGTGGCCCAGACTGGAGTGCAGTGGCATCATCTCGGCTCACTGCAACCCCTGCCTCCTGGGTCCAAGTGATTATCATGCCTCAGCCTCCTGAGTAGCTGGGATTATAGGCACGCACCACCACAGCCAGCTGGCTAATTTTTGTATTTTCAGTAGAGATGGGGTTTTGCCATGTTGCCCAGGCTGGTCTCAAACTCCTGGCCTCAAGTGATCTGCCTACCTTGGCCTTCCAAAGGGCTGGGATTACAGGCATGAGCCACCATGTCCCACCTTCCTTATGATTTTCTTAATAATATTTCCTTTTCTCTAGCTTACTTTATTGCAAGAATACAGCCTATAATACACATACCATGAGAAATGTGTGTTAATCGCCTGTTCATGTTTATTAGTAAGTCTTCCTGTAAGCAGTAGGCTGTTAGTAGTTAAGTTTTGGAGGAGACAAACATTATACTCAAATTTTCAACTGCATGGGGGGATGGTGCCCCAATCCTGCATTGTTTAAGGGTGAACTATAACAATATGGAGAGAATTCCTTTCCTGCTTGCAGCCCTTTGCCCCCAGCTCACATGTCTAGTCATTTTTCGGCGGTGTCCTGATGCTGTGGGCCATCTCATTAGCTGGCTTAGTGCTTTCCTGCAGAGCCCTTTAGAAATAGATTCCTTACTACACAGCCATAAAAAAGAATGAGTTCATGTCCTTTGCAGGAACATGGATGAAGCTAGAAACCATCATTCTCAGCAAACTAACACAGGAACAGTAAACCATTAAGTTCTCTCTCATAAGTGGGAGTTGAACACTGAGAACACATGGACACAGGGAGGGGAACATCACACACCAGGGCCTGTCAGGGGGTGGGGGGCAAGGGGAGGGAGAGCATTAGGACCGATACCCAGTGCATGGCAGAGCTTAAAACCTAGATGACGGGTTGATAGGCAGAGCAAACCACGATGGCACATGTATACCTATGTAACAAACCTGCATGTTCTGCACATGTATCCCATAACTTAAAAAAAAAAAAGAAATACAGATTCCTGGGCCCCTTCTCAGAATATGTCAGCCTGGGGCCTGGCCAGGCATCTGCATTTTCAGAGTATTTCCTGGTGTTTCTGACGTGGGGCTTGGTTGGAACAGCAGCTAGCTAGATGCAGTATGGGGATCAACACGTGTGGTTAGTTATCTCCTCTGGGCCAGGAATCTTCATATGCATCTTTTTTTTTCTTTTTTCTTTTTCTTTCTTTCTTTTCTTTTTTTTTTTTTGAGATGGGTCTCGCTGTGTCACTCAGGCTGGAGTGCAGTGTTGCAATCTTGTCTCACTGCAACCTCCACCTCCAGGTGATCCTCCCACCTTGGCCTCCCAAGTAGCTGGGACTGCAGGTGCCCACCACTGGACCCGGCTAATTTTTGTTCTTTTTGTAGAGACGGGATTTCACTATGTTGCCTAGGCTGGTCTTGGGCTCCTGAGCTCAGGTAACCCACCCACCTTGGCCTCCCAAAGTACTGGGATTATAGGTGTGAGCCACCGCGCCCAGCCACAATATGCATCCTTTTATTTTATCTTCAAACAACCCTGGAGTGGATGCTGCTGCTCCCGACTGGAAACAGAGGAGGCCAAGGAAGAGGGAAGGGCTGACTTGCTTAAGGTCATGTAACTGGCAGAGAATGGATTGAGGTTTTCAATCCAGGCTTCTCAGATCCACTTTGCATTGCATTGTTTTGGCTATTGACTCCTCCGCCCCCACCCCTTTTCCCTGCTGCCTGCCTGGCTGAAAGATTTTTGTCCTGTTCTGTCAAACTCAAGCCCTCTGATCTCTTGAAACAAGCAATTGATAGGAAGACAGTCTTCCTGGGAGGGTCATAACTACACGGCAAGAAGCAAAGTAGCCCCTCAGGAATATGCTCTGTTCACGGGAAACTTTTCTTCTTATGAATTCTGCTATTAGCACTTTAAGGGAGTTTTACTCTGGGGGGAGATTTGTCATGAAGCAGATCTTCCCTGAAATAGATCTTCTTCCCCTGCGCTGTCGCGTTGCTGGGAGGGTACACGCCATTCCTCGGCTATTTGTCTTCCCCTGGCTCGGCTTTCCTACTTTGTCTGGGGCCCCACATGCTCTTTCCGTGGAGTCACCAGTCTGCAGGTTGAACAAAGAGCTGCTGCAGGCAGAGCAGAAACATGAGGCAGGGTGCCAGGGGGACGTGTCTTCAACTTGGGATGGGCAAAAGGGTCCTGAGGTTCTCCCTCTCTAATCAACCCTGGCCATGACCCCATCTCCTCCTCACATCCCTCTTTCTGTTTCCTAGGACTTAGTGAAGGTGCAGGGGAGGCTGGGAGGAAAAGCAGGGGGAGAGAAGGAGGATATATTAAACAGCTTCGGCTAGGAGCTGTCTCTCCTCCATTCCCACCTGGACCTGCCAGTCCCTCCTCTTTCCACCCCCACAAGCTCTCTTTTTGCTCCCCGTCCATGTCACCAGACTTAGACACACACTCTCAGATACCAGTGGTGTGATCTACAATTCAGTTCAATCCTGACACTCACTACCTGGAGTCAGCACAGAACCCCCAAATAAAGGGCTTAACTCATGTGACTGCCCCCATGTCAGACATCAGCTGCAAGTCTTGGGCATCCCAAAGTGACTCCTACTTCTGCCTGGCCAGATACAAATTTAAGGGTTCCCACAACTCCTTCTTAGGGTTGATAATTTGCTAAAACGGCTGTGGAACTCAGAAATGCACTATATTTATGATTACAGTTTTATAATGAAAGATACAGCTCAGGAACAGTCAAATGGAAGAGATGCAGGGGCAAGGGAGGGGGCATAGAACTGTGCTTTCTCCTGCAGTGCCATCTTCCTAGCACATGGGATGTTCACCAAGCTGGAAGCTCCCTGAGCCTCGTAGTTTCTGAGTTTTTATTTGGGGCTCCATTCTGTAGGCCTGTGATATGGTTTGGCTCTGTCCCCACCCAAATCTCATCTTGTAGTTCCTATAATTCCCTCGTGTTGTGGGAGTGACCCAGTGGGAGATAATTGAATTATGGGAGCAGTTTCCCACATACTGTTGTCATGGTAGCAAATAAATCTTGCAAGATCTGATTTTTTTTTTTTTTTTTTTGAGACAGAGTTTCACTTTTGGTCCCCAGGCTGGAGTGCAGTGGTGCAATCTCAGCTCACTGCAACCTCTGCTTTCCAGGTTCAAGTGATTCTCCTGCCTCAGCCTCCTGAGTAGCTGGGATTACAGGTGCCTGCCACCACACCCAGCTAATTTTTGTAATTTTAGTAGAGATGGGGTTTCACTATGTGGCCGGGCTGGTCTCAAACTCCTGTCCTCTGGCAATCCACCTGCCTCAGTCTCCCAAAGTGCTGGGATTACAGGCATGAGCCACCATGCCTGGCCTGATCTGATGGTTTTATAAGGGGAAACCCTTTTCACTTGGCTCTTACTCTTCTCTTGTCTGTTGCCATGTGAGACGTGACTTTCACCTTCTGCCATGATAGTGAGACCTCCCCAGCCATGTGGAACTGTGAGTCCCAGCCATGTGGAACTGTGAGTCCATTAAACTTCTTTCTTTTGTAAACTGCCTAGTCTTGGGTATGTCCTTATCAGCAACATGAAAACACACTTATACAGCATGATTGATTAAATAATAGGCCACATTACTGAACTCAATTCCCAGTTCCTCTCCTCTCCCCAGAGGTCAGGAGTGAGGCTGAAAGTTCCAACCCTTTAATTGAGTTCTTTTTTCTGGAGACCAGTCCCTATCCTGAAGCTGTCTAGGGGTCCTTCCACTATGGGTTGAGAGGGACTTTTTATGAATAATGAAAGGCACTCTTATCTTCCAGGAAATTCTGAGGGTTTTTTTTTTTTAATTTTTTTATTTTAAAGACAGAGTCTTGCTCTCTTGCTCAGGCTGGAGTGCGGTGGCATGATCTCAGCTGACTGCAACCTTTGCCTCCCAGGTTCAAGCGATTCTCCTGCCTCAGCCTCCGAGTAGCTGGAACTCCAGGTGCGTGCCACCATGCCCGGATAATTTTTGTGTTTTTAGTAGAGACGGGGTTTCACCATGTTGGCCAGGATGGTCTTGATCTCTTGACCTCATGTTCCACCTGCTTCAGCCTCCCAAAGGGCTGGGATTTATAGGCATGAGCCACTGCACCCGGCCAATTCTGAGGGTTTTTGAAGCCTTGTGCCAGGAACTAGGAACAAAGGCCAAATACATATTTGATTATGTCATAGTCAGATATCACATTCTTTCTTGTATCATGGTGATTTGGTTCAGGCGTGATTGTCCCCACTAGAACATTCATCTTCATTGTCACTGTCTTCATAGCATCACCACTGTCACTGCAGCCACCATTTGTGAAGGCCGGCTATGTGCAGGTGCTTCTGTGTGGGGCTTTGCAGACAATGCCATTTAAGCCCTGACGTGGCCTTGTGAGGTGGGAATTAAACTCATTTGATGTATAGGGAAATTGAGGAACAATTAGTTATTTCACCAAGGTCATACAGCCACTGAGAGACAGAGCTAGGTAAGGTCATTTTGAGTCCAGAGCTTAAATTCTTTATCTCTATAGAATCTGTTTCCCACTTTCTCTTTCAAGAGTGATTGGAGTTCATTTGTTTATTTATTATTTAGAGACAGGGTCTTACTCTGTCACCCAGGCTAGAATGCAGTGATGCAATCATAGCTCACTGCAACCTCCACCTTCTGGGCTCAAGAAGTCCTCCCACTTTATAGCTGGGACTATAGGCCTGTGCCACCACACCTGGCTAATTTTGTTGATTTTTTAATAGAGGTGGGGTTTCGCTATGTTTCCCAGGCTGGTCTTGAACTCCTGAGCTCAAGCGATCCTCCCATCTCTCAGCCTTCCAAGTGCTAGCATTACAGGTGTGAGCTGTTGTGCCAACCTGGAGTTCTTTTTTTTTTTTTTTTTTTTGAGACGGAGTCTCGCTGTGTTGCCCAGGCTGGAGTGCAGTGGCGCGATCTCGGCTCACTGCAAGCTCCGCCTCTCGGGTTCCCACCATTCTCCCGCCTCAGCCTCTGAGTAGCTGGGACTACAGGCGCCCGCCACCGCGCCCGGCTAGTTTTTGTATTTTTAGTAGAGACGGGGTTTCACCGTGTTAGCCAGGAGGGTCTCGATCTCCTGACCTTGTGATCTGCCCCCCTCGGCCTCCCAAAGTGCTGGGATTACAGGCTTGAGCCACTGAGCCCAGCCTAACCTGGAGTTCTTTAAAGGGATACTTTACATGTTTTTTTTTTCCTGGATTCACATCTTTAATCCTACAGAGATGGCTGAGCTATGCATGAAGAAGGACTGGAGAAGTGAGTGAGAATGTCTCCTCAGTCTGAGGATAGAGTGTTTTTGGCTCTTCAAGTCGTTTAGGTGGATGAGGGAGTCCTAGACTGGGGCTGACCTGGGGTTCTGAATGAGTAATGGCTTTGAGGCTCCTGCTTCTGGGGACTCAGGCCTTTTTCTCTGAGAATCTGGGTGGCAACCACAAGGTCCCTGATGGAGTTAACAGCTGCTCAGGACACAGGCAGCATCAGACTCAGGGCTCGTGTCATTCTCAAGGACAACATGGATCTCATAATGGGATTTAGGAGTTTAGGTCCTATCTCCTATTCTATCCCCAAAGTGCAAACAGCTCACACGCCAGTTCCTTGAAGACTCAAACACCTTTTATCTGGATCTGAAATGTTTTATTCTCTAGGAGGTCAGACTGAAAGAGGGCAAAAAGCCCATTGATAATCAAAGACAAATGTCTGAAAGCAGATATTTTATTTATTCCTTCATTTATTTATTCACTTGCCTATTAACTCATCCATACAACCACCCAACCATTTTCCCATCTATCTATGCATCCATTTATCCATCCATCCATCCATCCGTCCGTCCGTCCGTCCATCCATCCATCCATCCATCCATCCATCCATCCATCCATCCATCCATTTATCCATCCATCCATCCATCCATCCATCCATCCATCCATCCATCCATCCATCTATCCATCCATCCATCCATCCATCCATCCATCCATCCATCCATCCATCAATCCATCCATGCATCCATCCATCCATGCATCCATTTACCCATCCATCTATCCATCCATCCATCCATCCATCCATCCATCCATCCATCCATCCATCTACTCATCCATCCATCCATCCATTCATCCATCCCTCCATCCTCCCATTCATTTATCCATCCATCCAGTATTTATTGAGCTCCTTGTGTACAGCAGTCTCCATGTTTACTGCAACATGAAGGAGGAGCAGAAAGTACCCTGCCCTCTCACAGATCAAAGCCCAGGAGGGGAGGTAAGACCCTTTCAGCTTTAGAGCAGATGTCTGCTGCACAATTTTGCCCTCAGAACATTTGGGTCCTGCTATGAGAGGTCACTTCTCCAGGTCTCCCTGGGTGATTGCTCATATCCATCATGCCCTGGGTTACAGGGAGCAGCTATGGGAGAGGCTTTTTCTGGCCCCACTAATTCCAGGCATTGGGGTCCAGGTAAGGGGCAGTGGAAAGTGCCCCGTCCCCCACCAAGGTCGGTGCTGAAAGCTACAGGCAGGAGATCTCCAGTGGTGTTGGCTCAGGGATCCTCAGCTGGTATACGAAATCCTGGCAAAGGCACTCCACTACACATCGGGGAGGATTTTATTAGCTGTCTGCAGCTGGCAGCCTGGTTCCAAGATGACACTTTGAACAGTGAAGAAAATGTAGCCTCACAGATGAGAATAGCAGCTGGGGCCCGAGGTGGGTGGGAATGGAGAGAGGAGGTTCAGGCCTCTTGTCTTCCTTGCAGCTGAGGTCCAGAGTGGACTTTGATGAGTCTGTGGAGCTCAGTTAACCCTGCATTCTGTTAACCCTGCACTGTTAACTCAGTTAACTCAGTTAACTCTGTTAACTGAGTTAACCCTGCACTGTTATAAATGGCTGGGCATTAAACAGGTTAGGATGTACACAGAATCCCAGGATTTAGGGGCTGGAAGACATCTGTCGTTGGTGAGATGGCTCAGTACAATGACCGCTGGAACCTAATCACCTGTGGAGTTCTTGCTGTTCTCTGTGCTTCCTATGTATAGACTCACTGAATTCTCACAACTATGCTATCAGGTTGCGAGTACTATTATTCCTGTTTTAAAGAAGGGGATAGTGAGGCACAAAGAGTGTAAGTGATTTGCCCAAGGTTTTATAACTAATAAGTAGTGAAGCTGGGATTCGAATCCAGACAGTCTGGCATTAGTGTCTGGTGTCTGGGGTTGTAACCACTTCCTTTTGCAGTCTTGAGACTGTATGCTCAAGGTCATGAGTAATTTCCTAAGCTTTCATTCCCACCAAATGGGATTACTAACATCTACCTCAGTCTCTTCGAGAGGATCAAGCACTTTGGGAGGCTGAGGCAGGAGGATCTCTTGAGTCCAGGAGTTTAAGACCAGCCTGGGCAACATAGTGAGACCTCATCTCTACAAAAATTAAAAAAATCAGCTGGGCATGGTGGCATGCATCTGCAGTCTCAGCTACTTGGGAGACTGAGACAGGAGGATGGCTTGAGCGCAGGAGTTTGAGGCTGCTGTGAGCTATGATTGTACCACTGCACTCCAGCCTGGGTGATAGAGCAAGACCCTGTTTCTTAAAAAAAGGAAATATGGCCAGGTGCAGTGGCTCATGCCTGTAATCCCAGCACTTTGGGAGGCCGAGGTAGGTGGATCATTTGAGGTCAGGAGCTTGAGACCAGCCTGGCCAACATAGTGAAACTCTGTCTCTACTAAAAATACAAAAATTAGCCGGGTGTGGTGGCAGGTGCCTGTAATCCCAACTACTCGGGCGGCTGAGGTGGGAGGATTGCTTGAGCCCAACAGATGGAGGTTGCAGTGAGCCTAGATCTTGCCACTGCACTCCAGCCTGGATGATAGAGCCAGACCCTGTCTCAATAAATAAGTAAATAAATAAATACATAAATACAATTAAAAAAATGTAGTGAGGCCCTGCTGGGGAGAACATTGGACCTTGTGGTATGAGTGACTCAAATCAGTGGCTCAGGAAAATTACACATTTTCTTGAGTCGTGGATCCTTGGGGCTGCTGTTGAATATCATTGCATTACACCTTCAGTGTATCCCTATGGGTGCTGTTACTCTGCCCATTTTACAGATGTGGAAGCAGAATCTCCAAAGTGATACGGTTAGGAGAGGGGGTGCAGCCAATTTTCAAACCCAGATATGTACAAAGCCAGTCTCTATGGTTTTCTTCCTGTTGCCAGGCAATGTGGACACACGAGGGTTTGCACATTTCCTTGTGGGGCTTATAGTCTGTTGTGGTCCTGGCAAAGCATGAATCTGGATGTCTATGAAATAAGGCAGGAGAACATGTACTCTCCAAACAGATGTATTGAGCTCTTGCTAGAGGGGGAGCCAGAAAGACTCACAGCACAGAGCTTCAGAGGTGGGGAGGATGCAGTAGGAGACTGTATTATTTTCTTTTTGCTACTGTAACAAATAACCACTTAGTTACAGTAGGAAGCTGTATTAGTTTATTTTTGCTGCTGTAAGAAACAACCACTTAGTGGCTTAAAGCAACATACATTTATTCTCTTCCAGTTTTAGAGGTCAGAAGTCTAAAATTAAGTTGTTGGCAGTTTATTCTGGAGGCTTAGGGGAAAATCATTTCTTGGCTTTTTCTAGTTTTTAGAGGCCACCTATATTCCTTGGCTTGTGGCCCCTTCCTCCATCTTCAAAACCAGCTGTGAAGCATTATCCGTCCTTTCTGATCTCTGCTTCTGCTCTTACATATTCTCTCCCTGTTTTTTTGTTCTTCCCGTCTTCCTGTTACAAGGACCCTGTGATTACATTGAACCCACCCAGATAATCCATGATAATCCCCCATCACATGATCCTTAGTTTAATCATATCTGCAAAGTCCCTTCTCCCTCATAAGTCACAGGTTCTAGGGATAAATATGTGGGGCCATTATTCTGCTGACCACAAATGGGAATGGCTAGAGCTGAGGTTTTATATTTATTTATTTATTTATTTATTTATTTATTTATTTTGAGAGAGTCTTGCTCTGTATCCCAGGCTGGAGTGCAGTGGCAGGATCTCGGCTCACTGCAACCTCCACCTCCTGAGCTCAAAGGAGTCTCGTGCCTCAGCCTCCCTAGTAGCTGGAACTACAGGTATGTGCCACCATGCCTGGCTAACATTTTTTTGTATTTTTAGTAGAGATGGGGTTTTGCCATGTTGCCCAGGCAGGTCTCCAATTCCTGGCCTCAAGTGATCTGCTGACCTCAGCCTCCCAAAATGCTGGGATTACAGGTGTGAGTTACCATGCCCAGCCTGGGTTGAGGTTTTAAAGAGGCTAGAAAAACTTTCAAACACCTGCCATGGGGCACGTAATTAGGATATTAATAGTGTAAGAGTTAAAGAAAGAGAAAAGAAACACAGTTAAAGACAGATGTATTTTAGAGAAAATAAACCCGAGAGGGGCTTCTGGCTGATTTTGGTCAGGAGTGCTGTCTCTTACAGAGTAAGAGTATATATTGGTTTTTGGGTGAAGGGCTTATCACAAGCTTGGAATGTTTCTGTGTTGGGGAGAAGTTTTATGGCGGGGTTGGAGTGTCTCTGGGCAGAGGGGAGGTTGTCTTGGGGCTGACATCTTTCTGGCCACAGAGGGGTTATCTTAGGGCTGGTCTGTCCCTGGTCAGGGAGGAGTTTGGAATGTTTCTGGTTGAAGATGTTATTTGTGGTATACGATCAGGGTTTATTTTTCAGGGTCTAGCTCTTAGCCATTAGGCTGATGCCCTTTGGATTTAGGCAGTTTTTGATTAAGGTGAACTTAAGAATGAGGGGCTTGTCCAAGATGGCAATGTCTCTGCTCTGTCAAACAGCATAAGGATGAAAAGTAAATTTTATCCTGTGTGCCTAATCCTGTTGTTTGGAGTGGACTCTTGGAACTCTGGGTTGGTAGATCTGAATTTAGTGGGAAGGAGAATCAGGATTGATTAGTGATGTCTGCCACTGACTCAGAAACAGGAAGAGGCAGCACGTTTCCCAGGTATTTTCTATCCTGGATGTAGTTTAAGCCCTTCAGTTTCCACATGAGGCTATACAGACATAGAGAGGGGAGTGCTTACCTGAGGTCACACAGCTGGAGGCGAAGCTGGGACTAGTAGTCAGGCCTCCCGATCCATGGCTCAAATATGACCAGTCTGAAGCTCTGGGTTATAACATAGACTTCAAGGCAGTGCAGTGAATTGGGTGGTAATGAGATCACTGGGAAGAGAGCAGGGGGGTGAGAAGCTGGGAATGAGCTTGGCTGGGAGTACAGGATGAGGACTGTCTCTAGGGCAGGGTGAGCCTGGACCAAGACTGGGATATAAACGATTGAAGTTTGGGCATTTGTATGCTGTCTGCAGCAGTAGCACAAAGCACATGAAATGTCAGAGCCGTTGGGTCAAAACCAGGAACAGAAGTTCCTGTGGCTAACTCCGGTAATCCCAGCACTTTGGGAGGCTCAAACAAAACAAAACAAAACAAATCAAAACAAAACAAAACAAAACAAAACAAGACAAAACAAAAAAACTAGCACCAGAGTGCAAAATGCCATCTGAAAAGCTGGAAAAGTGTAGGGCAACTGGTTCTACAATTGCAAGAAGGGCTCAATGTTCATTCTCTGATGGGGAGACATCCTCTTTCCTACAAAGTGATGAGCCCAGAGAGATCAACAATCACGTCATAAACACTTGTTGAATGAATGGATGAATGATTTGATTCCAGCTAAATTCAAGAACGTATCTCATGGGTACAAATACACAATTTTGAATCTGCACATCTGGAAGGGTGGAATAGTATATGACAGGTCAGTAGTCTTGCTAAGAACAGTAACGATGAGAAAAAATACAAAACCTGTCCATTTCAAGGCAAGGCAACTGTGGAAGCAACAGGGACCAGAGGGACTGAGGTTCTGGAGAGTGGAGACTGCAGAGGTGAGCTGATGATCCGAAGCTGCTTTTCTTAGGGTTTTTTTCTCTTGTTTTTTTTTTTTTTTTTTTTTTTTTTTTTGAGTTGGGGTTTCACTCTGTCACCCAGGCTGGAGTGCAGTGGTGTGATCTTGGCTCACTGCAACCTCTCCCTCCCAAGTTCAAGCAATTCTCGTGCCTCAACCTCCTGAGTAGCTGGGATTACAGGCACATGCCACCATGCCTGGCTAATTTTTTGTAACTTTAGTAGAGATGGGGTTTCCCCATGTTGGCCAGGCTGGTCTCAAACTCCTGACCTCAGGTGATCTGCCCGCCTCGGCCTCCCAAAGTGCTGGGATTACAGGCATGAGCCACCTTGCCTGGCTTCTCAGATTTTTTTTTTGTTGTTGTTCCTTGTTTGTTTGTTTGTTTTGCCAATTCTGGGTTCATGCAAGAGGCTGATTAATTCAGGCTTTTCTGCTGGAGACAGAGAAACTGAAAGTCTGATTTCTCCACCTGTATTTACAAAGCCCATTTCTTCTCCAGTCAAAGGGGAAGTGAGCAGGCTTGGGATATTGCCCAGTGACTAGCACACAGTGGGCTGTGATCAGCAAATCCTGGAGTTAAAATCCACGCCTGCCACGGTCTGCTTGCAAGAGCCTTCCATTTCTTTTTTCATTTCCTTTTTTTTCGTTTTTGAGACAGACTCTTGCTCTGTTGCCCAGGCTGGATAGCAGTGGCATCATCACAGCACACTACAGCCTTAAAATCCTGGGCTTAAGTGATCCTCCAGCCTCAGCCTCCTGAGTAGCTGGGACTACAGGCAAGCGCCAGCATATCTAACTAATTTTAATTATTATTATTATTTTTTTTGGTAGAGACAGGGTCTCCATGTGTTACCCAGGCTGGTCTCTAACTTGTAATCTCAAGCAGTCCTCCTGCCTCAGCCTCCCAAATTGTAGGGGATTGCAGGTATGAGCCACTGCCCCCAGCTGACCTTCCATTTCTGTTAGATTTCTCTTCACTCCAAACTTTGGAGCTTTTTTTTTTTTTTTTCTGGAAAAAGTACTGCATGATCTGATTTTTGTTTTCAAGTCAAAATGTATTAAAGATTCATGTTGTTTAGAGGAGTATTTTGAGAATTTCACAACATCCCCGGGAGATAATTGGTGTCTCTCCAGGGAATCGCGGGGCGAAGCCTGGGAATGATGGTATAAATCACTTGAGCACCAACAGCAGTTTTAATTAAGTTTTTCCAGAATCAGATGCTTGTTTCACTGAAAAATGCTGGGTGTTGTTGACAAGTGACACATAACATTTCATTCTCCAGAGATTTTTTTGTCACCAGAAAACTTCCTCATGGAGACCTGGTCTTCATATTAATTAATCAACCAATTAATCAGGGCCTGGTTCTTGGTCCATAGGGGATTCAGAGAGGGCAGGAGTTGGCCGCAACCTCCAGGAGAGGTAGGAAGTGGTAGGCTTCCCATTCGCTTGGGGACATTAGTGAGGCTGGTGCTGTGCTAGATTTTTATAGAAGTAATCTCTTTTTTCCCTTCTCTCACTCCTCACCTCTTCCTGGGAAGGGAGGTACTATTGCCTCCATTATCTGGATGAGGATGACTGAAGCTCCGGAATCCTCAGAAATTAGGGTGATGGTTGGGTGTGGTGGCTCATACCTGTAATTCCAGTACTTTGGGAGGTCAAGGCGGGAAGATTGCTTGAGCCCAGGAATCTGAGAGCAGCCTGGGCAACATAGCAAGTCCTCATCTCTAAAAATAAAAATAAAAATAAAACAAATTAGCCAGGTGTGGTGGTGCATTCCTGCAGTCCCAGCTACTCAGGAGGCTGAGGCGGGAGGATCACTTGAGCCCAGGAGGTGGAGGCTGCCGTGAGCTATGATCATACTGCTGCACTCCAGTCCGGGTGACAGAATGAGATCCTGTCTCACACACACAAAAAATAAAATAAAATAAAAATAAAAATAAAAAAGAAAAGAAAAGAAAATTAGAATGCTGTCATACAGCTTGTAAACAGCAAGGCTGGTACCAAACCCTCTTCTTCTTCCTTATTGGGAGCACACATTCCCCATAATCCCACAGGCCCTCTGGGTCCCTTTTGGGGCTTCCAGTTCAATTGGCATGTAAGACCCCAACACGGCAGAAACAGTCATGGTCCTGGGTTATCGTTGGTCTGGTCTCTCCATTCAGGAAGCTGCCTCCAAGCTCCCTGGGCCCCAGAGTGGAGGGGAAGGAAAGCCCCAGATTAAGTTGGGAACAGATGGTTTAGAGAGGGGAAGGAAATGAGGCAGGGGCAGCCACTTTTGCTGCCATCTCTCTTTTGTGGATGGGTTGCTGGAAACACACTGGAGAGGGAGTGTAGACGTGTGGATTCTATTCCCACTTCAGCCACGACCTTGGCATGACCTTAGCTGGGCACCTCCTCATCTCAGGACCTCTAAACTGGGATCGGCCACCAAGTATCCTCTTCCTGGAAGAGGCTTCGAGTCTGTGATTCTAGGGGTTCGCCCATTAGTACCACCGATCTCACTGGAGACCTCACAACACAACCCGTCTCCAGACGTATCTGGGGCCACTTGCTTGTGTGGTGTGACCCTGACATCTTACTCTGTTCCCTCCGTTTGCAATTGAAACAGGGCTGTTCTGAACACCATCTATGATTTTAAACAGCTCCGCAAGTGATCTCAGTGCACACCCAGCATTGAAGGCTCTTGGTTACAGACGCACCTTCTGGACCAATCACTGTTGAGAGGGGATGGAGTATTGTGATTGGCTAGGTTTGGGTCACATGTTCACCATTAAGCCTCACTCATGGACCCTCTTGTTTGGATGGGCAGTGGTCTTGGTGGTAAGGATGAGGGTCTTACCAAAACCGTGGAGGAAGAGAGAAGAACAGTTCTCCCAAAGGAAACAGGGTTACTGAGTCTTCTAGTGAGTGGCTGGTTCAAGGGATCCAGGAAAATCAATGATGAAGCCAGAACCAGGACCTCCGTCCCCTCCTACTGGTCCTCGGCACTTTCTCTGCGCCGTGTGCCCAGTGATTGACTCTAAGGTTTGGAGCAGAGCCTGATCTAAGAAAGAGGCCACCCCAGCCTGCTTGTCTCACAGGCCTTTAGAGACAACGGTCCAGGTATTACTCTGGGCACCGTGGGCCATGAAATACAGCCCGGTGTGTCTATGATTTTAAACAGCTCCCCAAGTGATCCCAATGCATGGCAACATGGCAAGACCTCATTTCTAGAAAAAATAAAATAAAACAAATTAGCTAGGTGCGGTGGTTCTGGCTTCACCATTGATTGTCTTGGATCCCTTGAACCAGCCACTCACCAGAGGACCCAGTAACCCTGTTTCCTTTGGGAGAACTGTTCTCCCTTTCTTCATGGTTTTGGTGGGACCCCCATGCTTACCACCAGTACCACTGCCCATCCAAACTGGAGGGTCCATGAGTGAGGCTTAATGGTGAACATGTGACCCAAACCTAGCCAATCACAATACTCCATTTCCTCTCAACAGCGATTAGTCTAGGAGGTGAGTGTGTAACCAACAAGAGCCAATCAGAGTGCCTCCCTCAGACTGAGCCAAGAAAACCGCTCTGTTTATTCTTTGTGTGTTTGTTTTGCTTTTTTTTTTTTTTTGGATTGTTTGTCAGGAGTTGTTAATCTGGGTGGAAGTGAGTACAAGCTGTTGGCAGTCATCTTCTTGGATGAATGGAAAAAGTCAGTCTGTATAGTGGGAGAGAAAGAAGCCAACACACAAAGGCATGCAGACAGAGAGAGAGAGAAGAGAGAGAGAGAGAAGAGAGAGAGAGAGAGAGAGAGAGAGAGAGAGAGAGAGAGAGAGAGAGACCATTATTTGAGGGACTCTCCATCCTTGTAGCTAGTGGCAACCTTTCATGCACCTGCCCTGTGGAATGAAGTTGCCCCCAGCTTCTGTCACCTGACCCAGGAGAAGCCCTCCTCTTACCCTCACTCTCCTTGCCCTGATCCTTGGCCCCTGCTCTATCTCCCCACTAAGGGGTTGCTAGACATTTTCTGTTGGCCCTTCCAGCAAAGAGAGTCCGTGATTCTAAATAGCTTAGGCTGCCCTGACTCAAAGCTGAAAAACTGCAGCTCTAGCCCCCAACCGTGCATAGCAAAAGTGCTGATAACATAACAGCTTTGCAAGTAAATCCAGAGCTTCTGTTTCCAAGGGAGGGCTGAGGAGGACTATAGGTGCCGTTGTTGGGGGGTGGGGGGATAGGTGAGCAAAGCAAATTACTTTTTTCTCTGCAGAGCCTGAGCTGGGCTTTGAAGAGATTTTTCTGCCTCCCTGGTGCTCTGCAGATTTGGGAAATCTTCCAGCAGGGTCGGCTTCCAGGCGGGTGACAGTTAGATTCAAATCACTTCTGCTCCCCAGCTCAGCACTTGGGCCCAGGTGCCTGCTGGATTCAGAGCACAGCCGCTCCCTTCTCCAGGAAATCTCTGCTTAGCACAGCCGGGGCCTGTACTGTTGTCATTAGGAGGCATAAAATCCTAATTTATATTGCTAGAAGGGTAATTTACACACTAATGTAAATTTCTTTTACTGCTGATTTTTGAGCAACTGATGTGCAATTATTTCCAGCTCTCTTTCCAGTGCAATTCTGAAACGACGGCTGCTAATACCTTAATATTCTTTATGATTGCCAGAGATGATATTTTTCCCAGATCAAATGTATCCAGTGGGGTTTGACATAATTGGGTTAAAGATTTCTCTTTCTGAGGCTGTAAGACTTGTTAGGCTTATGTGGGCTGGTGGGGGATGATGGCTAAGGCCTTCTTTTTGTGTTTCGTTGTCCTCTCAGCCTGACCCCTTCTCCTTCACTGAACCTTAGATCTCCCTTGGATGCCTACTGTGTGCTCAGCTCCAAAGGAAACTCATTACATGCAAATGTGTTCTAAGAAAGAGAAACATCATGTTAAGGGCTGATGGAACAATACCTCTCCGGGATGGAATGGTTTTAGGAACACAGTGGGGCATGAATGGCTGGTCTTGATGTCCTCAGCATGAATGGTGGAAAGTTGACAGGCTGGTTTCACCTCTACAGCAAGAGACAACAGTGTCTCCAGCAGGTATCTCCCTCCCTGGCCCTACTGTGGGCAGCTGAGAGCGGGTCAGAAGTGGGCCTGAGACCGCAGAATTCTGTCTCCAAGCTATGCTCTGGCCTCTAGCCCGTGCTACCCCCTTCCAAGTAATTAACACTGATCCTAAGATCAGCGTGTTTATGTCAGAATGTTTATGTCCTGCCCAAATTCATATGTTGAAACCCTCACCTCTGTGTACCCCAAATATCTGAGACAGATCTTGGTTAATTTAGAAAATTTATTTTGCCAAGGTTGAGGACGTGCGCCCGTGACACAGCCTCAGCAGGTCCTGATGACATGCACCCAAGGTGGTGGTTGGGGCACAGCTTGTTTTTATACATTTTAGGGAGACATGAGACATTAATCAATATGTGTAAGATGTACATTGGTTCCCTCCAGAAAGGTGGGACAATTTGAAGCAGGGAGGAGGCTTCCAGGTCACAGGTAGGTGAGAGACACATGGTTGCTTTCTTTTGAGTTTCTGATTAGCCTTTCCAAAGGAGGCAGTCAGCTATGGATTTATCTCGGTGAGGAGAGGGATGATTTTGAATAGAATGGGAGTCAGGTTTGTGCTAAGCAGGTCCCAGCTTGACTTTTTCCTTTAGCTTAGTGATTTGGCGGCCCCAGGAGTTATTTTCCTTTCACACCTCCAAGATGATGGTATTAGCAGGTGGTGGAGCTTTTGAGAGGTGATTAGGCCAAGGGGAGGTGAAACCTTCATGAATGGGGTTAAGCCTTTCCGCCACATGAGGTTAGAGTGAAAAGACGCTATCAGTGACAAAGTGTACCCTCACCAGATGCTGAATCTGTCAGCGACTTGCTCCTGAGACTTCCCAGCCTCCTGAACCGTGATAAATACATTTCTGTTGTTTCTTTATTTATTTTATTTATTATTATTTAAAAAATTTTCAGGCCAGCTGCGGTGGCTCACGTCTGCCATCCCAGCACTTTGAGAGGCCGAGGCGGGTGGATCACGAGGTCAGGAGTTCAAGACCAGCCTGGTCAAGATGGTGAAACTCCATCTCTACTAAAAATACAAAAATTAGCCGGGCACAGTGGTGGGCTAATGTCACCCAGGGTGGAGTACAGTGGCACGAATATGGCTTACTGCAGCCTCATACTCCTGGGCTCAAGTGATCCTCTCACCTCAACTTCCTGAGTAGCTGGGACTACAGGTGTGCACCACCACACCTGGCTAATTTTTAATTTTTATTTTTAGAGACGGGAATCTTGCTAGGTTGCCCAGGCTGATCTCGAACTCTTGGCCTCAAGTGATCCTCCCACCTCAGCTTCCCAAGGAGCTGGGATTACAGGTATGAGTCACCAGACTCAGCTAAATTTCTGTTGTTTATAAGCTATCCTGTCTACAGTATTTTGTCATGACAGCCCAAATGGAGTAAGACAGACCATAATTGCCATCAATCCTAATGATGGTCAAGCATCAACTTTCGATTTTGATTTTATCTAGATTATATTTACAAGTCTAGTTGAGACCTGACCCCAAAATCCTCTTGGCCTTTTTAAAATTATTTATTTATTTTTTATTTATTTTGTGTTTTTTAAATACAAAGTCTTGCTCTGTCACCCAGGCTGGAGTGCAGTGGCATGATCTCAGCTCACTGCAACCTCTGCTCCTGGGTTAAAGAGATTATCATGCCTCAGCCTCCCGAGTAGCTGGGATTAGAGATGTGCACCACCATGCCCAGCTAACTTTTGTATTTTTAGTAGAGATGAGGTTTTGCCATGTTGGCCAGGCTGGTCTTGAACTCCTGACCTCAAGTAATCTGCCCGCCTTGGCCTCCCAAAGTGCTGGGTGTGAGCCTCCATGCTTGGTCACTCTTGGCCTTTTAAAAACTGAGACCAATTTGAAACCACAGTATCTCCTGAGATCCAAGGTGATGAAGTTTGTAAAGCACTTGGCCTCAGCCTGATGCTTATTGAGAGCAATACTTGGTAGCAGTGTTATTGCTTTCATTTTCATTACTTTATAAAATTTCAGCTTGGAAAAGGTGATTCTATAAAAGTAAAACCTAGACATGATGTAGTTGTAGCAATAATAATAGCTAACATTTATGTAGCACTTCCTCTGTGCCAGAGGCTATTCTAAAGATTTTAATATTTAACTCGTTTACTCTTAAAACAGCCTCTCAAAGCAGTCACTATTATGAAGCCCATTTTATGCATGTGGAAATTAGGGCACAGGGTAGTTAATTAAATTGCCATAGATAAAATAACTTGCCACAGCTGGTGCTCAAGCATTTGGGGCCCAGAGTCTGTCTTCTTAACCCCTGTTACAAGCTAAGTTATGTCCTGTACCCCCAACACCCACCATGTTGAAATCTGCTATGATTTGAATGTTTGTCTCCTCCAAAACTTATGTTGAAACTTAATTCCTAATGTGGCAGTATGGAGAGTGGGACTTTTAAGAGGTGACTGAGCCATGAAGGCAGAGCTATTCCTCCTCAATCAATGGATGAATTGCTTTTCATGGGACTGGGACTGGTGGCTTTATAAGAAGAGGAAGGAAGACCTGAGTGAGCATGTTACATGCTCACCCCCTCGCCATGTGATGCCCTGCACCACCTTGGTACCCTGTAGAGAATCCCCACTAGCAAGAAGGTCCTCACCAGACACAGCGCCTTGACCTTGGACTTCCCAGCCTCCATAACTGTAAGAAATAAATTCCTGGCCAGGCGCGGTGGCTCATGCCTATAATCCCAGCTCTTTGGGAGGCCGAGGCAGGCGGATCAGGAGGCCAGAAGATCGAGATTATCCTGACTAACACGGTGAAACCCCATCTCTACTAAAAATATAAAAAAATTAGCTGGGCATAGTGGCAGGTGCCTGTAGTCCCAGCTACTCGGCAGACTGAGGTGGGAGAATGGCGTGAACCCCAGAGGTGGAGCTTGCAGTGAGCTGAGATCACACCACTGCACTCCAGGCTGGGCGACATAGTGAAACTCCATCTCAAAGGAAAAAAAAAAAAAGAAATAAATTCCTTTTTTAGATTGGGAATGGTGACCTAAAAATGGAATTTATGGCCAACATGGTGAAACTCCATCTCTACTAAAAATATAAAAATTAGCTGGGCATGGTGGTGAGTGTCTGCAGTACCAGCTGCTCAGGAGGCTGAGTCAGGAGAGTTGCTTGAACCTGGGAGGCAGAGGTTTGCAGTGAGCTGAGATCATGCCACTGCACTCCAGCCTGGACTACAGAGCGAGACTCTGTCTCAAAAAAAAAAAAAAAAAAAAAAAAAAAAAAATTCTTCTTTTTTGGTAAATTACCCAGTTTTGGGTATTCTGTTATAAGCAACAGAAAATAAACTAAGAGACAAAGTCCGAATCCTTAGTATCTCAGAATGTGACTGTATTTGGCCATAAGTTCCCTAAATAGGTAATTAAGTTAAAAGGAGGGCTTTAGGGCAAACCCTAATCCGATATGACTGTTGTCTTTATAGGAAGAGGAAATTTGGCTGGGTGTAATGGCTCATGCCTGTAATCCCAGCACTTTGGGAGGCTGAGGTGGGAAGGATTACTTGAGGCCAGGAGTTTGAAACCAGCCTGGCCAACACAGTGAGATCCTATCTCTAGAATTTTTTATTTTTTTCTTTTGAGATGGAGTCTTGCTCTGTCACTGGGCTGGGGTGCAGTGGTGTGATCTTGGCTGACTACAACCTCCACCTCCTGGGTTCAAGTGATTCTCTTGCCTCGGCCTTCTGAGTAACTGAGACTACAGGTGCACACCACCACGCCCAGCTAATTTTTGTATTTTTAGTGGAGACAAGGTTTCACCATGTTGGCCAGGATGGTCTCAATCTCTTGACCTCTTGATCTGCCTGCCTCAGCCTCCTAAAGTGCTGGGAATTACAGGCATGAGCTGTTGTGCCCAGCCTATAAAAAGTATTTTTAAAAAAGGAGAGGAAATTTGAACACAGGATAATGCTGCTATGAACATGCATATACGAAGATCTCTTTGATACCCTAATTTCAATTCTTTTGTGTATACACCCAGAGATGGAAATTGCTGGATCCTATGGTAATTCTATTTTTAATTTTTGGAGGAAACTCGGGCCTGGTTAGATGAACTGGTTTGCCCAAAGTCACACATCTGATAAGTTGGGGAGAACAGAGCTGTGTTTTTTTTTTTGAAGAGATAAGGTCTTGCTCTGTTGCCCAGGCTGGAGTGCAGTAGTGCAATGTTATTTCACTGCAGCCTTGAACAACAGTGCTCAAGGGATCCTCTCTGCTCAGTCTCCCAAGTAGATGGGACTACAGGTGCAGGGGTTGGAGGAGGGAGGAATTGGGAGTTGTTGCTTAATGGATAAATATTAATAGTTTCAGTTCTGCAAGATGAAAAGAATCCTGGAGGTTTGTTGCACATTGTGAATATACTTAATATGACTGAACTATTTATTTAAAAATGATTAGATGATAAATATTATTTAAAAATAAAAGTAAAAGTAACAACAATAGAAGAAAACTAAAGCAACCAAACATGGTTCTGGGAGGGTGAGCTGGCTGGGAATTCTCTGCCAAGCTGTAGATCTTTTTTTTTTTTTCATTTCTTTCTTTCTTTTTTTTTTTTTTTTTTCCAGACGGAATCTCACTCTGTAGCCCAAGCTGGAGTGCAGTGACATGATCTCGGCTCACTGCAACCTCTACCTCTGGGGACCAAGCGACTCTCGTGCCTCTGCCTCCTGAGTAGCTGGGATTACAGGCGCACCATCACGCCCAGCTAATTTTTTGTATTTTAGTAGAGATGGGGTTTTGCCATGTTGCCCAAGGTGGTCTCCAACTCCTGAGCTCAGGTGATGCACCTGCCTCGGCCTCCCAAAGTGCTGGGATTACAGGCGCGAGCCACTGCGCCTGGGCCAGGCTCTAGATCTTTAACCCTGGACAAGTACCATCTCAGCTCTGGCCTTCTCCTCTGAGAGGTGACTTCCAGTCTCTTGTGGATGGCTCTTCTGATCCCTGCAATGCCCAAGGATTTGTAACATTAGTTCTAGGCAGGAACACTCCATGCTAGAGCTCGGTCCACTCAACAGCCATTCATACTTCCTCCTTCTGTGCCAGCAGATTCCAGTTTTATTCTATTTTCAGGCATCAGTGTGCTCAGTGAGGGTAAACCTGCCCTCAACCCAGAGAACGAACCTTGAGTTTCCCAGGTCAGTCATGATAATCTACTTCCTCTTTGCCAGTGATTGCTCTAGGGATGACCATGAGACCTATTCTAGCCAATAAGACAGGATACAAGTTTTTGGGGGGCTCCTGGGAAAGACGTCTTTCTCTAACAGAAGAGAATGCTACAGAAATAAAGCTTCTTACCTGTACTTTCCCATCTTCCCATCTTGAATGTGGCTCTATGGTGCTTCAGCAGCCCTTTTGTGATCATGAGGTGACAAGTCTAAGGACAGAAAGCCACCACCCTGGGGATGGTACTGCAGGAAGACAGAAGGAGCCTGTATCTTTGATGATATGGTTGAGCCACTGCATTCAACTTGGAACTGCCCACACCCAGGTTTCTTTTATTCGTAAGAACCGATGTCTTTATTGCTGTTGGTCAGGTTTATTGCTACCCTTTGAGTCCAGTGGAGGAAAGCAGGACCCACTGGTGTGTTGCCTTGGTCCTTACCACACCCTAGCTGGAAGGAAACTTCCTTAGCTTCTTCTGAGGATGCTTGGAAAAAAAATCCCAGTTCTGCTACCCCTTGTATCTTTCTTCTTTCTTTCCAATTTTAGTTCTACTTTCACCAATATTCCTACTTATTTATTTTCTTTCCTGAGTTGGAATCATTCATTCATTCATTTTATTAGGAGACACTATAGCACAAACTCCAGAACAGACTGAGCTCAAAACTCAGCTCCCAGGCCATGCCTGGTGGCTCATGCCTGGAATCCTAGCACTTCGGAAGTCTGAGGCAGGAGGATCACTTGAGGCCAGGAGATTGAGGCCATCCTCGGCAACATAGTGAGATCCTGTCTCTACAGAAAAAAAATGTCTAAAAATTACCCAGGCGTGGTGATGCACGACTGTGGTCCCAGCTACTCAGGAGGCTGAGGCAGGAAGATCCCTTGAGCCCAGGAGTTTGAGGCTGCAAGCTTTCCTGCCTTTCCTTTCCCTTTTCTTTCTCCCTTATTGCTTGGTGACATAATCACAGGCCCATCCTCACTCCTGCTGACTCTCTGTGCACAAGTTCTTTTGAAACACCTGCCTACTCCCAAAGCGTTCAATACTCTTTCGGTCATTCCAGCCAGAGATCAGGGGAGGCCCGATTGCTTTGTTAGCCCTAATTGGTGTCTTGATTCTTTTTCTAATGCAGCGAACCAAAGATTCTGAACTAAGGCTTAGACATGAGACCAAAGGGATTTTAAACAAAGGCCCTTTTATTTTTCTACTCAGGATAATATTATGAAATGAGATAATAGTCTCCATGGTCTATCGGTCCTTTGCTGGATGAATGTTTCCCCCTAAATGAATAGGGGAAGGGGACAAAGAGAGAGAGAGAGTTTTGTTTCTGGGCAAACTCTGTGAGCAAGGCCTGTCTTTCCCAGGGGAGGGCCCTGAGATCTGAGATGATGGCAGTGGCAACCTTCGATCACAGCTTTCCCTTGCTCATCTGGGACTCTAGAAGGAAGACCTCATCTGTTCTCTGATAAGAATATAACAAAGTGGGGCCAGGTGCAGTGGCTCACACCTGTAATCCCAGTACTTTGGGACGCTGAGGCGGGCAGATCACCTGAGGTCAGGAGTTTGAGACCAGGCTGATCAACATGGTAAAATCCCATCTCTACTAAATACAAGAAATTGATTGGGCGTGGTAGCACATGCCTGTAATCCCAGCTACCGAGAGGCTGAGGCAGGAGAATTGCTTGAACCCAGGAGGCAGAGGTTGCAGTGAGCTGAATTTGTACCACTGCACTCCAGCCTGGGCAACAAAAGTGAAACTCTGTCTCAAAAAAAAAAAAAAAGAGTCACAGCAGCCCATTCTATGGGGAAGACCCAGGTGCTTTGCAAGGGAAGAATCCAGAAATATCCTGGGGTGCAGGGAAATGCAAAGATTGAGGAGAAGTACATGCGCCTGTGTCGTGGCCTAGCTTTGTTATATGACTTTTAGCAAATTTCTCGAGCCTTATTTGCTGAGTGAAAATATTTATTCTTACTACATAGAATTAACTAAGCAAATACTTACAATGGACCCAGCACAGCTACTGATCCATGGCGTCTGCACCATGAGCTCTTTCATTTGAGTGGGGACTGATGTCATTTGGCCGTGTCCCCACCCAAATCTCATCTTGAATTGTAGCTCCCATAATCCCCATGAATCATGGGAGGGGCCCAGTGGGAGGTAATTGAATTATGGGAGTGGGTTTTCCTGTGCCGTTCTTGTGATAGTGAATAAGTCTCATGAGATCTGATGGTTTTATAAAGGGGCAGTTCCCATGAACTTCTCTTTGCTGCCGCCATGTGAGAAAGGACATGTTTATTTCCCCTTCGCCATGATTGTAAGTTTCCTGAGGCCTCCTCAGCCCTGCAGAACTGTGAGTCAGTTAAACCTCTTTCCTTTATATAAATTACCAGTCTTGGGTATGTCTTTATTAGCAGCGTGAGAATGGACTAATACAGGGACATTTTAATGATGAAGGCAGGACATGAGAGTAGGCATCTCCCAGCCTCCTTTGCAGGTAGGTGGGGCCATGGAACAGAGCTCCAGCCAACGAAAGGGGGTAGAATTAATGTATGCCTGTAGGATCCTCTCCACTAATCCTTTGCTTCTAACATTTTATTGGAGAGAATTTTGTCATATGATCATAACCAAGTGCAAGGGGGCTGACAAATGTAGCATCCCTTGAAGGCGACAACAGATTTTGATGCATAGTTAGCAGCCTCTACCACATAATCTTTTTTTTTTTTTTTTTTTTGAGACGGAGTCTTGCTCTGTCGCCCGGGCTGGAGTGCAGTGGCCGGATCTCAGCTCACTGCAAGCTCCGCCTCCCGGGTTTACGCCATTCTCCTGCCTCAGCCTCCAGAGTAGCTGGGACTACAGGCATCCGCCACCTCGCCCGGCTTGTTTTTTTTTGTATTTTTAGTAGAGACGGGGTTTCACCGTGTTAGCCAGTATGGTCTCGATCTCCTGACCTCGTGATCCGCCCGTCTCAGCCTCCCAAAGTGCTGGGATTACAGGCTTGAGCCACCGCGCCCGGCTAACCACATAATCTTAAAAGAAATGGGAATGCACTTGCTTTAGACTTTCCTCCTCTGCACTGGCTCAGATGCAGACGTAATGGCAGGAGCTGAAGCAGCCACTTTGGATCCAGAGACAGAAGCTGCATGTTGAGGACAACAGAACTGCTCTTCTAGCCCTGAGATGTATCAGGACTGTTAAATGACAGATAAACACACTTTTAACTTGTTTAAGCCATTGTGTTTTTGGATCTCTTTGTTACTGCCACTTAAACTGTGTTCTTTTAACAGATGAACTAGTTTCTCAGTATAAGATGCAGGAGCCTTTTTTTTTTTTTTTTTTTTTGCCTTGGCTGGTGTGCAGTGGTATGATCGCAGTTCACTGCTCAACCTCCCAAGCAGCTGGTACTACAGGGGGGCACCACCAAAATGCCCAGCTAATTTTAAATTTTTTTTGTAGAGATGGAAGCACCCTATGTTGGCCATCTGGTCTTGAACTCCTGAACTGAAAGAAATCTTCCCACCTCAGCCTCCCAAAGTGCTGGGATTACAGGCATGAACCACCTCACCTGGTTAGACACAGGAGGCTTTAACTCTTTTATACATTGATCTCCATCTTTTTGTTAGAAGGATACTCTCCATCTTCAATACAAAAGGAGTCTCAAGCTTGTACTTACTTGATCTTCATCCTGATTTCTCCCGGAGAGCCCAGGAGCTCCTCATCCAATAGCATTCCTGGTCACTTGCTTGATGTCATGGAGATAAAGCAGGAACTTAATACCCAACAAAGATCTCTATCTCTAATGAAAAGAACAAGAGCACTTGAGATAGCAAAGCCACAGGCTGATGGAGATGACAAAACAAATACAGTATGTTTACAATGGCTATAGAAATCAAAGAAAGCATAGAAATCATTAGGAATTAAAACATACCAGATTTTTTTTTCTAATTTTTTTCTTGTTACATGACCCACACCTGGTATTGATCCAATAAAATCCAAACCCCAAACAATGCAGGCGAAAACCTCATCACGAGCCTCAGAAAAACGCCAGACATGTGTAGGTAGTTAAACTTTGTGATCCTCTGAAGAAAGGGAATGAACTTAAATATTTTAATTGGATTCACATGTCTCTTATGCCCTGACCATATGGTTTCAGGATGCTTCTGATTTAATGCCCGTATCAGGGATGTAGTTCATTTTATTTTAGCCAAGAAATACATCCACTCGTTCTTATAGAGGTTTTCTGCCCCCTCCTGTGATTCCACTTAAGCAGCAGTCCTTAAGAATCACAGATGGGTGCACAGAAACTTAGACCCATTGAGAAACATGGAAAAATCATGTATCCTGTCTCTGTCACTTTGCAGATGAGTACATTGGCTGGTGGGAGCAGCTGGTGAGGGTAGGCATTGGGATTAGCACATGAGCTTTGGCTTTCTCTGCATGTTGGAGAAGAATCTGACTGCTTCATTTATGAACATGTGTTTCTTTTTCCCACCATCTTTGCCTTAAAGATCTCTGAGCCTATAGGCCGACCGTAGATAAACCGTTGAGAAGTGCATATTAATTCTATCTGGTGGGGGTGGGTCTTTCAAAGATGGATTTCAGATTTTATTGTTTGTTTTTATTTCCATAGTGATGAAAATCTGCCCCGCTTCCACCCCTGCAGAACCCTACCATGCTGTTGGCCCATCAGGGTCTGCTCTGGGTGGGGAGGTGGGAGATGAAGGGAATGACTGGACCCGGGCTGGGTTTCCTGCACGTTGGCTCAATGGGAGGAGTCAGTCATTTACTTTTGAGTTAGGACTTTGGTGCTCATGACTCATGCCTGGAGGATTTGCATTCTGAGCTGGGTTACCCCTGGGTGGGGGTAAAGGGTTTGGTTCATGGTAGCAAGGTTCAGGGATGAGAAAGCCAGTGGTGGGTGTGGGGTCTGGGAGCAGTCCATGGCTTCCCTGATCTTTTTGTGTTGATATGTCAATGCCAATATCTGAATAAGCCATGGACATGGTGTCTTAGTCCATTTTCTGTTGCTTATACTGGAATACCTGAAACTGGGTAATGCAGAAGGGAAAGAAATTTATTTCTTATAGTGATGGAGGCTGAGAAGTCCAAGGTCAAGGGACTGCATCTGGTGAGGATCTTCTTGCTGGTGGAGACTCTGCAGAGTTCCCAGGCAGCACAGGGCATCACGTGGTGAGGGGACTGAGCATACTAGCTCAGTTCTCTCTTCCTTTTCTTGTAAAGCCACTAGTCCCACTCCCAACATAACCTTGTAATCCACTAACTCATAACTCCATTAACCCATGAATGAATTAATCTATTCATGAGGGCAGAGGCCTCATGATCCAATCACCTTTTTTTTCTTGTCGGGGGTGGGGAATGGGGTCTTGCTCTGTTGCCCAGGCTGGAGGGCAGTGGTGTGATCTCAGCTCACTGCAGCCTCGACCTCCTGGGCTCAAGTGATCCTCCCACCTCAGCCTCCCAAGCAGCTGGGATTATAGGCCCGAGCCACCATGCCTGGCTATTTTTTGTAGGTTTTGTAGAGACCAGGATTTGCCATGTTGCCCAGGTTGGTCTTGAACCCCTGGACTCAAGCGATTTGCCTGCCTCGGCCTCCCAAAGTGCTGGGATTACAGGCCTGAGCCACTGTACCCCAATCACCTCTTAATTCCCCACCTCTCAATACTGGTGCACTGGGGATTAAATTTCGGCATGAGTTTTGGAGGGGAGAAACATTCAAGCCACAGCAAACACTTTCTTGAACAGTTCTAGGAAGAGCAGGGGAGAAGGTGGCAGATAAACCAAGGGTCATGAGCTGCCCCCAAGCTGTCAATCCATCTGCTTTCCAGCATCTTGAGTCTGGGATAGAGCAGTTACCTCCTTTCTGTTACAGACCAGCAACTTCTGCCCAGTTGGGGCTGGACTCCTTGCAAATCTGTGCAATAGAAGCTGGAATGAGGAACATGGATGGCTTGAGACACACCCACCCATTAGAAAACCTACTAGTCATGTGACCACAGTAAAAAGCAGCATGGCGCATCAGTTTATGCCTTGGGATGTCTGTCCAATGAACATGCAGCTTTTTACAACGAAGATGTAAATTGTTGTTGGACAAAATCTAACAAGAGCTCCCTCTCTTAGCGAACTTTGTGTGACTCCTGCATACCTGATTGAAAGAGAAATTTTTTGAACCAATTATTAGTTCTCACATAGACAAAACAGAATCTTTTTTTTTTTTTTTTTTTTTTAGAGACAGGGTCTTGCTCCGTCACCCAGCTGGAGTGCAGGGTGTGATTGTGGTTCACTGCAGCCTCAACCTCTTGGGCTCGGGCGACTCCTATATCAGCCTCTTGAGTTGCTGGGATTATAGGCATGCACCATCACACCTGGCTTCTTTTAAAATGTTATTATTGTTTTTAGAGATGCGGGTCTCACCATGTTGTTCAGGCTGGTTTCGAACTCCTGGGCTCAAGCCATCCTTCCACTTTGGCCTCCCAAGTGTTGGGATTACAGGTGTGAGCTACTGTGCCTGGCCCCCAGATTCTTTTTTTTTTTTTTTTGAGATGGAATCTCACTCTGTTGCCCAGGCTGGAGTGCAGTGGCGCGATTTTGGCTCACTGCAACCTTTGCCACTTGAGTTCAAGTGATTCTCCTACCTCAGCCTCCCGATTGGCTGAGATTACAGGCATGTGCCACCACACTCAGCTAATTTTTGTATTTTTAGTAGAGACAGGGTTTCACCATGTTGGCCAGGCTTGTCTCGAACTTCTGACCTCAGGTGATCTGCTGCCTCGGCCTCCAAAAGTGCTGGGATTACAAACCAGATTCTTGATTTTTGGATTGAACTAGGCTTCCTTCCCCACACTGCATCCTACGAAACTTGTTGGGTTGGTTGAGCTACCCTGAGCCTGCCTCCCTATCTCGCTGCCCTTACTCAGTTGATCCTGTATTTCTAGAGGCCAAACAGAGGAGACCAGTGGCCACAGGTTGCTCACCTGAGAGTTTTTCCAGAGTCTCCAGAGAGAGTCTGAGGCACCTTAAGGCTCAGCCGGAACAATCTGACTGCGCTGCTCTCTGCTTCATTTTTTCTTAATTAGCTCTAATTACTCTGTCATCATAAATGTACTGACATCGAAAGCCTTCAAGTTCCTTTAAGCAGCTGGCAGTAATCGGCCTCATTAATCTCGCCGATTCCCATCTTTTGAAGATTGCTGGTTTGCTTTAGAAACGATCCTCTGCTCGGTGCTATTTTTCATCTCTCCATTGTACTTCCCGGTTCTGCCGCAAAACTGTGGTCAAGAGCCTGAGTACTGGTCAATAGCCTGGTGCCCGTCAGCTTGTCGGAGGTCTGGTGTTGGGGAAGGTGCCTCTCTCTAGGGGAGGAGGCGGGGGCTTGCTTCTGGGCTGTGGCTGTGCTCTGAGGTTACAGAGCATGAAGTCAGGGGCACAGAGCTTCACCTATGTCTGCCTAGCTTACACCTTGGCCCCCCCCAGGAGCCAAGTGTAAGTGTATTTAAGTGATAACAATCAGTTAAATATGTCATCTTGGGCCTCCTCTCCGCTCCCATACTTCGCACCTGGAATTCTGAGCCCTCCAGAATCTCTTTCCAGCTGGGCCTCTGAGCAGTGGACCAAATGTGGTCCATCTTGGCCTCTTTTTAATCTGGGCTTTGCTAATGGGTACCAGAAACGGTACCCAGGGAGGCCAGGCCCTAAGGCAACACGTTCTGGATCCAGAATGACTTAGAGATAGTGTTTATTGAGGGTAGACTGAGGCAGCTTGGAGGAAAGACTGAGAAATCAGTGTATAAGTGAGGGGGGCGCTAAGGTCATGGCTGCAGAGGTGGTGTTCAGTGTGTGGCCCACACAAGTTGAGGCTGGAAATGGGGTGTGAGAGAGGACTCTGGGAGGGGGACAGTGTGTGTGTTTGCGTCCATGTATGTGTATGTATGTGTGATTCTGTGTATGTGGATAGGTCTGTGTGGTATAGATCTGTGTGTGTGCATATATGTGTGCAGGTGTACCTGTGAGTGTATATGAGTGCATATTCATATGCATGCATGTATTGTGTATGTGCATATATATGTGTGTGCATATGTTTGCATGTAGGTATATGTGTACAAGTAAGTGCATGTATGTGTGTATGTGTATGTGAGAGTGCATATATGTATGTGTGCCTTATGTGTGAATGTGTGTATATGCATGTGTGAATATGTGAGCATGTATGTGCATATGTATACATGTATGCATGTGTATATATGTGTATATTATGTGTGAATGTGTGTATATGTATGTGCGCATATGTGAATATGTGAGCATGTATGTGTGCATATGTGTATATGTATGCATGTGTGTATATGTGTGAATGTGTGTATACACATGTGTGTATGTGAATACATGAGTATGTGTGCATGTATATGTGTGTGCATGTGTTATTATATGTGAATGTGTATGTATGCATGTGTGTGTATGTGAATTCATGAGTGTGTATGCGTATGTATGTGAGTGCATGTTTGTATATGTGTGTATTGTATATGAATGTGTATATAGGTATGTGTGTATATGTAAATTTGGGAGTGTGTGTACGTATATGTGTGTGAATGTGTATGTGTGTATTGTGTGCTTGTGTATATGTATGTAGGTGTGTATATGAGTATGTACATGCATGTAGGTGTATGTGTGTATGTGAGAGTGTGTATATGTATGTGTGTATTGTGTGTGAATGTGTGTCTATGCATGTGTGAATATGTGTATGTGTATGTGTATATATGTATGTGTGTATTGTGTGTTCGTGTGTGTATGTATGCAATTGTGTGCATGTCTGTGCGTGTGTTTGTGTGCGTGTGTGTTTGTACAGAGCCAAAGCTGAGAGAGTGAGGAAACATTGGGATTCCTTTCCTATGGTGCTTGTGGGGATGCAAGCACAGAGACAGTTAAAAACATCGATGGTGTTGTGAGAGCTGGGACCTTAAGAATCAGTTCCCCAGGGGCTGGGCTGACATTTGACATTGGTCATTGTCATGCACGTCCGTGTGAAGAGACCACCAAACAGGCTTTGTGTGAGCAACAAGGCTGTTTATGTCACCTGGATGCAGGCGGGCTGAGTCCGAAAAGAGAGTCAGCGAAGGGAGATAAGGGTGGGGCTGTTTTGTAGGATTTGGGTAGGTAAAGGAAAATTACAGTCAAAGGGGGGTTGTTCTCTGGCGGGTAGGAGTGGGGGTCACAAGGTGCTCAGTGGGGGAGCTTTTTGAGCCAGGATGAGCCAGGAAGAGGAATTTCACAAGATAATGTCATCGCTTAAGGCAAGGTCCAGCCATTTTCACTTCTTTTGTGGTGGAATGTCATCGGTTAAGGTGGGGGCAGGGCATTTGCACTTCTTTTGTGATTCTTCAGTTACTTCAGGCCATCTGGGCTTATACATGCAAGTCACAGGGGATGCGATGGCTTGGCTTGGGCTCAGAGGCCTGACAGTCATCAGGCTCAGCACCTTCTTTCTTGACCTCAACCCACTGCCCTCCCAGGCAGAGCTATTTGCTGCCCCTGACAGCAGGAGTTGGGCCCACTTTCAGTCACCTTCTACCATTTGGTGATTTTTTTTTTTTGAAGAGACAGCGGGGGGACGGTCTTGCTATGTTGTCCAGGCTGGTCTCAAACTCCTGACCTTAAGCGATCCTCCTACCTCCGCTTCCCAAAGGGCTGAGATTCCAGGAATGAGCCACTATGCCCAGCCTGGCTTGACTTTAAGACGGACAGTCCTTGGTGGCGGTAGAGAGGAAGGCTCTCCCATGTGGCCAGCCAGGATCTTTCCAGGTATATGTTATAGATACCACTTTGCTTCTATCTAACGTCCTTGCACCACAAAAAGGTGCTCATATACCAGAAGATCCAGGTTTTGCCTACTCTGAAAAAAGATCTGGGTTGGGGATGGGATGAGGTCAGGAGTGCTCCTTTCAGGGGACGCCTTCTGGACCTCCTTCCCTCCAACACCTCCCACTCCTCTTCTGCCTCGAGAGGCTCAGCCCTGCAGCTGACAGACCTGATTACCTCCTCTGAGTGATAATATAATTCAGTTCCCCTCAAGGAGAGATGCTATCAGAGAGGCTTTTTTTAAGAGGAAAAAATATATAATATACTGGTTGAAAAGGGCTATCTTTCTTCCTGGAAGAACAGTTATTAATCTCTTCCTAGTACATTTTCATATCATTTTGGACATTTATTTCCAGGCTGTGATATTATAAAACCAGGCGTCTGTGTCAGTTTTGATGCGGTATAACACGCAGGAACATGAAAAGGCGTAATTACCGCTGCGGCCATTGGAATTGCTAACGAGATCCTGACATTTTCAAATCGGACCTGTTTCTCAGTGATCCAGAAGTGAGCCCTGCAGCTGTGCTGGCTGCATGTCAATGAGGCGGCTCCAGGCTCAGGGGAAAAAAGGAGGAAGGGGTTGGGGTGGGGACACTTATATTCTTTGAGCTGAACCCAGTGACCACAGCTGAGGAATAAAAATGGATGGACAGACTGGTCCTCTGCCTCCAAGTTGCCTTTACCATCCAAAGGAGGGGGGTGGGTCATCTTGAGCTTTGTGGCCTGAATTTTCTTATTTAGAAATGTGTCAATTCAACAGATCTTTGCTGAAGACATACTGTATACCTGGCACTCGGTGTCTTAATTTAATTTAATGTAACTTAATTTAGGAGAGCTAAGTAATTAAACATGAGGCCAAAGTACGTAAGAAAGCGGCAGCCCTTTATTGCAAATATGCACACACTCTCGGGCGAGGTTCTCTGGTCCACAAGTAAGAGGGGGGCCAGGGAAGTCGCGCCGGTGCTCTCGGGTGAGGTTCTTCAGTCCATGAATGCGGGGGGGGGGGGGGGGGGGGGGGGGGGGGGTGCCGAAGAAGTCAGGCCAGCTCCTGCCTGCGGCAGACTTTTATGCATTGGTACTGGAAGGGGGAGGGCAGTGGGCGGGATAAGGGCATGATAGGGGCGTCTCCATAGGCGTGGCTGGGTAAGTTTCGATCTCTTCGGATTGACGTCACCTGGCGCATGCTCGGTTGATTTGCATCTTGTGGAGTGGGGGAGGCTGCATTTTCCCGCGCGTGGGAAAGTTGGTGAGGAAGAACCTGGAAACAACATGGATTGTGCCTTCTTGTTCACCTTCCTCCATCTTGTCCTTTCTCCCTCACCCAAACACTCGGGAGAGAGCAATAAACAAGACAAACATTCACATTTCCTGAAAGAAGCCTCGGAGAGAGAATTCCTCCAGGTACAGACACCACTCTTTTTCTTTTTTTTAATTTTTGTTTTCTGTTTTGTTTTGAGACTAGGTCTTGCTCTGTTGCCCAGGCTGGAGTACACTGGTGCAACCACAGCTCATTGCAGCCTCAACCTCCTGGGCTCAAGCGACCCTCCTGCCTTAGCCTCCAGAGTAGCTGAGATTACAGGCATGCACCACCACACCCGGCTAATTTTTGTACTTTCTAAAGAGATGGGGTCTTGCTATGTTGCCCAGGCTAGTCTTGAACTTCTGGCCTCAAGTGATCCTTCCATCTTGGCCTCCCCAAAGTCCTGGGATTATAGGTATGAGCTGCTGCACCTGGCCAACAGCCTCTCTTTATAGTTCTCATTCCCTAAATGCAGAGCCAGCAGCTGCAGCGTCACCTGGAACTTGTTAGAATGCAGATTCTCAGGCTGCACCCCGGACCTACTGAATCAGAAACTCTCAGTGGAGGGGCAGTGATCTGGATTTAACAAGCCTTCCAGGGGGTGCACTGTGCAGTTGGGGAACCACTGCCTTATTTCTTTTCTTGCCCTGTCCCAAAGCCTCCCAGGGTAAAAGGCAGACCTTGAAATCCACCTCTGGCGTGGTGAAGGACAAGCAGAAGGATCTGGGTGGCTGCTGCAGCTAAGCTCCCGGGACCAGATGCCTCTTCTCCTGGCGTCTTTTTCCCTTCCCCTCCTTCTAGATGTCCTCACCCCTGAAGACTGGGGAGCTCCAAGCCTCAATGGCCTCCATGACGCTTAGTAAATGGAGTAGGAGGCTGTGAAACCACTGGCAGCCAAGCCCTCAGAGGGTAACAGCTGTTAGCTAGGCTGTCCCTGGAGGGAGTTGCTGGAGGGTTGGGGTGGTTGGAATTGGGGTTTGGGGAAGTAAGGGGGCAGGCCCAAAGGAGGGGATGGAGAAAGGGTAGGTGCCTTACAGCTTCTGTCCCACCATATTTCCCTGAGCCTTCTCCTGGAACCTCGGCATGCCTCATGTCTTCCTCCTTGCGCAGTGTGTTAGCCCCTTCAGGCTCTAGGGTCCGCAGCCCAACCCTCCCTACATCATTGGCTGGAACTCCTTCTCTTCTCTTTGCTTCTCTGCTCTGCTCTGCTTTTTTCTTCTTTTTTGGAGATAGAGTCTTGCTCTGTCACTCAGGCTGGAGTGCAGTGGTGTGATCTCGGCTCACTGCAACCTCTACCTCTCAGATTCAAGCGATTCTCCTGCCTCAGCCTCCTGAATAGCTGGGATTACAGGTGTGCGCCACCGTGCCCGGCTAATTTTTGTATTTTTAGTAGAGACGAGGTTTCACCATGTTAGCCAGGCTGGTCTCGAATTCCTGACCTCATGATCTGCCCACCTCGGCTCCCCGAAGTGCTGGGATGACAGGTGTGAGCCACTGCGCCCGGCACTGCAACTCTTCCTGAACAGCACCCCCAGTTTCGCCAGGTTGAGGCTGCAGTGGGCTGTGGTTGAGCCACTGTACTCCAGCCTGGGCAATAGAGCAAGCCCTTGTCAAAAAAAAAAAAAGGCTGTCCCGGGGGGATTTCCGTCTCCAAGGCTTTCAGGAAATACAAATGTTTGTCTTGTTCATTGCTGTCTCCCCAGTGCAACTCAAGACGACCCCCCTCTCCTTTGGATGGCGAAAGGACAGCTGGAAGGAGGGCTATTTTCATTGTTATGTTCTCTGAATTTTCCAAATGTTCTATCATGGTGGTGTGTTAGATGTGCAATCAGGAATGAAAACAAGGCCAGGCATGGTGTCTTACATCTGTAACCCCAGCACTTTGGGAGGCTAAGGAGGGAGGATCCCTTGAGGCCACCTGTTTAATACCAGCCTGGACAACACAGCAAGACCCCGCCTCACCACCACCACCACCAACAAAAACGTTTTAATTAGCAAGGCATGGTGGCATGTTCTTGTAGTCCCAGTCACTCAGGAGGCTGAAGCAGGAGGATGACTGGAGCCCAGGAGGCGGAGACTACAGTGGGCTGTGATCATGTCGCTGCACTCCAGCTGCAGGGGCCAAGCGAGATCCAGCCTCCAAAACAAAGAGAAGCAAAATTTTAGATAAAGTATTGAGGGTAGGGCCAGAGGAATGAATGATGAGGCACAAAAGGCTTGTGAAGTGGTTTGGGCTGAACCTCCTGTGGCATTTACAAATCCTAAACATGTGATTGAGGTAGTCAACCTGCTTTTGGCATGTCTCTCCTGCCTGTCCCTGCAGTCCAGGAGTTTGCAGAGAATGAACAACTGTGAGTTAGAGTCTCCGTTAGGGAATAGCAGGTAGACCCAGAAAGCCCTCCTTCCAACCTTTGGCACAGCAGTTCTCAGAACGCAGTTCCTGGACAATTGCAGCAGCATCTCCTGGGAGCTTGTCAGAAATGCAAATTCTTGGATCCCAACTTTTCCCTCCTACCTCTGAGACTCTAGGGTGCTACTTAGCCTTCCAGATAATGCTATGGTCCACACAAGTTTGACAACCACTGCGTAAGGTATTTCCTGTCTTTTTCCTATGCTTAAAAAAAAAAAAAATCACGCTTGTTCTATGAATACGACTGTACATTTTGATTATTTTACTGCAACATTATATCAAAGAATTCTCCCAGATCATTAAAAAGCATTCAAATACTTTTTAATGAGTAGCCTTCCTAATGTCTGCATAAAACATGTCCTGTGGTTCTATCATCATTGACTTAATGAGAATTACTTTCTAAACACCTTCTGGGGAGTTAGTCCAACCTATCTAAGGGGATCCTACCATGTCAGGGCAGTAGGGAACAGAAGGAGAAAACCACAGCTGCCAACTCTGCCAAGACATCGCTGGATTTATTATATGCCCTGGTGAAACTGCCTTTGCAAAAATGATAACTGAGGAAATTACGACAGTGAAAGAAATCAGACCTAACCGACACCATCTTTCTTCTAATCTCTAAGCTGTCCTTGTTCATCCCTGGACATAGGCTGAACTAGCTTTGGGAAGGAATTCGGTTCATGGTTTGACTCTGAAACAAAATTGGTAACAGTCCTTTCCCAAAAAGACCCCCTTCTTGCCTGGGTACCCGTCTAGCTTTGCAAGACTAACAAATCAGCTACAAGATTAGAAATTATAATTTAGGGGTCATGCAGCCTCTGGCTCCAACAGTCTGAGCCTCCCCTAACTGCTTCTGGGAATAATATCAGTATTGTAAAGCCTAATATCAGTACTTGAGATATTTTGCAGACCCTGCTCTGGATGGATCAGCTAACAGCACGCAAACCAAAAATCTGGCTCAGCCAGTTCTGCCATCCCACCTAGGAACAGAAGACAGCAAGGAAACGTCACTTTGGGCTGGGCATAGTGGCTCATGCCTGTAAGCCCAGCACCTTGGGAGGCAGAGGTGGGCAAATCACTTGAGGTCAGGATTTCGAGAGCAGCCTGACCAACATGGTGAAACCTCGTCTCTAATAAAAATACACAAAAAACTTAGCCAGGTGTGGTGCCACCTAGCTATTTGGGAGACTGAGGCATGAGATTGCCTGAACCTGGGAGGCGGAGTTTGCAGTGAGCCAAGATCACACCACTGCTCTCCAGCCTGGGTGATAGAGCGAAGCTCCATCTCGAAAAAAAATAAAATAAAATAAAATAAAAGAAAGAAAACCTCACTTTGACCCCCTATGATTCCATCTCCAACCTGACCAG
Source organism: Rhinopithecus roxellana (assembly GCF_007565055.1). Classification (NCBI taxonomy): domain Eukaryota; kingdom Metazoa; phylum Chordata; class Mammalia; order Primates; family Cercopithecidae; genus Rhinopithecus; species Rhinopithecus roxellana. Next base: position 136,818,871 of record NC_044554.1, on the reverse strand, counting down.
TCGGTTCTCCCCACTTTCCAAGCTCCTACCCTCCAAATTTCTTTAAAAACTCTGATCTCCCAATGCTCAGGGAGACTAATTTGAGTAATAGTAAAACTCTGGTCTCCTGCACAGTCAGCTCTGTGTGAATTACTCTTTTTCTATTGCAATTCCCCTGTCTTGATAAATCAGCTCTTTCAAGGCAGCGGGCAAGGTGAACCCACTGGGCAGTTACCCTGGAGCCCCAATGAAAGCTGTATCCCCATTTATGACCAGGCCTTGGAAGTCTAATAGGGTCAGTTCTGCTGCATTTTCTTAGTTGGGGAAGTTTTATGGGGCCACCCCATTCAAGGGGTGGGGAGGATGTAGACTCTACCTCTCGATGGGGCAATTGACAAGGGTCTCAAAGAGCATGTGGGAACAGAAACATGGTTGTGGCTATTTTTGGAAAATACAGTCTGGCACAGGAGTTCTCGCCCAGGTGGGAGAGCTACCAGTGAAATGGGAAAAGTTCCCTTATCTCCCCTGTAGGGCCTGTGATGGGGGTGTGGCTCACTTCTTCAGTGTCCTGCTGCTCAATCCTCTAGGGGAGCCTGCAGACGGGCAGGTGGTGGGGCTCCAGCTCCACTGCAGTGTCTACCGGTGAATGCTTACAGCTCCTGAAGCCCCAGTGGGCGTGTATTACAGTGCATTCTTTTAGTTTAGCCATCCATAGGCGGCTTGTGTTAATCAGCTCAGTTAGACCCTCTGCCTTATTGCAAGGACAGAGGGCTTTCTGTATCCCAGGTTCTTGCCCTAGTGTACCAGAAAAATCGGATCATATGTGGGCTTGGAGAACGAGCGCAAGGTTTTATTGAGTGGTGGAAGTAGCTCTCAGCAGATGGATGGGGAGCCAGAAAGGGGATGGAGTGGGAAGGTGGGCAGCTCAGTGGCCGGACTCTCCTCTGACTGTCCTTGGCTGAGCTCCACGTCTTTCCACCTTAGATGACCAGCTGGTGTCAGCTGGTATCTGTCAGTTTGTTCTTCTGCCATTGTGTTCCTCTCGATGTCCAGCCGCTTGTGTCTATGCACACTAGGGTCTTGGGTTTTTTATAGGCACAAGATGGGGGTGTGGTGGGCCAGGGTGGTCTTGGAAAATGCAATGCTCTCTACCCAGCACTTCTCTGCCCCCCTCCTGTATCACCAGCTTGCTGGTAGAAACAAACAGGAGGCTGCAAATGCTGGCAACACAATTCCAGTCCCTCTTCAGGAGGTAACACAAATACCCAAATTTCCCCCTTGTTCCCCCTCATCCTCCTGCCCAGCCCATTCTCCACTTTTACCCATTCTATTCTTCTCTAGCTACTGCCACTCTCTGGCCTTCTTTTTTTTTTTTTTTTTTTTTTTTTTTTTTTTTTGAGACGGGGTCTCACTCTGTCACCCAGGCTGGAGAGCAGTGGCAGGATCTTGGCTCACTGCAACCTCCACCTCCTGGGTTCAAGTGATTCTCCTGCCTCAGCCTCCTGAGTAGCTGGGACTACAGGCCCGCACCACCACACCTGGCTAAATTTTTTTGTATTTTTAGTAGAGATGGGGTTTCACCCTGTTGGTTACTAGAATTAAGTAGTTCACTTTCTGATTATTGTTCGTTCTGCTCAACCCTAAAAGCCCTTTAGATTTTATTTTATTTATTTATTTATTTTTATTTTTGGAAACACAGTCTCATTCTGTTGCCCAGGCTGGAGCGCAGTGGCACAGTCTAGGCTTACTGTAACCTCTGCCTCCCGGGTTCAAGTGATTCTCCTGCCTCAGCCTCCTGAGTAGCTGGGACTACAGGTGCATGCCACCACTCCTGGCTAATATTTTTTGTATTTTTAGTAGAGACAGGGTTTCACCATGTTTGCCAGGATGGTCTTGATCTCCTGACCTTGTGATCCACTCGCCTTGGCCTCCCAAAGTGCTGGGATGTGACTCCTCTTGGTAGTTACTGCTCCCTCCTTACCCCATCCCTTTCCATTCTGCTGTCTGGTCCCTCCTTCATGACCCTTGCGGTGTTCTGAAATTGCATTTTTATTTATTTATGTGTTTATTTCCCTCCACTCAAGTTAAATATTTTTGAGAACAGAGTCTGTCTTATTTGCTCCAGAATCCCCAGGGCCCTGATGCAGAAAAAGCACTCAATCTGTAGCTAACTGAATAAGCCAGTTTCCTGCCTTCTTCCGCCCCTAGTGTTCCTTGCATTTCACCTGCAAGGCTTGACCAGTTGTGGCCTTAGGCAGGTAACATTTAAGGTGTTTTAGAACAGCAAACCAGGAAGGGATTGGAGATCATCACATGTTGGTGAGATGTTTGGGTCTAAGGTTCTACCCCTAGGTGAGGGTTGGCATTCAGATCTCATTGAAGAAGGTGAAAGGAAGAGAGAGAATTTTCACATCCCTCAGGGCAACAGTGGGGCTGGTAAGGGGTCAGAGAGGAACATTCTAAGATTCCTTGAGGATTAACCTGCTGAAGGTGTCAGAAGTGAAGAAATCAGAAAGATGTGTAGCCAGGTGAGCTCAAGACTGATCACAAGGCTTGTGTAACCCGAGGGGTCCCCAAGCATGCGTCATTTAGGGGTAAATTTCAAAAAGTCACCATCCTAAGCTCGATAGTGCCCCTTGTCTCTATTGAGGTTTGGGTGGTGACTTTTCGAAATTTACCCCGAAAGGCAGGAGGCCAAAAAAAAAACAGTGCAGTTTTTTCTGTTTTTTTTTTTTTTTTTGGACAGGATCTTGCTCTGTTGCCCAGGTTGGAATGCAGTGCCACAGTCACAGCTCACTGCAGCCTCAACCTCCTGGCTTAAGTGATCCTCCAATCTCAGCTTCCCCAGTAGCTGGGACTACAGACATATGCCACCATGCTTGGCTAATTTTTGTATATTTTGTAGAGAAGAGGTTTTGGCATGTTTCCTAGGCTGGTCCTGAACTCCTGAGATCAAGCAATCCACAAACCTTGGTCTCCCAAAGTGCTGGGATTACAGGTGTGAACCACCACACTCCACAAGAGTGCAGCTTTGAGAGCTGGAATCTAAGAAGGCATCGCAGGTTATGGGAACGCAGGGAAATGGAGCTTGATACAGAGAATACAGAGTCCCAAAGCCCAGCGCAATAGCAGGAGAGGAGAGCTGGGCTTTCCTGATGGGGAACAACTCTGTGTTCAGCAGTGTAATGTGCACAGATGTGAAAAGGCAGAGGCAGAAAGAGACGTGCCTCAGGAGGAGACAGGTGCAGCGGGTAACTCCAAGAAAATGAAGCAGTCTGGGGGGCCCACCTGGTTCCTTCCCTTCCTTCCTTCCTTCCTTCCTTCCTTCCTTCCTTCCTTCCTTCCTTCCTTCCTTCCTTCCTTCCTTCCTTCCTTCCTTCCTTCCTTCCTTCCTTCCTTCCTTCCTTCCTTCCTTCCTTCCTTCCTTCCTTTCCTCTTGTTTTTTTGAGGAGTCTAGCTCTGTCACCCAGGCTGGAGTGGCACGATCTCGGCTCACTACAAGCTCCGCCTCCCGGGTTCACATCATTCTCCTGTCTTAGCCTCCCAGTAGCTGGGACTACAGGTGCCCGCCACCACGCCTGGCTATTTTTTTTGTATTTTTTAATAGAGAGGGGGTTTCACTGTGTTAGCCAGGATGGTCTCGATTTCCTGACCTTGTGATCCACCCGCCTTGGCCTCCCAAAGTGCTGGGATTACAGGCATGAGCTACCGTGCCCGGCCGGAGCCCACCTGGTTTCCGGATAACTAATTGCCTTAAGAAAGTAAGGGTCCTAGGCCGGGCACGGTGGCTCATGCCTGTAATTCCAGTACTTTGGGAGGCCAAGGCAGGCAGATCACTGGAGGTCAGGAGTTCGAGATCAGCCTTACAAACATGGTGAAACTCCTTCTCTACTAAAAATACAAACATTAGCTGGGTGTGGTGGTACGCAACTGTAGTACCAGCTACTTGGGAGGCTGAATTTGCAGTTAGCTGAGATTTTGCGATTGCACTCCAGCCTGGGCGACAGTGAGACTCTGTCTCAAAAAAAAAAAAAAAAAAAAAAAGAAAGAAAGAAAGAAAGAAAGAAAGAAAGAACCGGTCCTGGCATGCCAGGAAGCCCATGGAAAACATTCTGGGAAGAGGATGTTAAGTACCAGAAACGACAGACACTTTGGCTGGAAGACTTGGCTGCTCTGTAGGAAGAAGTGCTTAATTGTACCTGCATGTTCTGTTGGTTACCTGGTGGTTTCATATTGGTGTAGGGGTCTTGTTTAGGAAACTGAATTCCAGGCTGTGCTAAGTGCCCCTCCCTTTCTTTCCATAGCCTCCTTTCTCAAAACTGGCCAGAGAAGGAAATTATCTGTGTATGTTTCCATCATTATTCCATGAATGCCTTTAGGGTACCACAGAGCCCAGCACACAGTAGGTGCTCAATGCATGTTTATTGAAAGGGATCGGCTGGGCGCGGTGGCTCAAGCCTGTAATCCCAGCACTTTGGGAGGCCGAGACGGGCGGATCACGAGGTCAGGAGTTCGAGACCATCCTGGCTAACACGGTGAAACCCCGTCTCTACTAAAAAATACAGAAAACTAGCCGGGCGAGTTGGCGGGCGCTTGTAGTCCCAGCTACTCGGGAGGCTGAGGCAGGAGAATGGCATAAACCCGGGAGGCGGAGCTTGTAGTGAGCTGAGATCCGGCCACTGCACTCCAGCCTGGGCCACAGAGCGAGACTCCATCTCAAAAAAAAAAAAAAAAAGAAAGGGATCGCCTACCACTGACACTTGATGTTCTCTTGCTCCTCCCTCCTCCTCTTTCCCTCACCTCCTCTTCCTCCTCCTTCTCTTTCCTCCTCCTCCTTCCTCCTCCTCCTCCTCTTCTCTCCTCCTCCTCCTTCCTCTCCTTCCACTTACCCTTCTCCTTCCTATTCCTCACCTTCCCCTTCTCCTTCCTCTTCCTTTCTTCCCTTCTCCTTCTTCTTTCTATTCCTCTTCCTCTCCTTCACCTTCTCCTTTTTCTTCCCCTTCCTCTCATTTGGCTTCCTCTTCATTTTCCCCGCCTTCCACTTCCTCTCCTTTCCCTTCTTCTTCCCCTTCCCCTTCTCTTTCATCTTCCTCTTTCTCCCCTTCTCATTCCCCTCCCTCTTATTCTTTCTCCCCTTTTTATTCCTCTTCCTCTCCTCTTTCCTCTCCTTCCTTTTATCCTTCTTTCTCTCCTTTCCTTTCTTCCTCCTTTTCCTCTTTCTCCCTTTCTCATTCCTCTCCCTCTCTTTCTTCCTCTTCCTCTCCTTCCCCTTGTCCTTCCTCTTCCTCTCCTTCCCCTTCTCCTTCCTCTTCCTCTCACTCTCTTCCCCTTCTCCTTCCTCTTCCTCTCACTCTCTTCCCCTTTTCCTTCCTCTTCTGCCTCTTCCTCTTTCTCTTCTGCCTCTCCTCCTTCTCTTTCCTCTCCTCCTCCCCCTCCTCCCCCCCCCCTCCTCCCCCCCTCTCCTCCTCCTCCTCTTCCTCCTCCTCCTCCTCCTCCTCCTCCTCCTCCTCCTCCTCCTCCTCCTCCTCCTCCTCCTCCTCCTCCTCCTCCTCCTCCTCCTCCTCCTCCTCCTTCTTCTTCTTCTTCTTCTTCTTCTTCTTCTTCTTCTTCTTCTTCTTCTTCTTCTTCTTCTTCTTCTTCTTCTTCTTCTTCTTCTTCTTCTTCTTCTTCTTCTTCTTCTTCTTCTTCTTCTTCTTCTTCCTCTTCTTGACAGGGTCTCACTCCGTTGCCCAGGATGCAGTACAGTGGCAAGATCATCACTCCCTGCAGCCTCCAATTCCCAGGCTTCAGTGATCCTCCAACCTCAGCCTTCTGAGTAGCTGGAACTATAGGAATGCATCACTATGCCCAGCTAATTAAAAAAAATTGTAGAGATGGGGGTCTCACTATGTTGCTTAGACTGAGGATCATCTTAAGTAAATCCTTTTTTTCTCCCTTTTTAAAACTCCATGTTGGGCTTTCTATAGATGGGCTATCTGAATCTTGGTGGATGCAAACTGTTTCTCCCCACCCAGGTACAATTTTGATGCCTGGATATCTGGATTCCCCACCTCCCATCCCTCAGATGCCATTGCACTTGGCACAGCCATTCACATCACAGGCACAGCTGCTCCTGCTGCATATTTCTGCTTTCAGAGTCATGCTAAATATCACAAGAAGTGGTGTGTAGTTGAGTACATAATGATTTGAGGGATTTCAACATGAGGCCCAAACTGTGTTCTCTTGCAGAAAACTAAAACCTGCAGACTTTGCAAAGTTGGCCATTTTGCTGCCCCCTTGCCAAAAAAAAAAAAAAAAAAAAAAAAAAAAAAAAATCAGAGCCAGTTCTTCCCTTTCCCTAGATGATGCATGCTGGAGAAAATAGTGACTCAGTCAACAATAAATCCATCGGAAAGGATTTTTTGTCTTAGACCCACACAAGCACCAGTGGGGCCGAGGAAGTTAAGATGTGACATTCTTTGGCAATACAACCCATAATACTCATAGCTTCCATGAATTTGCTCCACTAGGCTTTGTGCTGGGTGCTGTTATAAAAACACCTTCCATTTGTTGAGCCATGTGCCCAGCCTGTACTGAATGCTTTATATATTTAATCTCATTTTGTCCTTGCAACCACACTGGGTGTTATAGCCTTCATTTGAAGGTGAAAGACCCAACCCTCAGTCTACCTGATAATAAGGCCCATGGATTTGTCTATGATACCAGGATGCCAATCTGAGCTGTGCCAGGAGCAAGTGCCTTCTGCCATGCTCTGGGATGGTGACACTGAGGGAAGCTACTTTAGGGAAGGTAGGAGATGGAGAACTTCAGAGGGTCCCAGCCTCCACCAACATGGCCAAGTTGGCATCATCTGTCTACGGAATAGGCAGGGAACAGTAGATCTATTTGGAAAGTAAGCTCTGGCAGATTTCAAAGACTTGGTGAACTTGCAAGGAAAAACTCTTTTTTTTTTTTTTGGCATGGGCTGTAGGGAGGGCTCCTGGGCCTTGACACTGGTGGCTCAGGAATGTGGCCAAAGTGCGTAGGCAATACAAGTTCCTGTAGCAACTTTGGCCTGGGTGACAAGGTGGAAAGAGCATCAGTACAGGTCACCAGGGAGTTTCCAATACTCCCCAAGGGCAAAAGGTAGAAAGATAAATGTCCTGGTTTGTCTTTCTCTCCCTTCCTTCCTTCTTCAATCTCTCCCTTCTTCCTTTTTTCTTTTATCTATCTCTGCCTGTCTTTCACTATCTCTCTCTTAATCTTTATTTTTTGTCCATCCATTTCCATCCATCTGTCTGTCCATCCATGCATCCATCCATCCATTTCTCCATCCATCTATTCATCTATCCGTCCATCATTCATCTATTCATCCATCATCCATCCATCCATCCATCCATCCATCCATCCATCCATCTGTCCATCCACCCATGCATCCATCCATCCACCCATCCATCTATCCATCCATCCATCCATCCATCCATCCATCCATCCATCCATCCATCCATCCTCCATCTATTTATGTACCTTATCCATTCATCCATCTGTCCCTGTATCCATCTATCCATCTATATACTCATCTCTGGCTTGTAATAGAAGGTCTTTAGGGGAGAGAAACATCTCCTGAATGCTTAGTTTTTCCAAGACTGGCTTTAGTGACAGTCATTGCCAACTTCTCAGGGCTGACTTGCTGAGTCAGGACCTCAGCCTCCTCATCTGTAAAGTGGTGGGGTAGGACCCAATGACCCTGAGGGTCCATTTGAGCTCAAACGTCCTATGAGTCTATGATCTTTTTGACTTTAGAGTCCAGAAATCTCCAGATCATGGCCCCTAAGGAGATGCCAGTGTTCCTTTCCAGCTTGCAAACCTGTTTCGCAGCCACAGATGGGCCTCCAGGGCAGCAGGGAAGCCGGGAGCCAAGAGGCTGCCTTGTGCAAATGAGCGATCTGTGCAAGGATGATTTGTGAGGGCAGAGCGGAGGGCAGCAGGGCTGGGGTTTCCCGGGGCTGCTGGCGCACTCCGACATCTGCTATTTTTCACTCCAGTGAGACTGATTTGCTCCAGATGGGCCCCTGCAGACTGTTTTTGGCTGTGCTGGGAAGTGTGGCGGCTGGCTGTGTTTCATCTCTGAGCCCTCTAAGAGACAGCAGAGCATGTGTTAACTGCTTCAGCTAAAAGGCCAGCAGATTCTACAAGAGGGCCCCAATTCCAAATGATCCCTTCTAAGCAGATGGATTTTTATTTCCCTGAGGCATTACTCTCACTTCAAAGAAAGGTCTGCTCTGGATCTCATGGAGAAATACCTGATTTGGTGGGCCTGAGTTGGGAAAAATCTTTCAACTGGAGGGAAGATTGTTTTATAGGGTTAAGTCAGTCCTTTGGCTCAGTGTCTGTGGCTCTTCTCCAGCTAACAGGAACTTTGACCTTACTGAAGGGGACCCTACTACCTTTCGTAGACTCAAACATTACTAGCAAGACCCTTTTAGGAAGCTTCCTTTATAAGCCTTAGCTGACTAAGCCCTTCCCTTGGGGGCCAAATCCAGTGACTGTCTGTGTCTTTATTTCACAAAGGAGCTTGACAGAGGATAAAGACTTCCTTGGCCAGATGTCAGGAAACTTGATTTGGAAGCATGAACCTGTTGCTTCCTGGCTGAGTGATCTTGGATGGGTTGTTTGACTCTCCATCGCCTCCATTTCATTTGTAACTTATGATGCTAGTATCTTTTCAAAGTCTGATGCTCACTGGATCTATAATTTTCAGTTTTCTCAGAGATAAGCATTGCTGGGAGTAGTGGGGACCAGCTTTTCAAACATAAAGAATCCAGGGACAATGTCACAGTTTTTGCAAGACCCAAGGACAACTCTTATTTGTATGGGCCTTTGTCAGGGCAACCCACAGATACACTGAGCAATGGTGAGGGTCCTGGGTTCTGACCTTGAGGGGCTCAGCCAACAGAGGTGGGCCAATGCAGACCCCTGTAGCACCTTTGGCCTGGATGATAGGTGAAGACTTGACTTCCACTGTGGGTTTTTCCTCCACTAACTTTACCAGATAGCTTTTTTTCCTTCTTTCTTTTTTTTCCCTCTATTTCCTTCATCCCAGTCCATTTGTGCTGCTAATGGACAATAGAAAAATACCATAGATCAAGTGGCTGAAACAAAAAGCCATTTCTCACAGCTCTGGAGACTGGAAGTTGCTGGCAGATTCAGTGTCTTGTGAACGCCTGGTTTCTGGTTCACAGATGGCTGTCTTCTGTCTGTGTCCTCCCATGACAGGGAGCAGAGAGCTCCCTGGGGTTTCATTTTTAGGGACACTAATCCCATTCATGAGGGTTCAACAAAATTGAACACACACAGGCTCTTACTAAATATTTAGATTTACATAGGAGCAAACCATCATGCCTGAAAATGCTTTGAGATATTTGCAGGGAAAAAGGAAAAGAGAAAGGAGAGGGAAAGTTGAAGAGAGAGAAGGAAAGAGGGGAGGTATGGTAGATTCATACCATGTCTATTTAGCTAAGCTGGATTTCTGTTTCCTGGAATCCCCTTCTGCTATGGTTTGAATGTGTCCCCCAAAAGTTCATGTATTGGAAAGGTGAGAGGTGAGACTTTTGGGAGGTCATTGGGTCATGAGGGCTCCACCTTCATGAATAGATTAATACACTAATGGATTATCAAGGGAGTGGGTTAGTTATCATGAGGGTAGGTCTGCTGTAAAAAGCCATGTTGGCTGTCTCCTGTGAGCTCTTGTCACTCTGTGTTGCCTTCTGCCATGTTACGTTGCAGCACGAGTCCCTCATCAGAAGCTGGCCAGATGTATCTGCTGGATCTTGGACTTTCCGACCTCTAGAAGCCAAGCCAAAATAAACCTCTTTCCTTTTAAAATTACTCAGTCTTGGGAATTCTGTTATAGCAACAGAAAACAAACTCAGACAGCTTCCCTGCTTAGTTCTGGCTTAACCTGGGCCATAAGGGACATTGTACATAATATTTGGAAGGTGGCTGTGAAACAGCAGCCATATTCTTGATTCACTTGGAAGGTGACTGCAGGCATGGGACCCTGTTGCAGCTCATGTAGGCTGGCACTGATCTATGCTTCAACTAATTGGCTTCAGCTTCTCTGATTCCTGGGCTAGGTGTGCATTTGGCTCCATCAGGAAGGACACCTGCTTCTTTCTCCTGTAGATCAGCCCCATCATTGAAGGTGGAGACTGACAGATGATGAGACACCAGTGCATGGTCCAGCCCATCCCTGTGGGTTGCAGATTGTTTTTGCTCTTTCCTACTTTATATTCATCTTCCCTTCCCAGACACCCACCCCATGGTCTTCTGCACTAGCCACAGCAGCAACAGCCGGAGCATGACCCAGGCGTTGATTTTTCGAAAAAGTTCCCCATGGGCTCTGGGGGAACATTACCTATGTGCCATATCTGGAGGGCAAAGAGAAAGAGGAAAGGAGGAAGTAGTTAGAGATCGTGGCTGGGATTTCTAAGAGCTGGAGGATAAAACGTGAGAGTCAAGGAGAGGGGTTCAGGATTGAGTGCAGGGATGGAGAATATGTTGGGTCCACTCCTCTTTGGACGACTTAAGGACCCCGTGGGTTGTGTAGCATACCCCTCTGCTACTCCTTAAGAGGAAAAAGGCAATTTCTGATACCAACCAGCAGAGCAAGGGAATTGACACATGCCACTTTGGACCATCATAAATGATATCTTTCTGTTTTCCCCCACGCCATGGCCAGGAAATCTGAGATGACTCTGTCAAGAGTTTTCAGCCTTTCTAGAGGGTAAAATGGTGTTGCAGAATACTGGGAAGGAGACCCTATTCCCTGTTTGTTAATGTGTATAGCATCATGAGGTCAAAGATGGATACTTGGCTCAGCAGGATAAAGAATTACAGTCTCTAGTGTCTGCTGGTTGCTAACTGCTTTTGGAAACCCAGGCTGTTCCTGGCTTTTACTATCCCAAAGGGCAACAGTATGTCTATAAGCGAGGTCCTTTGGGTCAGAGCTGGGGAATATAAACAAGGCTGGAACTTTGGGGGAAAAAAACCAAACTGGATATTTCCACAAAAAGGGGAGCTCCAACACATTTTAAGAACTTGAGGATAAGTGCAATGCCACTGAAACCTCACAGCGTCAATGTATTAGTGGATAGACTGGGACCCAGAAGCGCACAGTGAGTAAGGATGAGCTAACACGAATTGTTGGGTTGCTTCCTTAGAAACCCCTGGAATTAGATCCATTTCATAGATGAGGAAACTGAGATATGGAGTGGTTAAGAAACTCATTTAACCGAGATTGTGCCACTGCACTCTAGCCTGGGCGACAGAGCAAGACTCCGTCTCAAAAAAAAAAAAAAAAAAAAAAAAAAAAAAAAAACAAAAAAAAAACTCACTTAATATCACACAGTTAGTAAGTGGCATGGCTGGGATCTAGACCAAATCATTTGGATCCAAGGTTCACATTTTCTAGCTCTCCCTCCTTCCTTTCCTTTCCTTCTTTTCTCCCTCTTCCTCTCTTTTCCTTTCCTTTTCCTTCCTTCCTCCCTCCCTCCCTCCCTTCCCTTCCTTCCTTCCTCCCCTCCTTCCTTCCTCCCTCCCTCCTCTCCTTCTTCCCTCCCTACCCCCTCCCCTCCCTCCCTTCTTCCTTCCTTCCTTCGTTCCTTCCTTCCTCCCTCCCTCCCCTCCTCCTCCCTCCCTTCTTCCTTCCTCCCTCCCTTCCCCCCTCCCTTTTCCCTCCCTCCTCCTTCCTTCCTTCCTTCCTCCCTCCCTTCCCCCCTCGCCCCTCTCCTCCCTCCCTTTTCCCTCCCTCCTCCTTCCTTCCTTCCTTTCTTCCTCTCTCTGGTATTTGCATATATTTTAACGTCATTAAACATATTATAAATCCAGTATGAAGAGTTATGGAAAGAAAGAAAAGAAAAAATTTCACATTCACAACCCCAGACTCTAATACACTCTTAAAATGTTTATATCTTTTTTTCCTGTGCACACTTTTAGAATGGTGGCCATTTGAACTTAGATACTATATTGCAAGTATTTTGATTTTTTCACTTAATCTTTGTATTAATAATAATCTTTTGCATTTTCTTACACTCTTCTTATCTTTAGGTCTATTAGACAGTGTGCTAAGAACTGGGCATCCCAAAGAGAGGAAGAGAGGAAAGCCCCAGTCCTCATGGAGCTGCCTACCTACTGGGGAATTGAACGAAGTTATAATATAGAGTTCTCATAAGAGTTTACATTTCCCAGGTTTTCTCATTACCCTTGGTGCAAAGTCATGAAGCTGCATTCTACACCATTTATTGTTTTGGACCATATCCTACTCTTACTTGCTTTCTCTGATACTTGCCAGCCCTTGAGTTGTCTTTGTTGCTCTTGTCAGATTCTCTAGAGTCAACGCATCTCTTAAACTGAGGTCTCAGTCACTTTCCACTTGCCTGTTTTACCTTTGTATCATAACAGGCTTTAAAGAAGCTGCCTTACTTTGAAAGCTGTGTCTTTTTGCTTTCTTTGTTCACTAATCCATCTCTCTCTCCTTCTCTTTTCTTTTTTTTTTTTGAGACACAGCTTCAGTCTGTTGTCCAGGCTGAAGTGCAGTGGGGCGATCTCAGCTCACTGCAACCTCCGCCCCGCCTCCTAGGTTCAAGTGATTCTAGGGCCTCAGCCTCCTGAGTAGCTGGGATTACAGGCGCCCGCCACCATGCCCAGCTAATTTTTGTATTTTTAGTAGAGATAGGGTTTCACCATGTTGGCCAGGAAGGTCTCAAATTCCTGGCCTCTGGTCATCTGCTCACCTCGGCCTCCCAAAGTGCTGGGATTACAGGAGTGAGCCCAGCCTGCATCTCTCTTTTGGAACTCTGCTATGTAATAACAATTGTTTTAAACATATTTTTATGTAATTCTGTAAAGAAAAATACAGCATATAGTACATAAAATATTTAATCCCCTTTTGTTGGACACTTAGATCATACCCCTTTTCCTCCATGATTTATGATGTGGTGAGGAACATCTTCTATGAATGCCATTGTCCATTCCATTCACTGCAGTCTCACCTTCCCTCCTTTAAACAGATGTCCTCAATCCCTGAGCCACGGGTTAGTACTGGTCCATGGCCTGTTAGGAACCCGGTTGCACAACAGGAGGTGAACAGCAGGCAAGTGAGCAAAGCTTCATCTGTATTCACAGCTGCTTCCCATCACTCTCATTACTGCCTGAGCTCCACCTCCTGTCAGATTAGTGGGAGCATTTGAGTCTCATCTGAGCATGAACCCTATTGTGAACTGCACATGTGCAAGGGATCTGGGTTGCATGTTCCTTATGAAAATCTAATGCCTGATGATCTGTCTGTCTCCCATCACCCCTAGATGGGACTGTCTAGTTGCAAGAAAACAAGCTCAGGGCTCCCACTGATTCTACATGATGGTGAGTTGTAGAATTATTTCATTAAATATTACAATGTGATAATAATGTAAATAAAATGCACAATAAATGTAATGCACTTGAGTCATCCCCAAACCATCCACCCCACCACCCCACTGCATTGGTCCTTGGGAGAATTGTCTTCCACAAAGCTGGTCCCTGGTGTCAAAAAGGTTGGGGACTGCTGCCTTAAAACATTCTGCCTTGTGACTTCTTTGTGGCCAAATCCAATAGGCCTTTGTCCATCTTCATCCCACTGGACCCATCTGCAGCGCTGACCACTTTTTCCTTCTCAACACACTTTTGCTTCTTGGCTTCTGTGACGTGTTCTTACCTGGTTCAACCTGAGCTGTTTTTTCTCACTCTTCCACCAATTCCTCTCTAGGAGCTCCTTAACATGGGTGTCCCCTTTTGCCTCCCTGCTCTCCAATCTCCTAACTGTGCATGTGTGCTTTGGGCAATCAGGTCCACTTTGATGCCTTGAACTGACATCCACTTGTTGATTCTGACTCTATATTTCTGACCTTGACCTGCGAGCTTATATAATAGTGATATTGGTGTAAGTCATACTGTTTTTAGGACCTGATCTTCAATGAGCCTAATTCAGCCAGGTACTGTTCTAAGCACTTTGTATGTGTCATTCAACTTGATCCACGAAACCCCGTTGTAGCACTTGTTATTACTGTCCTTGTTATTTAAGGAAAATGGAGTCTCTTCAATGTCCTCACCTGAATGTTCTACAAATCAAGACCTATCAGTTCTACTTCCTTCATATCTCCTGAGTTCTCCTTCCCATCTCCATCTGCCCCATCTGTGGTTTGGACTTCAGTACCTCTCTCCTTGACAACTGTAGCATCCCTCTCTCCCTTCCCTTCCTTCCTTCTCCCTTCCCTTCCTTCCTTCTCCCTTCCCTTCCTTCCTTCCTTCTCCCTTCCCTTCCTTCCTTCCTTCTCCCTTCCCTTCCCTTCCTTCCCTTCCCTTCCCTTCCCTTCCCTTCCTTCCCTTCCCTTCTTCCCTTCCCTTCCCTTCCCTTCCCTTCCCTTCCCTTCTCTTTCTTTCTCGAAGTCTCACTCTGTAGCCCAAGCTGGAGTACAATGGCACAATCTCAGCTCACTGCAACCTCTGCCTTTGGGGTTCAAGCGACTCTCCTGCCTCAGCCTCCTGAGTAGCTGGGACTACAGGCGTGTGCCACCACGCCCAGCTAATTTTTTGTATTTTAGTAGAGACGAGGTTTCACCCTAAGGGCCAGGCTGGTCTCGAACTTCTGACCTCCCAAAGTGCTGGGATTACAGGAGTGAGCCACCGTGCCTGACCATAAGTCCAGTTTTGAGGAGGACATCCTGTGTATTTTGTAGAAAGACCTAGAGTGGGCTGATTTATACACAGCCGGCTGAAGCTCATCCAGCCTTTGGACCTGGAGTTCATAATCTGGGCCAAGACATGGTGTTCACATTCCTTGAACGCTGGTCAGTACCATGCCCCATGATCCTTGCTCAGGGTCGGGGAGGCAGCGGGGGATTCGCCTGGCCAGCCATTGCATTTCAGGAAAGACAGGCTCAGAGAATAAGCCGGGCAGGCTCCAGGCTTGACAGGAAAGTTCTGGGGAGCAGAAGGACTTCTTTGGGAAAGCATTCCTGGGTGTGATTAAAACAGCATGTTCCTTTGAAAACAGAAGAGAGCAGCCACTGTTCCCCGGTGTTTGCTCAGAGCCTGAGTGACCCAGGCAGTTTCTTTCCATTTGCTTGATGGGCTGTGATGACAGCACTTGCAGCCACTGAGCCGGCGCAGGCTGGTTGTAAGTCACAGGGGATGCCCATTCCAGGAGGAGAAAAGAGTTTCAAATTTCCACGAAGAGAGAGTCTGTCAATGTCTTTCAGAAACTCGAGGCTGTGAGAAGTGTGGCCGTGTGCTTTCCCCTCCAGCCAACCAGAGAAAGGCCAAAAGCAAAAGGACCTGACAAAATCATCCCATTGTCTTTTAGGAAGAAGTTTGTTTTAAGTAGCACCCTTAAACTTGTTCAGATAAGTCTTTTTTTTCTTTCTTATCTTTCTTTTTTTTTTTTTTGAGATGGAATGTCGCTCTGTCGCCCAGGCTGGAGTGCAGTGGCATGATCTTGGCTCACTGCAAGCTCTGCTTCCCTGGTTCACGCCATTCTCCTGCCTCAGCTTCCTGAGTAGCTGGGACTACAGGTGCCCACCACCATGCCTGGCTAAGTTTTGACATTTTTTAGTAGAGATGGGGTTTCACCATGTTAGCCAGGATGGTCTCCATCTCCTGACCTTGTGACCTCCCACCTCGGCCTCCCAAAGTGCTGGGATTATAGGCGTGAGCCACCGTGCTTGGCCTTTTTTTTTTTTTGAATGTTGCTTTGTCCCCCAGGCTGGAGTGCAGTGGTATAATCTTGGTGTACTGCAACCTCTGCCTCCCAGGTTTAAGTGATTCTCCTGCCTCAGCCTCTTGAGTAGCTGGGATTACAGGCGCATGTCACCATGCTTGGCTCATATTTGTATTTTTAGTAGAGATGGGGTTTTGCTATGTTGGCCAGGCTGGTCTCGAACTCCTGACCTCAAGTGATCCACCTGCCTTGGCCTCCCAAAGTGCTGGAATTACAAGCATGAGCCACTGTGCCTGGCTTCGAATAAGTCTTTTAATCCTTGGACCATACCAGTAATCTGTCTTAAAGAAATAATTAGAGGCTGGGGATAGTGGCTCACACCTGCAATCCGAGCACTTTGGGAGGCCAGGGTCAGTGGATTGCTTGAGCCCAGGAATTTGAGACCAGCCTGGGCAACACAGAGACACCTTGTCTCTGCAAAAAATAAAAACACTGGGCAAGTGTGGTGGCATGTACCTGCACCTAGGTACTTGGATGGCTGAAGTAGGAGGATCGCCTGAGCTAGTGAGGTTAAGACTGCAGTGAGCTATGATCATGCCACTGTACTCCAGCCTGGTTGACAGAGTGAGACCCTGTCTCAAAAACAAAAATTAGAAAAGATTACCCAAGATTTATACAGAAACACTCAGCACAGGGTTTTATCATAGCAAAAACAACAAAACAGTATACACATGGACACATATGCACACAGAAAAATATTAAATATACAATTATAGGGACAAACTTAATGTAAGTACACTCATGTCGAACTCTATTTAGCCATTTTAAAAGCATATTTTCCAGGAAATATAAGAGACCTAGAAAAATGCTCATACTACAAAATTAAGCATATAAAACACAAATATATATGAATAGAAGAAAAACAGAAAAGAAATATTCTCAAATATTAATAATTTCTAAGAAACAGGATTATGAGTGATTTTTTAAATGTTATTTGTTATGCTTTTATGTACATTCAAACATTTTCAACACCATGTGCTGAGGTTATAGTCTATTAAAAAATGGCATTAAAAAATATATTTAGGCTGGATGCCATGGCTCACGCCTGTAATACCAGGACTTTGGGAGACCGTGGTGGGGGGATTGCTTGAGAATGAGCTCAGGATTTCGAGACCAGCCTGGGCAACATGGCAAAACCCCGTCACTACAAAAAATACAAAATTTAACTGGGCATGGTGGTGCACGCCTGTGTGACTAGCTACTTGGGAGGCTGAAATTGGAGGATTGCTTGAGCCTGCAAGGTTGAGACTGCAGTGAGCTGTGATTGCACCATTGCACTCCAGCCTGGGTGACACAGAGTGAGAACCTGTCACTAAAAAAAAACCAAAAAAAACAAAAACTTAAAACCTTAACAAGGTCAGTCGTTTCCTGGTGTGGGGTTCAGGAAATGAGATTCACCCCATGGGTCACATGTTCATGTTTGTTCTGTTAGGAATGAAGGAACAAGAGGACCAGGGTTACTGGGCACAAGTAAATAATCACACAAGAAGCTTGAGACATTATGACTGTCTTTGGACATCTGAAATGGAATCAGGGTTTGGGATGTCCAAGGGCTAGGTCAGAGCTGCCCCAAAGAGATCAAAGGGGTATTTTTTGGTTTCTTTTTTTGTTTGTTTGAGGTGGAGTCTCACTCTGTCACCCAGGCTGGAGTGCAGTGGCCCGATCTCGGCTCACTGCAACCTCTGCCTTCCAGGTTCAAGTGATTCTCCTGCCTCAGCCTCCTGAGTAGCTGGGATTACAGGCGTGCACCACCATGCCCGGCTAATTTTTTGTAGTTTTAGTAGAGACAAGGTTTCACCTTGTTGGTCAGGCTGGTCTCGAACTGCTGATCTCAGGTGATCCGCCTGCCTTGGCCTCCCAAAGTGTTGTGATTACAGGCGTGAGCCACCGCGCCCCAGCCTGTTTCTATTTTTTAAGAGACATCGTCACCCAGGCTGGAGTATGGTGGCATGATCATAGCTCACCAAAACCTCAAATTCCCGGGCATAAGCCATCCTCCTGCCTCAGCCTCCCACGTAGTTGTGACTAAAGGCACTTGCCACCATGCCTGGCTAATTTTAAATGTTTTGTGGAGATGAGGTTTTGCTGTGTTGCCCAGGCTGGTCGCAAACTCCTGGATTGGAGCAGGAACTTGTAAAAAGGGGTGTGTTGCATGCCATATCCCCTCACCCCACCTCTGCCTACTATAATTGTTAGTTGTAGTTGGCTGAATGGCACCTCCCCAAGCCAGAAATCTGGGATCATCCTTGTTTGATTTCTCTGCCACACCCAACCGATCTCCAACTGCATTTTTTAAATGTTCTTAAGAAATGTCTTCTACATCTCCATTGCTTTGTTTCAGTACACCCTCATCCCCTGACCAGGCTATTGAAAAGATTTCTGGTTTTTCCTCTTTCAATTTGAGCCTATCACTGCAGCCAGACCATTCTTTCTGAAATCAAATCTGCCTGCTATACCCTTACTTAAAACCCCTTCATGGTTCTCCATTGTGTTCAAGATGGAATCCAAACTCAAACCTGTTTACAAAGTCTTCTCAATCTAACCCCAACGGAGTTTCTCAGCTTCATCTCTCCATCCTTTGCCTCATACCCTTTGCTCTCCTTGCCACTGAAGTCTCCTAACTGATCCCTGAAATTGGCAGGTCCTTTCAACCCCCACACACCTATCCCATTGCCTTTCTCTTCTCCATCTGGGGAATTCTTTTCATCCCTTTGGAGTCAGCTCACTGTCGTCCCCCATCAAGCAAAACACATATCCCCTTTCACTGAGTTTCCTTAGAACCACACAATGCTTCTGTTCACATTCATGATATAAGTTCATTTGGCAGCGTGCTGTCTCCTCCTAGAACATAAACTCCTTGAGTAAGTGGCTGGCTCATCTTTGTCTTCTGCATTCTCCAGCATAACATCTGTTGCATGGTGGATACTTATAAGCATTGAATGGACAAAGGATGTTAAGGAGAACAAGGCTGTGCCTCATCATAAAAGGCTTTTCTCACCAACACTAGGATTCTATTTAATTTCCAGTATGACTTCAGATCAGTTATTGGTGGCTCTCCTAAATGCTTTGGTTCAAAGGAAACTACGGGTGCTTCTCAGTTAAGGGAGAAGAGTCAGGATGTTTGTTATTATTGCAGTATAATAAACTTAGAAGCTTAAAATGATAATAATGATTTATTTTGCTCATAAGTTTGAAGTTTGAGCAGGACTTAATGGAGATAGCTATATCTGCTTCATGTGGCATTAGCTGGGAAGATGGACTGAGTGGGCCAGCCGGCATATCCACTTCCAAGATGGTGCACTCACATGGCTGGCAAGCTGGTGCTGGCTGGCTGTTGGCTGGGAACTCTTGTCTGGGCTTCTCAGCTCCTTTCCACATGGGAGTCTCACAGGGTTTCTTGGGCTTTCTGGTAGGGTAGTGGCTGCGTTCCAAGAGTGTTTCAAGAATCCTTGGAGGAAGCCACTGTGCCACATTGAACTGATCAAGCAAGTTACTAAGGCCAGCCCAGATCCAAGGGGAGGGGAAGTAGAATCCACCTTTCAATGGGAAGAATAGCAAAAAAATTTCCCTGGACATAAAAGAGGATGGGGGGGTCACAAATAATGGCCTGTTTTCCAATTTTATTCTAACGAACAAAAGTAATCTCACAGTAGGATAGTATGAATATTCTTGAAATTGCTGAAACATTAAAGCCCTAGAGCCAGTGTGTTGGATCTTGCAGTTGGAACGAGTCGCCTGGGAAGGCAGTCAGCTGCCCACCAGGATAGGTGGACAAACATGGGCTGGCAACTGCCTTGTGGAGATGTTGTAGAGAGTAGTCAAGTTTCAAGTGAGGAATGGGATTGACTTGAGGAAAAGGAAATACACTTAGTTATATTTATTAGTTGGCTGTGAATAGCTATTGTCATATCATTAGCCTGGTGTTCCCAACTCCAATTATTAGGCTCTGGCATTGAGCAGAGATTGGATGATGATGGTGGTGGTGATGGTGGAGATGATAGTGATGATGATACTGATGGTGGTAATGATGGTGATGGTAATGATGGTGATGGCGGTGGTGATGATGATGTTGATGTTGATGATAATGGTAGTGACGATAATGGTGGTCATAATGATGATGGTAATGATGATGGTGGTGATGATGATGGTGATGGTGATGACAGTGGTGATGATGGTGATAATGATAGTGACGGTGATGATGATGATGGTGATGGTTATAGTGATGATGATGATGGTGGTGATGGTGATGATGGTAGTGATGATGGTGATGGTGATGGTTATAGTGATGATGATGATGATAATGGTGAGGATGATGGTGATGATGGTGATGGTGATGGTGATGGTGATGGTGGTGATGGTGATGATGGTGATGGTGATGGTGATGATGGTGATGGTGATGGTGGTGATGGTGATGGTGGTGATGGTGATGATGGTGATGGTGATAGTGATGATGGTGATGGTGATGATGATGATAATGGTGGTGATGATGGTGATGATGGTGGTGATGATGGTGATAATGATAGTGATGGTGATGATGGTGATGTGATGGTTATAGTGATGATGATGATGGTGAGGATGATGGTGATGGTGATGATGGTGGTGATGATGGTGATAATGATAGTGATGGTGATGATGGTGATGGTAATGATGGTGATAGTGATGATACTGGTGATAATAGCTAACACAGGTAAAATGTTTACTAATTGCAGGCACTGTCCTATGTACTTTCTTTATATTAACTCTTGTAATCCTCACAATGACCTTATAAACTAGGGCATATTACTGTGCCCATTTTACAACTAAAAAAAAACAGAGGCAGAGAAAGTTTACATAACTGGCCCAAAGTTGCTGAGTCAGCAGATGGTGGAACTGGCTGGCCATCTAGTGGGCATGCTAGGAAGACTTCCTGCCCAGTGTGGAATGTTGGCCTAGTGGTCTCTGGTTTTCATTCTTTCCCTCATGATCCTACTCCTGCCACCTTCTATGAGGGCCCCTGCCCAGCATATGTCTGGCTTTCTGAATGCAGAAGCACTAGGAACTTTTCTGATCTGGAGAGGTTTGCAGGTGTCCCTGTGGAACTTTCCATTAAAACAGCTGGTTCCATTTCTATATGCTTAGACTTTACCCTAAGCATCGACGTGCTTAACTGCACAAAGATAAGGAATTTGGCACTGGAGGGAGTATTTGCTTTAAGATCTTGCTCCATGCACCAACCTGAAATCTTGAAGTTCTGATGTCAATTTAAAATAACACATTAAAAAACACTTTTAAAATCAACTTTGTGGAGGTTTCATTTGCATAAGTCACATGCAACCCTCAAAAGCAGACAGTTGGATGAGCTGTAACAAATGTATGAACCTGTGTCACCACAAGCACAGTCACGATCTAGAACATTCCCATCAAATTCCGCAAGCTTCCTGTATCCCGGGTCCCCAGCAACAGGCATTCTGGTGTCTTTTTGCCAGTCCTAGAGTTTCATGTCAATGACATTTACATTGAGTAGCGTGCAGTCCATTGTGTCTGGTCTCTCTGGTGCATCACAATGACTGAGATTCCTTTGCGCTGTGGAGTGGAGTGTATCAGCAGCTTATCCCTTCTAGTGTTCCGGTGTGGGATGCTCCAGCTCCTGTGCTCACTTACCTGTTCATAGGCATTTGGGTGGGAAACAGCAGATTTTGAAGAGCCACATAGGAGGCGGTTCTAGGTTCAGGGGACTGAGATGATGGGGCGATCGAGTAAAACAGAAAATGATCTCCTTGAGACTGTTCTAAGACAGGATGTGCCGCCTTGGGAGGCAGTAAGCACCCCAGCCCTGAAGTGGAAAACGACCATGAGATATTATAAAAGAAGGCCGGGCGCGGTGGCTTATACCTGTAATCCCAGCACTTTGGGAGGCTGAGGCAGGTGGATCACCTGAGCTCAGGAGTTAGACACCAGCCTGGCCAACATGGTGAAACACCGTCTCTACTAAAAATACGAAAATCAGCCGGGCGCTGTGGTGCACGCCTGTAATTCCAGCTACTTGGGAGGCCGAGGCAGGAGAATTGCTTGAACCTGGGAGGCAGAGGTTGCAGTGGTTGCAGTGAGCCAAGGTCACGCCCTTGCACTCCAGCCTAAACGACAAGAGTGAAACTTTGTCTCAAAAAAAAAAAAAAAGATATTATAAAAGAAAATTCCAGGCTGTGTCTCATGCCTGTAATCCCAGCACTTTGGGATTCCAAGGTGGGAGGATCACTTGAGGCCAGGAGTTGAAGACCAGCCTGGGTAACATAGTGAGACCCCACTTCTACCAAAAAAAAAAAAAAAAAAAAAAAAAAAAAAAAAAAAAAAATTAGTGGGACATGGTGATGCGTGCCTGTAGCCCCAGCTACTTGGGAGGCTGGGGTGGCAGGATGGCTTGAGCCAAGGATTCTGAGGCCCAGATGGAGCTGTGATTGAACTCTACCCTCCAGCCTGGGCAACAGAGCAAGACTCTATCTATCTATCTATCTATCTATCTATCTATCTATCTATCTATCTATCTTTCAGCATTTGATGAGGAGCTGACTTTTAAAAATTCTTCCAAGGTAGGGAGCAGGAGGGGTTACAGCCGGTCTGCGTACTGGTTTTGAATGTAACTCCGAACCACCTGGCATATATTTTCTGCACAAATTGGCATCTTTGCTGGCCCTGGAGAATGAAGCATGATCTTCAAGCAATCCAAACCTCCCACATATATATCCGAGCTCCCTGGGCACATCCAGGTCCCTTAATAATCTCGCTCTTTTTTTTTTTTTTTTTTTTTTTAACATGTAGCTCTCCTTGTTTAATGCGTAGTTCTCACTCCTTCCTACACACTCCCCCTGCTCTTTCAAGCCAAGTTTAAGGATTTCCTCCCCTGTGGATATCTCTTTTATTACCCCAGCCAGAGTGAGGGCTCCTTTTGTGCTCATCCCACCCTTGGCCCATGTGTCTGAGTTAACACCTATGACATATAATTATCCTTAGGATTTTCTACCTCTCTCTCTCTCACAAAACTGTAGGCAGCGACTATCTCTTATTCTGCTCCAAATCCTTACTTCCTCGTATAGTGTAGGAACTTCATCCGTGTTTTTATTTTATTTTTTTAGAGAGTCACGCTCTGTTGCCCAGTCTGGAGTGCAGTGGCGCCATCACACCTCACTGAAGCCTTGAAGTCTTCAGTTCATCAAGCAATCCTCCTGTCTTAGCCTCCTGAGTTGCTGGGACTACAGGTGAGTGCCATTATGCCCAGCTAATTTTTAATTTATTTTTTATAGAGACAGGGTCTTGCTATGTAGTCCAGGCTGGTCTTGAACTCCTGGCCTCAAGCGTTTCTCCTTCCTTTGTATCCCAAAGTGCTCGGATTATAGGCATGAGCCAACGTGCGTGGTCCATCGATGTTTTTATTTTATTATTTATTTATTTATTTGAGACAGGGTCTCACTCTGCAGTCCAGGCTGCAGTGCAGTGGTGTGAAATTGGCTCACTGTGACCTCCTCCTCCCAGGTTCAAGTGATTCTCCTGCCTCAGCCTCCCGAGTAGCTGGGATTATAGACATATGCCACCATGCCCCGGCTAATTTTTGTACTTTTAGTAGAGATGGGGTTTCACCATGTTGGCCAGGCTGATCTCGAACTCCTGACCTCAAATGTTCCACCCTCCTCAGCCTCCCAAAGTGCTGGGATTACAGGTATGAGCCACTGTGCCTGGCCTCATCGATGTTTTTAAATGAATGATCCCGTCAAACCCTAACCCTGGCAGCAGTATCTGATAGCAGTGAAGCCCTAAGCCTACTGTTAGGGTTTTACGAGAAAACAGTGGGGTGGGCACTTTATTGCTATCAGGTACTGCTGCTTAGGAACATCTGCCTCTCTGTCTCTTTAATCTCTATTTGATTTGTCTTCTTGAACCAATAACTCATCGCCACTTTTGAAATAACAAGTTCAGGGGTACAAGCGCAGGTTTATTACACAGGTAAACTTGTGTCATAGGAGTTCATTGTAAGATCATTTTAACTTTGTTTGAGTTCTTTGTAGGTTCTGGATATTAGCCCTTTGTCAGATGAGTAGATTGCAAAATTTTTCTCCCATTCTGTAGGTTGCCTGTTTACTCTGATGGTAGTTTCTTTTATGTTCTCACTCATAGGTGGGAATTGAACAATGAGAACACTTGGACACAGGAAGGGGAACAGCACACACTGGGGCCTGCTGTGGGGTGAGCGGAGCAGGGAGGGATAGCATTAGGAGATATACCTAATGTAAATGACGAGTTAATGGGTGCAGCACACCAACATGGCCCATGTATACATATGTAAGAAACCTGCACGTTGTGCACATGTACCCTGGAACTTAAAGTATAATAAAAAAGAAAAACAAAACAAAAAAAAAAGAAAAAGAAAAGATCATTTTATCACCCAGGTACTAAGCCTACTACCCATTAGTCATTTTTTTTTGATCCTCTCCCTCCTCCCACCCGCCACCCTTCACCCTGCAATAGGCCCCAGTGTCTGCTGTTTTCCTCTATGTGTCCAAGTGTTTTCATCCTTTAGCTCCCACTTATTTTTCTCTTTGCCTTTTTGTTTTTTTGGAGACTGGGTCTCACTCTGTTGCCCAAGCTGGAGTGCGGTGGTGTGATCTTGGCTCACTGCAACCTCCACCTCCTGAGTTCAAGCGCTTCTCCTGCCTCAGCCTCCCAATTAGCTGGGATTGCAGGCACCGGCCACCATGCCCAACTAATTTTTGTATTTTTAGTAAAGATGGGGTTTCACCATGTTGACCAGGCTGGTCTTGAACTCCTGGCCTCAAGTGATCCACCTGCTTCAGCCTCCCAAAGTGCTGGAATTACAGGTGTGAGTCATCACGCCTGGTCCTTTAGCTCCCACTTATAAGTGAGGACACGAGGTATTTGGTTTTCTCTTCCTGCGTTAGTTTGCTAAGGATAATGATCTCCTTTTCACGAGCTCCAATAACCAGAACTCTTTAGTTCTCAAACTTCATCATTATCGGAATTACCTTAGAAGGCTTGTTAAAGCCCTACTTTAAAGCCCCAGAATCCAGCCAGGAATGGTGAGTCACGCCTGTAATCCCAGCACTTTGGGAGGTGGAGGGGGGGCAGATCACCTGAGGTCGGGAGTTCGAGACCAGCCTGGCCAACATGGTGAAACCCCATCTCTACTACAAATCCAAAAATTTGCCAGGTGTGGGGGTGCATGCCTATAATCTCAGCTACTGGGGAGGCTGAGGCAGGAGAATCGCTTGAACCCAGGAGGCAGAGGTTGCAGTGAGCAGAGATTGTGCCAATTGCACTCCAGCTTGGGGGACAGAGCAAGACTCCATCTAAAAAAAAAGGCCCAGAACCCAGCGTGCCTAGTCAGTAGGTGTGGGGTGAGGCTCACAAATGTTCACTTCCCACAAATTCCCAGGAGTTGTTGCTATGGCTGGGCTGGGGCCTGCTCTGAGAACCGCTGTTTGAGACCTCACGCACCAGAATGCCAGGCAACACTCAGGCTGCCTTTCAGCCATTCCATCATTTTTTTTGTTTTGTTTTGGTTGTTTGTTTTTAGAATCCACAAAATGTATGCACTGTAGTTTGAGTCCATCAATATATGGTTCAATTTCTGTTTTTAATGACAACTCGAGGAAACAGAAATGTATCTTGTTGTGAAAAATGTTACCTCCATCAAACAAACGCCTAACACCACAGCATTAGAATTGCACTCTGATCTTTCCATTTATTCAAAACAGCATCAAGTGATTTGATTTATTAGTGGCAGCCTGGGGTGGGGGGAGGAGACTCTGATAGTCACAAAACCAACGCATATGCAAACAGTGGGCTTTGCAATGTGCTTAGAATAAGTGGAGGAATTTCTTTTGAGGAATGTACTTTGTCTGACATAGGAAGGTGCATGAAATATGAATGAATATAAGGCTTGCTGTTAAAAATTTCTTTTCATGAGCTACCACATAGATAAATTAGAGATTTAAGTGCAGGGGACCTCAGACTCCAGACAGCTGGAGAGGGAAGAAGATGGGAAGAGGAAAATAAGTTTCTCTTCTTTCTTTTTTAAAGACAGGGTCTTACTCTGTTGCCCAGGCTGGAGTGCAGTGATGCAATCTCAGCTCACTTCAACCTCCACTTCCTGCTTCCCGCTTCCCGGGCTGAAGACAACTTCCCACTTCAGCCTCCCGAATAGCTGGGATCACAGGTGTGTGCCACCATGCCCAGTTAATTTTTTGTAGTTTTTGATAGAGACAGGGTTTTGCCATGTTGCGCAGGCTGGTCTTGAACTCCTGAGCTGAGGCTATCTGCCCTCCTTGGCCTCCCAAAGTGCTGAGATTACAGATGTGAGCCAGGGTGCCTGGCCAGGAAAACGATTTTCAAACATCCTTGATCACCTGTCTCTCTCTGCTTAGGTGTCTATAAGCTTTCTTGTGTATTATGTGCTTTTCTTCCAGGCAAAGATGGTGGGGACCAGAGAAGAGGCAATATGCATATAGCGGAATTTGCTTAAGAGGGATGAGAATTTTATGCAGGTATTAGGCAATCTCGGATATGGGATCCGCCAGCCACTCAGCACTGAATCAGAATTTCCCAACCTGGGTAAAACTCAGGTCTTTACCAGACTAGTTTCCCAGTGTTTCTGGCCACGATCTCTCTTAGTCTTATCTTTACAGGTCTATGTGCCAAGACACTGCAAACATACCAAAGAAACCGTGATCATAAATTCCATCAAAGAAGAAGATGGCCAGTTCTCCCAGCAGTTGCAGATTATGTCTACTTGCTTTTTAGGTCCTCAAACAGTTAGGTCCAGTGTCCCTAGGTGAACGACACTTCCTGGAAATCTAAAACACAGAGATACTAACGATCTTAGATCCAATCGATCAAGGGATTAGGAATCCAGCATAATGGTCTTTGCCTACTGAGCCTGTGCTTGGTCAGAACTCTTTTGCTGGAAAGAAACAGAAACCCATCATGCTAGCTCATAGAAAAGGATTACTATGAAGACACAATAGGCAATGTCATGATCACAGGAATAAAATATAGCTAGAGACAGAACTGCCATGTTCAGTTGCACAGGCTGTGCACTGCACAATTCCAAAGGTATTGTTTGCATGGACTATGAGGTACATAGTGATCTCTGGAGTTGTGCAACGTGGTGGCATTGAGTATAGAGGTTGGGAGAGCCAAGGACTGAGGCCTCTGTCTCCATCTATTAGGTGTGAGGTGAGCACTCTCATTTCTTCTCATCTTTGTGTCTGTCCAATTCCTCTTTCTCATTCATATTCCTCTGTGTACTCTCTCTTGCCTATGTCCCCCCAGGCTGCTCATCGCGTTCTCTCTCTACTTGATAACGTTTCCATTCTGGTGCCTGCCATTGATCATCAAATGTCTTTGTCTCTTATTTCAGAATTTCAGGAGGGAATTTGATGGGTCTTTGACATACCAAGGATTTGCAGACCTTGTGTCAGTATCCACCACACTTCTGATTCCATTGGCTGTGTCCATTGGGAGGTAGATGGAATGAAGGTGGGTAGACATTAGGCCTCCTGGACTAAAACACATTTAGAGTGTCAGGGACTTTGGGTGAGGAAAGACTCATTGAGAAGGAGGCCTGGCTGGGGCAAGCATTCCAAAATATGCATCATACAAGCCCCATCTAATGTGCTCCTCAAACCTACTCTTCTTTGCCTTTGGGTGCTCGGTGGCTTTTATCCTCTCTAGGGGACCATGGGATGTTTCTGAAGCTGCCCCTAGTCTTGGCTTCCTGGCCTTTTCTCCTGCTATGTCTGAACTTGCCGACATTACACAACCTTCTCCCCATCAGAGCTTCAACTCCTGGCTAGCCTTTGCAGGGTGGCCTGTTTTCTTATCCTATACAGCCTTTCTTCCCCTTCCTTCCTTCCTTCCCTCCCTCCCTCCGTCCCACCCTCCCTCCTTCCCTCTCTCTCTCTCTCTCTCTTCCTTTCTTTCTCCCTTTTTTTTTTTTGATAGGGTCTTGCTCTGTCTCCCAGGCTGGAGGACAGTGGTGTGATCATGGCTCATTGCAGCCTCGAGCCTCCAGGCCCAAGCGATCCTTCCACCTCAGCCTCCAAGTAGCTGGGACCACAAGCATGCACCACGACACCTGGCTAATTTTTAAATTTTTGTGGAGAGAGGGTCTCTCTATGTTGCCCAGGCTGGTCTCGAACTCCTGAGCTCAAGAGATCCTTCCGCCTTGGCCTCCCAAAGTACTGGGATTACAGCCGTAAGCCACTACACCCCAGCCTAACTTTTTGAAACCAGTCAGCACCGTATCTTCCGGGCCAGTGTTTACGTAGTGCCCGAATGGGGGAAGACACTCCAATCGAGTGGTTCTGCATAGTGACATTGGCATCTGCTGGAGATGCTAAAGCTTCAGTGTTGGACTTTTTATCTTTCTCCCAAACCTACTCCTCCTGCAGCCATCCTCATTTCACTTAATGGCAATGGAGGCCTTGCAGCTGCTCAGTCTAAAAATCTTGGAGTCCTCCTTGGCTACCTTCTTTCTGTTTGCAGCACATCTGACCTTACAGCATTATCCATACTTGGTTTCACCATCACAGCATGCGGTATTTCCTGCTTATCCACGGGGGATAACTTCCAAGACCCCCAGCGGATGCTTGAAACTGTGGATAGTGTTGAATCCTATCGATACTATGCTTGTTCCTAGATGCGTATGATAGAGTTTAATTTATAAATTAGGCACAGTAAGAGATTAGCAACAATAATGAGGAAACAGAACAATTATAATAATATCCTTTTCTTTGGTCTTTGGAGACAGTGTCTCACTCTGTCACCAAGGCTGGAGTGCAGTGGTGCCACGACTGCTCACTGTAACCTCCACCTCCTGGGCTCAAGTGATCCTCCCACCTCAGCCTCCTGAATAGCTGGGAACTTCAGGCACATGCTATCATACTTGGCTATTTTTAAATTTTTCGTAGAGATGAAGGTCTCACTATGTTGCCCAGGCTGGTCTCTAACTCCTGGGCTGAAGCAATCCACACTCATTGGCCTCCTAAAGTGTTAGGATTACAGGTGTGAGCCACTACACCCAACTTATAGTAATACACTTTAGTAAAAGTAACGTGAATGTGATCTCTCTTGCTCATGAAATCTCTTATTGTACTGTACCTTTCCTTCTTCTTTTTTTTTTTTTGAGACAGAGTCTTGCTCTGTCACCCAAGCTGGAGTGCAGTGGCACGATCTCAGCTCACTGCAAGCTCCGCCTCCCGAGTTCACACCATTCTTCTGCCTCAGCCTCCCGAGTAGCTGGGACTACAGGCCCCTGCCACCATGCCCAGCTAATTTTTTGTATTTTTAGTAGAGATGGGATTTCACTGTGTTAGCCAGGATGGTCTCGATCTCCTGACCTCATGATCCACCCACCTTGGCCACCCAAAGTGCTGGGATTACAGGCGTGAGCCACCGCACCCAGCCACCTTTCCTTCTTGTGATGATACCAGATGATAAAATGCCTATATCTTGAGATGAAGTGAGGTGGATGATTCAGGTATCATGACATAGCATTAGGTTGCTATTGACCTTGAACACCCACGCTGTGGTAACTTGACAGTCCATCTGATAACTGAGACAGCTACTAAGTAACTATTGGGTGGGTGGTGTAGACAGCGTAGATCCACTGGACAAAAGGTTGATTCACATCTTGGGTGGGGCAGAGCAGAATGCTGAGGGAGTTCATCACGCCACTTGGAACAGCATGTAATTTGAAACTTATGAATTGTTGACTTCTGGAATTTTCCATTTACTATTTTCGGATAACAGTTGACTGGAGGTAATTGAAATCAGGGACTACTGTGTCCTGAATCCAGCTGTTTCTCACCACCCACACTGCACCCTGGTCCAATCCACACTCTTCTTTTTGCTTAGATTACTGCAACACCCTCCCAACTGTTCTACCATTTCTGCCACTGTGCCCTTCCTTTCATCCTCAATGTGCTGCAGAATGTGTGCAGAGGTTAACATAGAAGTCAGACCAGGTCTTCAAAACCCTGCAAGGGTCCCCTTTCATCAGAGGAAAAGTCAACATCTGCAATAGCCTGCAAGTTCCTATAGAATCTGGACCCAGAGATCGCTCTGCGTCTTCTTCATCTACTCTTCTCACTTGCTCTCTTGCCGCCATATTGGCGCCTTGATGGTTTCTCAAGCATGGCGAGCACCCTCCCATCTCAGGGACTTAGTGCTGGCTGTTGCCTCTGCCTGGAGTTCCCTCTCTCTTCTGGAAACCAAAGGTTATTCCTCACCATCTCCAGGTCTTCCCCCGTCACCACCCCATCACTCCTTGTTGCTTTTTGTGGCTGTAGCTGTGGCTGTTTTACTTAGCACCTTCTTAATATCCTATGTAGTTTACTTACATATTTTATTTATTCTGTGTCTCCTTTTCCTCCACAAATGCAGGAGCTTTTGTGTATTTGATATTCTTAGCACTGAGGTTAGTGCCAGGCACCAAAAACTATTGTTGAAGGAACAAATGAATCTAGACAAATGAATAGGTGAATCTAAATTTACTTATGGAGAAAATACTAGATATAAACAAGTATGACCTACATGTAAACATCTGTTGTTGTTGTTTTTTTAACTAAAGATGGGGTCTTGCTATGTTGCCCAGGTTGGTCTTGAACTCCTGGCCTCAAGTTATCCTCCCTTCTTGGCCTTTGGGAGGCCTAAGGTTTCTTAATTCATTTTTTTTCTTGGGCAGAAAGCTCCAATGCAGACTGAGTTCCAATCCGGGTACTGGCCTCACTGCCTTTTTGTCTCTCCAAGCATCACTCCCCTGCCAATGAACCCATGTCTGGGGAGAGAGTCCCTCAACTCACCCCGCTCTTATTTTGCAGAATAAATTCACCTGCTGGCCGGGCGCAGTGGCTCACATCTGTAATCCCAGCACTTTGGGAGGCCAAGACGGGCGGATTGCCTGAGCTCAGGAGTCCGAGACCAGCCTGGGCAATGTGGTGAAACCCCATCTTTACTAAAATTACAAAAATTAGGCACGCTGGTGCATGCCTGTGATCTCAGCTACTCAGGAGGCTGAGACAGGCAGGAGAATCACTTGAACCCAGAAGGTGGAGGTTGCAGTGAGTTGTGATTGCGCCACTGCACTCCAGCCTGGGTGACAGAGTGAGGCTCTGTCTAAACAAACAAACAAACAAACAAATGAACAAACAATCTCTCATCTGCTGACCAGAATAGAGGATGCAGAGTTTCATTCTCATATCCTGGGGCTGGAACATCGCTTGCTCCTTTTTTCCTTGAGGCGACTTGCTTTCAGTTCCTAGAATTTCCACATGGGAAGCAGAACCAACCTCCAGACTCCTGCTGCGGGAGATAGGGAGGTCATATGCGGAGTGGGGGAGTTCTTTGCAAGTGTCTCCAAGGAGACATTTGAAGGCCATCCTTACCTAACTGCAGCGTGAAGGTTGCAGCCGGTTGGATTCCCATCTTTCGCCAGAGGATGGCACTGTGGGTGTTTCCAAGAAGGAGCTGAGCTTTTTTTTTTTTTTTTTTTTTTTTTTTTTAATTAAAAAAAAGCCATTTCCAAATGGCAGTAACAGCTGTACTTCAAACCCTGCAGGGAACATTAGAAAATGTTAACCCTGATTGGGTGGGGAAGCAAGGACTGGAGGTGGACCCAGGGATTGTGACCACGGAGGCCAGCCCTGGAGGAAGGGCAGGAGCTAGAGAAGGGCCAAAAAGGAGCAGGAAAAGGAAACTGCAGGGCAACCGAGCTGTGGCTGGGGACTAGCGTCCTTCTCTGGTGGAGGTTGAGCAAGGACAAGAGCCCTAGTTGGTGGGCGTTCGTTTTCCAGAGTCGAATTCAACCTGGGAAAAATAGCAGGGTGCAGTGGGGTGCAGCGTATACGTGTGTCATTTGCCAGCTTTCTCCGTCCATACCCACATTGGACCGGTCATTTAAAATGTGTATTTCATCTCTCCTTGAGAGCCGACACCAAGTCTTGTTCAACTTCCAGTTTTCCATCATGCCTGGCAGGTACTAGACCCTCCGTTAATAGTTGTTGGATGAATGATTGATTGAATGGAAAAAATGCATCTTAGATTTGGAATGGGGAAGCGATTTTTTTTTTCCCCAAGAGAAAAAAAGTGGGCAATTCATGTGTCTTCCTATATTTCTCTCCAGATTAGAGCCATCATTATCCCAATCACTGAAATACCAGCCCTTGACTATTTGCAAAGGACTTTCTCTCATTCATCCCGGCTGTCCACCTGTTCATTCTTCCTAATTCCATTACATCCTTATTAATCTCTTGTCTGGAGCAACTGATCTCTTTCACGTGCTTTCTTGAATTAGAATGATTTAGGTACACACTACCTCTTCCAACTAGACGGGCTATGTGAGGGCAACACTTTACATCAACTGAGTGAGTTGACAGCCACACGGCACTTAATCCTTGCACGGGTTCTTTAAGGAAGATATTATAGGGGCAGATTGTATTTTCCAAAAATGGCCACACTGATCTTACCCCATCCCATGCTCTTCTTATGACGTGACATTGACATTCTGTATTGAGAGGTGGGGGTCTACATTTCCTTCCTTTGAATATCAATGGGCTTTTTTTTTTTTCCTTAAGACGGGCTTTCACTCTGTTGCCCAGACTGAAGTGCAGTGGCACGATCACAGCTCACTGCAGCCTGGACCTCCCAGGCTCAAGTGATCCTCCTACTTCAGTCTCCTGAGTAGCTGGGACTACAGGCATGTGCCACCACTTCTGGCTAATTTTTGTATTATTATTATTATTACTATGTTTTGTAGAGACAGGGTTTCATCATGTTGCTCAGGCTGGTCTGGAACTCCTGAGCTCAAGTGATCCACCTGCCTCTGCCTCCCAAAGTGCTGAGATTACAGGCACGAGCCACTGCACCTGGCCTGGATGGACTTTTTAATGGCCTAGTTAATAGAAAGCTGCAAAAGGAATGCAGTGTGATCTCTTTTCTTTTCTTTTTTTTTTTTTCTCTTTTTTTGGAGACGGAGTCTTACTCTATTGCCCAGGCTGGAGTGCAGTAGTGCGATCTCGGCTCACTGCAACCTACACCTCCTGGGTTCAAGCGATTCCCGTGCCTCAGCCTCCCGAGTAGCTGGGATTACAGACACATACCACCATGCTCGGCTATTTTTTTTTTTTTTTTTTTTGTATTTTTTTAGTAGAGACGGGTTTTCACCATGTGGGCCAGGCTGGTCTCAAACTCATGACCTCAGGTGATCCACCCACTTTGGCCTCCCAAAGTGCTGGGATTACAGGCGTGAGCTACTGTGCCCAGCCGCAGTGTGATTTCTGAGGCTGTGTCACCTAAGGTGGCGAAGCTTCCTCGGTCTCTCTCTCAGGACGCATGTCTTTGAAACACTAAGAAGCCTCCGTGCAGAAGGGGTCACAAGGGGAGACCATGTAGAGACAGGGCAATCTGCTGGAGAAGCCCTAGCTGTTTTAGCCTCAGCTGTTGAAATCCTCCAGCTAAGGCCCCAGACACCATGAGGCAGGTATAAGCCATTCCCCTTCTGCTCTGTCTTAATTTCTGACCCACAGAATCTGTGAGCCTAAGAAATGGGTGTTTTACGTTGCTCAGTCTGGAGTGATTCATGATATAGCCATTACGGCAGAACGTCATTATCCCCCTCCCATTTCTTCTAGGTGAGAAAACTGAGGCTTAGCAAGCAGTTGGGCCGGCCCTCGGATTCCTCTTTCTTGACTTCCAGCCCAGCGTACTTTCCAGAGTCCTGTGCATGTCCTGACGTTGCCTTTAATTGCCAGGCTGGAGCTGAGCAAAAGACACGGTGGATTCCATGCAGGGGTCACTTGAGGATGGGGGACATCTTTGGTTTTGTTCATGTGTCAGCAAAACAGGAATGCAGGCTTTGGGATCTATCTGAGCTTTTATTTATTTATTTATTTTTTAGAGACAAGGTCTTGCTCTATCATCCAGGCTGGAGGGCAGAGGTGTGATCCTAGCTCACTGCAGCCTCCAATTCCTGGGCTCAAGCGATTCTCCTCATAAGCCTTCCGCGTAGCTGGGACTACATGTGCACACCACCACGCCCCGCTAATTTTTGTATATATGTTATTTTTTTGATAGAGATGATGGCTGGCTGTGTTGCCCACGCTGGTCTTGAACTCCTGGCCTCAATCAATCCTCCCACCTCAGCCTCCCAAAGTGCTAGGATTATAGGCATAAGCCACCACGCCTGGCCAGGAGTGGAGCTTATAGTTTGGGGTCACGGTCCAGGGCAACTTATAATTACTATTTTGAGACCGGCAGCCTCATGAGCATCAGCTAGCAGCAGGACCCTCTGAAAGCTGCCCGCCTATACCTGCAAACCTACCAGCTACTAGCTCCAGAAGAGTCCTGGTCTAATCACAGCTATTAGGTTGGGGTTAATTGATGCTATTATCTTCACAACGGGCCATATTTGAGGGTAAGGCTAAGAGGCCACGAGAGCAGGTAAAATCAAACAAACCACAACATTGCTTCTATTTTATTAGTGGCCTTGTAAAAATTGTCATTGCTCTCCATTTGTCTGAGCCATTAACATCCCTTTTAGGAGCCTCCCTGAGACCGACTAATCATCTTGTGGTCTGGCAACCTGGAGACCGTCTTGCCAGTAGGATGTTCTCATCAAAGTGGATTTTCCGGATGACCAGCAGTTCCTGGTTGGAGGGCCACAGTCTCTCCTCCACAGGTATGGATAAGAAGCTGGTAGGTGCCTCTCCTCTGAGATGAACAGTGAAGTCTCATTCTGGGCTTGGGAATAGTTGACAAGGAGACTTTCCATGGCAACACAGGGAGCCTGATTCTCAATGTCAATTTCAGAATCCTTGGGAATAAGAGACCACAGACAGCCTTCACAAACCCCACGGCCATTGAGTGCTTTGTGGGACTGAGTCCTATAGTATAGGTTCCTAGATAAGCCCTCTTTCCCAAGTCCACTGTGGACCCCCAGTCATGGGATAGCGGACAAGAGGATGCTAGCATGCATAAAGCAATAATGTACTTCTGGCAATGGCTGTGGTGTGTCGTAGGTGGCCGTGACCTTGTTTGCATGGTCATAGCGACGTGGTTGTCATTTTTGAAGGCCGCGATGCCTGTGACTTAACGTTGATTGTAACGTTGAGCTGCCTGGAAATTGTGTTGTTTGGGTGTGCCATCATTGCGATGTTGGGTTTTGTAGAGGCTGTAGTGTTGTGTCCTAACGCTGGTGGCCTCTCATAACATCGTGGCAAATATTACATTGTTATACTCTGTGTTAGCAGTGTTAGGGAAATCATTCCAGTTCTGTCTGAATAGTTGAACCTATTGCTTCTCAGAGTTTTTTAATTTTAAATTTTAGAGACAGCCTCTATTGCTCAGGCTGGAGTACAGTGGCACCATCATAGCTCACTGCAGCCTCCATCTCCTGGGCTCAAGGGATCCTCCTGCCTCAGCCTCTCGAGTCGCTGGGACTACACGTGCATGCCACCACACCCGGCTAATTTAAAAATTGTTTGTAGAGACGAGGTCTCGCTATGTTGCCCGGGCTGATTTCAAATTCCTGGTCTCAAGCAACCCTCCTGCCTCTGCCTCCTAAAATGCTGGGATTACAGGCATGAGCCACCATACTTGGCCATTCTCATACTTGAAGATGCATTCCAGTCACCTGGGAATCTTATTAAGTTGTAGCTTCTTATTCAGCAGGTCTAGCATAACGTGGGAGAGCCTGCATTTTCAGCAAGCTCCTAGTGAGGCCAAAGCTGTTGGTCTACAGACCCCACTTGGAGAAGCAAGGCTTGTTTAGACCAGTGCTACCCAAAAGAACATTCCACAATGATGGAAATATTCCATTTCTGCCCTGTCCAATATGGTAGCCGCTAGCCACATGGGGCTATGAAGCACTTGAGATGAGGCTATTGAGGCTGAGGAGCTGACTTTCAAGTTTTGTTTACTTTTTACTAATTTAAATTTAAATAGCCACACACAGTGGCTGTCTTATTGGACAGTACAGCTCTAGACTTTCTAGTGATTCTAAAACTTTAGCACATATCAGAATCACCTAGAAGCCTTCTTAAAACGCAGACTTGGGCCAGGTGAGGTGGCTCACGCCTGTAATCCCAGAACTTTGGGAGGCTGAGATGGGTGGATCACCTGAGGTTGGGGGTTCGATACCAACCTGACCAACATGGAGAAACCCCATTTCTACTAAAAATACAAAATTAGCCTGGCCTGGTGGTGCATGTCTGTAATCCCAGCTACTTGGGAGGCTGAGGCAGGAGAATCACTTGAACCCAGAAGGCGGAGGTTGCGGTGAGCTGAGATCGCGCCATTGTACTCCAGCCTGGGCAATAAGACGGAAACTCCGTTTCAAAACAAAATGAAACAAACAACAACAACAACAACAACAACAACAACAACAACAACAAAAACACAGACTCCTGAGCTCCATCCCCAGGAGATCTGAAGCAGGGTCTGAGAATTTGCATCTCTCTTTTTTTTTAGTTTAAATTTTTATTTTTTATTTGGAGATGGGATCTTACTCTGTTGCCCAGTGTAGCTGGAATGATCATGGCTCACTGTAGCCTCAAATTCCCGGGCTCAAGTAATTCTCCCGCCTGGGCCTCCTGAGCAGCTGGAACTACAGACATGCACCACCACACCTGGCTAGCTTTTTTTTGTTGTTGTTTTTAACATTTTTATTTTGTAGAGACTGGATCTTGCTTTGTTGCCCAGGTTGGTCTTAAACTCCTGGCCTCAAGTGATCTTCCTGCCTTGGCCTCCCAAAGTGATAGGATTACAGGTGGCCAGAATCGCATCTCTAATGGGTTCCCAGGTGATGCGGATGCTGTGGGTCTGAGAACCATGCCACCCGGTAATCTCCCCATCCCTGAACACACCTGAATACTGGCTGCAGGAAGACAAAATTAGGCTTTGATATGAACTTACCTCTAACGACAGGATGTGACCTGGAGTTCACTGAGGAAGAGTCCGCGGAAGGATGAGGAAGGACTATTATTTTGAAACAAAGTAGAGAGAGTGCTAATTAAGGCTGGTCTCTGTAAACTCACAGACACAAAGGCTCCTAGCTGGAAAGGACCTTCGAGACCATCTGGTTTGCATTCCCAGTTTACAGATGGGGAAAGTGAGGTCCACCCAAGAGTAGTTGGTGTGAAAGGTGGTGGTGAAAGGTGCCACCTGCCCCCAGTGTAGAACTTGGATTTCCAGATTCCTCATCAAGGCTGGGTGCTGCTATTCCATGCTGCCTCTGCACTAGACCGGAGCTGAGATATAGACTCTGCTTGGAGAAGCAAGGCTTGTCCAGACCAGCGCCCTCCAAAAGAAACTTCCACACAGGACAGGATGGGACAGGGTGGCATAGGAGGGCCGGAGGTGACACGCAGACTTTGCAAGTGTCACATGCAAAGAGTAAGGACTCACTTCGGGGATGAGGCAGAGTCTCCGATGCCCAATTCTCTACCATGAAAAAGAGAAGCTGGTGGCTGTGGATGCCACCTTGGGTCCAGTCCTCCCCACCCAGAGGCTCCAACTCTGTGGTGTTTCTCCTCCTTTCCTATCTCTTTGGGTGATTTGATTGACAGTTAGCAGCTTTGATTAAAAAAGAAAAAAAAAAAAAAAAACAACAGAGACCTGGGGAAAGATGGAAATGCTCTTTTGAGGGTCTTATGTAACATTTCAATAATCTATGCTGTCCCTGTTCCCCATGCTGAGCATGCAAGGACAGGTTTACCACAGTGACAGGAAATTGCTGCCATTTATCAAACACCTGCCGTGTGCCAGACATGGGATCAAGTCCTTTATATTCCCAAACTCATTAAAACTTCAGAAAAAGCCTGCGAGGTAGATGTTGTTACCATTGTTTTTTTTTTTTTTTTTTTTTTTTTTTTTTTTTTAAAGATGGAGAAATGAAGGCCCAGAGTGATGAAATAGCCAGCTCAGGTCATACAGCTGGTCAATGGAAGGATGAAGACTTGAATACAGTCTGCCTGGTGCCAAATTCTGGGTGTTTTAACAAT
This sequence comes from Rhinopithecus roxellana, assembly GCF_007565055.1. NCBI lineage: Eukaryota > Metazoa > Chordata > Mammalia > Primates > Cercopithecidae > Rhinopithecus > Rhinopithecus roxellana. Next base: position 136,781,053 of record NC_044554.1, on the reverse strand, counting down.
TGTGCCAAGAGGGTGTACCCTGGGAGGTGCCATGAGCTTTTCATCTTGCTTTTGTGGGGCTGGGACTTCTGTGCATTGCTGCTCTCCAGACATGGCCCCTGTCTGTCCCAGTCCTGCTTAGCACCCAGGAATGAAGGCAAGACACCAGAAGATTGGACCTCAGCCCATTCCTGAGGCAATGAGTCACATGTGGTGTGCATCAGAACGATTTTGGTTATAAGTCATGGAGACCTGAATTGAAAGAAAGAGAGACAGTGACTGGCTCATGCCCTAGGGAAGCTCAAGGGAGAGGAATATGGTTTTCAGGTACGGTTCGATCTAGGGTTTCATCGACTAATCATTAGGACTTTCTTTTTCATTTCCTGGTTCTTTTTCTCTGGGTGGTTTTCATTCTCAGACAGACTTTCTCCCCATGCGTTGGCAAGAATGACCTCCAACAGCTATTGACCTACATTGTCCTTGAAGCTGAGTAATCCTGGTGAAAGAGAGCACTCCCCGCTTGATATGGTTTAGATCTGCATCCCCACCCTAATCTCATGTTGAAATGTAATTGCCAGTGCTGGAGGTGAGGCCTGGTGGGAGGTGACTGGATCACAGGATTGGGTTTCTCATGAATGGGTTGGCACCACCCTTGGTGCTATTCTTGTGATAGTGAGTGAGTGAGTTTTCATGAGATCCGGTTGTTTAAAAGTGTGTAGCACCTTCTCCTCCCAACCTGGCTACTCCAGTCGTGTGACATGATGGCTCCCCCTTTGACTTCCACCATGATTGTAAGTTTACTGAGACCTCCTGGAAACTGAGCAGATGCCAGAAACATGTTTCCTGCACAGCCTGCAGAACTGTGAACCTCTTTTCTTTATAAACTATCCGGTCTCAGATATTTATAGCAATGTGGGAAAGGACTAATACACCCCACCACCCCTACGAGCAGCTCTAGCCAAAGTCCCAGGAATGGCTCTCATTGGTTCAGCTTGGTTCATGTGACCCTCCACCAACCAATTATAGGAGCAATTATAGGGATGGAGTAGTCTAATTTTACAGATCCAAATCTCATAACTCTCCCTAAATATGCAGATGGGATCTGTCCCATCTGGGTGCTTCTTTTTTTTTTTTTTTTGAAATGGAGTTTCTCTCTGTCACCCAGGCTGGAGTGCAGTGGTACAGTCTCTGTTCACTGTAATCTCCACCTCCTGGGTTCAAGTGATTCTCCTGCCTCGGCTTCCCAAGTAGCTGGGATTACAGGTGACTGCCGCTACGCCCAGCTAATTTTTTTTTTTTTCTAGTAGAGATGGCGTTTCACCATGTTGGCCAGGCTGGTCTTGAGCTCCTGACCTCAAGTGATCCACCCACCCCAGCCTCTGAAAGTGCTGGGATTACAGGTGTGAGCCACTGTGCCTGGCCTCATGGATGCATCTTTGAAAGCAGGATGTATTCTATTATCAGAAGAGAGCATAATTAAAAAACACCCTGGGCCAGGTGCGGTGGCTCACGCCTGTAAACCCAGCACTTTGGTAAGCCGAGGTGGGTGGATCATGAAGTCAGGAGATCGAGACCATCCTGGCTAACACAGTGAAACCCTGTCTCTACTAAAAATACAAAAAAATTAGCTGGGCGTGGTGGCGGGCGCCTGTAGTCCTAGCTACTCGGGAGGCTGAGGCAGGAGAATGGCACAAACCTGGGAGGTGGAGCTTGCAGTGAGCTGAGATCGTGCCACTGCACTCCAGCCTGGGCGGCAAAGTGAGACTCCATCTCAAAACAAACAAACAAACAAACAAACAAAAAACCCCTTCAGCTACCACCATCTGCTAAACTGGTCTACACAGTACATTGCAAACACCTTCCCTGTCAATGGAGTAGTCTAAAACTAGGTTGTCCTATGGATGTTGCTAATTCTGGATGATTTTTGAACATCGGCTCCCTGTTTAACCCTTGTTAGGGACTGCAGGTTTATGTTCCTTTTAAACACATATATGGAAGCCCTAACTCCCAATGTCATGGCATTTGCACATAGACCTTTCGGGAGACCTTAGGTTCAGATGAGGTCATGAGGGTGGGGCTCCCATGATGGAATTAGTGTCCTTATAAGAAGAGGAAGAGACCCAGAGCCTTCTCTCTCTGCCATATGAGGACACAGTGAGAAGGTGGCCATCTATAAAGCCAGGAAGACAGTCTTCACCTGAACCCAACAATGACCACTGAATTTGAACTTCCCAGCCTCCACAGCTATGAGAAATGAATGTCTGTTGTTTCAGCCACCCAATCTGGAAATTTACAAATTAGGCAGCCTGTGGTATTTTGTTAGGGCAGCCTGGGCTGAGTAAGACAAGCCCCTAACTACACTGTGCATCCTTTGAACACCAACACCAGCCTCATCCCACAGGGTCTGAGCTTGCTGCACCCCATGGAGCTGGTCACATGGACTGTGGGCTCCTGGTGGAGTGCGGAGAATCTTTATCTCCTAGCTTCCTGGCTTCTCTTCGAGGTGCCCTTCATAGCTGTTACTCTTTTTTATTTTTTTTTAACTTTTATTTTAAGTTTAGGGGTACAAGTGCAGATTTGATACATAGGTAAACTTGTGTTATGGGGGTTTGTTGTACAGAGTATTTCATCACCCAGGTATTAAGCCTAGTATACATTAGTTGTTTTTCCTGATCCTCTCCCTCCTCCCACCCTCCACCCTCCAGTAGGCGTCAGTGTGTTTTTCCCCTCCATATGTCCATGTGTTCTCATCCTTTAGCTCCCACTTATAAGTGAGAACATGCAGTATTTGGTTTTCTGTTCTTGTGTTAGTTTGCTAAGGATAATGGCCTCCCGCTCCTTCCATGTTCCTGCAAAGGACAAGATCTCATTCTGTTTTATGGTTGCATAGTATTCCATGATGTATATGTACCACATTTGCTTTATCCAGTCTATTATTGATGGATTGATACCATGTCTTTGCTATTGTGAATAGTGCTGCAATGAATGTATGTGTGCGTGTGTCTTTATGGTAGAACGATTTCTATTCCTTTGGGTATGTGCCTAGTAATGAGATTGCTGGGTCAAATAGTATTTCTGTCTTTAGGTCTTTGAGGAATCACCACACTGCTTTCCACAATGGTTGAAGTAATTTACACTCTCGCCAACAGTGTATAAGCTTTCCTTTTTCCCCACAACCTCACCAGTATCTGTTATTTTTTGACTTTTTATTAATAGCTGTTCTGACTGGTGTGAGATGGTATCTCATTGTGGTTTTGATGTACATTTCTCTAATGATCAGTGATTTTGAAATTTTTTCATATGAGGCTGCTTGTGGCTGTCACCCTTACTCTGCCACTCTCCTAACTCCATTATCCCCTGAGTCTGTCCAGCAAGTGAGACCACTTCCAGCTGTACATTTTCAGGGAGATGGTCATTTAACAAACCAGTCTCTTCCTTCCCTCCCTCCCTCCCTCCCTTTTTCCTTCCCTCCTTCCTTCCTTCCTTCCTTCCTTCCTTCCTTCCTTCCTTCCTTCCTTCCTTCCTTCCTTCCTTCCTTCCTTCCTTCCTTCCTTCCTCTCTTCCTCTCTTTCTTTCTTTCTTTTGAGACAGAGTCTCACTATGTCACCTAGGCTGGAGTGCAGTGGCACAATCTCAGCTCACTGCAACCTCCACCCACGTCACGGGTTCAAGTACCTCTCGAGTAGCTGGAATTACAGGCGCATGCCATCACACCTGGCTAACTTTTGTATTTTCAGTAGAGACAGAGTTTCACCGTATTGGGTTAGGCTGGTCTCAGACTCTTGACCTCAGCTAATCCACCTGCCTCGGCCTCCCAAAGTGCTGGGATTACAGGCGTGAGCCACCATGCCTTGCCCGGTCCTTCACTTTTTAAAGCACCTGGGTAACATCTGGGTCCTTGAGTGTATCCCTGTGTTGTTCAGAAGCAGGAAGTGGCTACTGTCCTCTGGAAGATCCAGAACTTGGCAATCTATTCATTTGTTTCTGCATTTGCTTGTTTTTCCAAGCAAGGATTATCCCTGGGCCCTGCTATCCTGCCAGATGGCATGGCCCCACTGGGGACAAGTCAGGCTTCATGATGATATTTTGGATCCTAGCTCTCGGGCTGCTCCACCACCGAGACCAACCTCTGTGATGAGGTTCCGGAATCCTGGGTCTGCCCTAATACCTGCTCACACTATTCTGTTCTTCTTCCTCCCCTCTGATCAGCATGACCTTGGTCCTGTGTGCCCTGATGTAAACTGCCCTGTTTTAAGATGAGGATTAGCAGCCCATGGGGAACGCAAAAGAAGTGAAGACTCGACCAGGAAAGAATCGGCAAGAAAGCACACCAAACCCCCAGTTCGGTAGTCTCAATAGGAAGAAAGAAAGGGATAATGGGAAACGTCAGGTAAGTTAGGACAGGATCCTTGGGAAAAGGCCTTGCTTGGGAATCTTAGCAATACATGCATTACATGCATTTAAGTGTCTTATTGAAAGGAAGAGGCTTTCCGTCAATGCACCTAGGACTCTAATTCTTTGACTCTCTCCAGCTGCGTAGTTGAAAGTGCTTGGGTATCTTAAGTTTAGCCTCTGACAGCTTTTTTTTTTTTTTTTTAAGACACAGTCTTACACTGTCCCCCAGGCTGGAGTGCAATGGCACAATCTTGGCTCTCTGCCACCCCTGCCTCCCGGGTTCAAGCGATTTTCCTACCTCAGCCTCCAGAGTAGCTGGGATTACAGGTGCCTGCCACCACGCCCAGCTCATTTTTGTATTTTTAGTAGAGACAGGGTCTCGCCATGTTGGCCAGGCTGGTCTCAAACTCTTTAGCTCAAGTGATCTGCTTGCCCCGGCCTCCCAAAGTTTTAGGGTTATAGGCATGAACCACTGCTTCTGGTTCCTCCTGACATATTTTAAGTTCTGCATAAAGCAAACTTGCCCACCCTGTGGCCCACAGGTCATATGAAGCCCAGGATGGCTTTGAATGTGGCCCAACACCAATTCATAAACTGTCTTAAAACATTATGAGGTTTTTTTTTTTGCAATTTTAAATTTTTTTTAGCTCATGACCTATTGTTAGTATTAATGTATTTTATGTGTGGCCCAAGAAAATCCTTCTTCTTTCAATGTGACCGAGTGAAGCCAAAAGATTCGACATCCCTGACCTAAAGGTTTCTCCGTCTACAGTGAACTAACATACTTGGATGTGTAAACAGACACTTATTCTTTTTCAATCACTGAGTTTCAGCCAGTCAGAGGCAGCCACCTGTTCAAACCAGGTTCCAACAGGGCAAACTCCGAGCTGTAACCAATCAGCTGTTTCTGCCCCTCACTTCCGTTTTCCAGACCTTACTTTCCTTTTTCTGTCCATAAATCTTTTCCCGCCACATGGCTGCTCAGGGGAGCTGCTGGATTTGCAATCGTTCTTTGCCTAAACTCTGTTTAGGCAGGTTCGGTGGCTCAGGACTGTAATCCCAGCATTTTGGGAGGCCGAAGAGGGCAGATCATGAGGTCAGGAGTTTGAGACCAGCCTGATCAGCATGTGAAACCCCGTCTTTTTGAGACCAGTCTGATCAACGTGGTGAAACGCCGTCTCTACTAAAAATACAAAAAATTAGTCGGGCATGGTGGTGTGGGCCTGTATTCCCAGCTACTCAGGAGGCTGAGGCAGGAGAATCACTTGAACCCAGGAGGCAGAGGTTGCAGTGAGCTGAGATTGTGCCATTACACTCCAACCTGGGCGACAGAGTGAGACTCCATCTCAAAAAAAACAAAAACCAAAAATTCTCTTTAATGTAATTTGTCAAAAATTTTTTTTTTTTACAGGTGTCTTTACCCAGACGAGGCAAAGTGTCTGCTCCATGCCAGGCACGAAGCTGCATGTGTGTCATCCTGTTGACTTTAGTTCTCATTGTCACATCATCCAAAAGGTTGGAACAACCGTTAAGTGGCAGAGATGGGACTTGAACTCAGGTCTTCCTGATTCCCCAGGCAAAGATGTCATTTTCACAAACACCATGATGGAGGAAGACCTTGAAGGACCCAGGACAAGGAAGGCTTGGGGACATGAGTCATTCACTGAGTATGACAGAAGGAGGAAGCATTTAGGCAAAGGCATGGAGGTCAGGTGAGAGGGGACCCCCATGGAGCTGCCACAGTGGGTAGGTTGAGAAGGGAGGTGAGAGGTAGGCACTTGGGTCTGGGACTAGGCAGTTTTGATTTGATACAATGGGCTGGGTTGCAGGGAGCCCGGAAAGGTTCCTGGAAAGAAAGTGCTGGGTCAGAAATGACGTTTGAGAAACATTGTCATTTGCCATTGGGTGCAAGACAGTGCTTCAGCTAAAGGAAAGGGCAGGGAGATGTGCTAAGAGGAAATTCTGGGCCGGGTGCGCTGGCTTATGCCTGTAATCCCAGCACTTTGGGAGGCTGAGGCAGTGGATCATTTGAGGTCAGGAGTTCAAGACCAGCCTGGCCAACATGGTGAAACCCCATCTCTCCTAAAAATACAAAAATTAGCCAGGCATGGTGGTGGGTGCCTGTAATCCCGGCTACTTGGGAGGCTGAGGCAGGAGAATCGCTTGAACCTGGGAGGTGGAGGTTGCAGTGAGCAGAGGTTGCGCCACTGCACTCCAGCCTGGGCGAAAGAGTGAGACTCCGTCTCAAAAAAAAAAAAAAAAAAAAAAAAAAGAAAAGAAGAAGAAGAAATTTTGTGTGCTGTGTTGATTCTCAGATGAGTCCTGAGCTTACTGACGTGGAAAAGTGGCTTTGTTCTTAGCCTCCTTCTCTTTGGTCTCTGGGAGGGACCTGGAGACCCTAAAGACAGCACATTCCCTTTTCCCTCTGATGAAGGGGACTGTGGTAGCTGGGCCACACATTTCTTTGATTTCGCCTGGAAAACGGGGAAAAGTCCTTGCGGGCCTGGCTATGCTTCTGCACAAGTATTTATGAGCCGTGAGACTGAAGATCATAAGGCTCATATATTTTGCTTTTTACAAAAGCCAATAACTAAAGAAAATGTTTTCTCCATCAGAGAAACTTCAAAGATCCTAGAGAAGAATGCACTAAAAGTTATTGAAAGGCAGCATCGCACACATCTTGAATATAGGCACCAGACAATGTCCTGAAGCCAGGTGGGCCCCTACACAGTTTGAGGATTTCTTTGTTTTTCTTCATTGCTGGCAATCAAATGCAGCACTGAAGCTGTTAGGCATTTGGCTGTGGCCATCTGCAGGGCAGGCTTGCCAGCCAGATTCTTTTTCATCCAGAGGAGAAGGCTTACAGAGGCCTGAACAATTGAAAACATCTCCTCATTTAAAAATATAAAAATTTAAAACCTCCCTGCTGCCGTTGAGGGGCAAGTTGGCCTCGCGATCCTCTGCATTGAGCATAAGGGAGTTATTTAGGGCCATTACACAGAGAGGCAGAGAGTGGTGACATCCTGGGAGCCTGGGCCTGCAGTTGCTCATTGGATTGAGTTGGCTGAGTTAGTTGAGCTTGCCGAGTCTCACTTTTATCACACATTAATTGGGATAATATTTGCCCAGACTGTTTCACGGGGCCGTTGAGAAGATCAAAGGAGATTATGTTGGAATATGGGTGTGAGTGTGTGTGTGTGGGTGTATATGTGTGTGTTTGTGTGTATTCACATTCTTGCTTTAAAGAGAGAGGATGGGAGGGGCACAGTGGCTCGTGCCTCTAATCCCAGCACTTTGGGAATCTGAGGCAGAAGGATTACTCGAGGCCAGGAGTTTGAGACCTGCCTGGGCAACATAGCAAGACCCCATCTCTTAAAAAAAAATTAGCTAGGCATGGTGGTGCTTGCCTGTAATCCCAACACTTTGGGAGTTTGAGGCAGAGGATGGCTTGAAGCGAGGAGACTGAGGTTGCCGTGAGCTACGATGGTGTCACTGCACTTGAGCCTGGATGACAGAGCAAGACCCTGTCTCTAAAAAATAAATAAAGAGGGAGGATTTCTGTTTTCCCCATGAATTGTCTTCCTCTCAAGGGAGAGGGGAGGCTTGTCTGCTGGGTCAGAGCCTGGCAGCCATGGGTGGAGGTTTCTCAGCGAGTCCGTGAGTGCTCAGTGTGCATTCTCTGCTCCAGCCCCACCAGCCGGATGGATCCTGCCAGCCCCTAGTGGACATGATCACATAGCTGGCTGTGAGACTTCTAGGATGTGGGGTCTGCAGACTGTAGCAAGCCTTCCTGTGATGATCCCAAGGTGGAAGGTGGAAGGCTGCCTGCTCCCCTGTGTCTTGGAGGTGACCGGGCATTTTTCTAGCGTGTGTTCCACAGCTTTAAAAAATTTTTATTTTATTTTAAGTTCCGGGATCCATGTGCAGAACGTGCAGGTATGTTATATAGGTGTACGTGTGCCATGGTGGTTTGCTGGACCTATCAACCCATTACCTAGGTTTTAAGCTCTGCATGTGTTAGCTATTGGTCCTGATGCTCTCCTTCCGCTTGTCCCCCACCGACAGGCCCTGGTATGTGATGTTCCCCTCCCTGTGTCCGTGTGTTCTCCTTGTTCAACTCCCACTTATGAGTGAGAACATGCGGTACTTGGTTTTCTGTTCCTGTGTTAGTTTGCAGAAGATAATGGCTTCCAGCTTCATCCATGTCCCTGCAAAGGGCATGATCTTGTTCCTTTTTCGGGCTGCATAGTATTCCATGGTATATATGTACCACATTTTCTTTATCCAGTCTGTCATTGATGGGCATTTGAGTTGGTTCCATGTCTTTGCTATTGTGCATAGTGCCTACAACTATTTTTGGTTCCTGATTGGATGTGATCTGTGCATGGGGAGAACCCTTGAGTCTCGGGCCCAGAAAATGCCACAAGGACAGAACTTGTTTCTCACGATTTTTTACTGGATTAAAACTGAGGACCAATTCCTGGTAAAATTTGTGAACATTGAAAAGTGTGTCACTGGGCTCCTGGCTGCCTCTCCCTTCATGCACATTTTCTACTTCCCTCCACTGCACTGAAACTCTGATTTCCAGAAAGACTTCAGTGCTAGTCATCTATATACTTTAAAGAGAATTTGGGTTCATTCATCTTGTGTCCCCAGTGGCTTTGCGTTTAAAGCTGGATGTTAATTATGGAAAGAAAACTTCAATTGCCCGTTAGAAAGATTTTATTGAGAGAGGGCAGCAGGAAGGATTTCCTGACATTTCTGATATTTTGCTCCCTAAATTACCCTCTCTGCTTCCTTAATGGAAAACCAGCCCCGTCCACTGTCCCTAAGAACACAAGGCCTGACACTCCTCTTGTGACCTGCTCAACACCCTTTTAAAGACTACTCTTCAAAAAACAAACAACCCCATTAAAAAGTGGGCAAAGGACATGAACAGACACTTTTTGAAAGAAGATATACCTGCAGCCAACAAACATATGCAAAAATGCCGAACATCGCTAACCAGTAGATAAATGCAAATCCAAACCACAATGAGATACCATCTCACACCAGCCAGAATGACTGTTACTGAAAAGTCAAGGCCAAGTGCCTTGGCTCGCACCTGTAATTCCAGTACTTTGGGAGGCCAAGGCAAGAGAATGACTTGAGCCCAGGAGTTCGAGACCAGCCTGGGCAACATGGTAAAACCATATCTCTACTAAAAATATAAAAACTAGCCAGGTGTGGTGGCACATGCTTGTGATGCCAGCTACTTGGGAGGCTGAGGTGGGAGGATGGTTTGAAACTGGGAGGTCAAAGCTGCAGTGAGCTGTGACTGTGTCACTGTATTCCAGCCTGGGCAACCAAGTGAGACCCTGTCTCAAACAAAAACAAAAAACAAACATACAAAAAAAAAAAAAAAAAACTGGAAAAATAACATGTTGGACTGGGCGCAGTGGCTCATGCCTGTAATCCCAGCACTTTGGGAGGCCAAGGCGGGCGGATCACCCGAGGTCAGGAGTTTGAGACCAGCCTACCCAACATGGCAAAACCCCGTCTCTACTGAAAATACAAAAAATTGCCAGGGCGTGGTGTTGGGCGCCTATAAACCCCAGCCACACGGGAGGCTGAGGTAGGAGAATCACTTGAACCTGGGAGGCAGAGGTTGCGGTAAGCCGAGATCGTGCCATTGCACTCCAGCCTGGGCAACAAAAGCGAAAGTGTGTCTCAAAAACAAAAAACAAAAAGCATGTTGGCGAGGCTGTAGAGAGAAGGGAACGTGTATACACTGCTGTTGGGAATGTAAATTAGTTCAGCCATGGTATAAAACAGTTTGGTGATTTATTAAATAATTTAAAATAGAACTACTATTCAATTCAGAAATCCCATTACTGGGTATATACCCAAAGGCATCTAAGTCATTCTACCATAAAGACACATGTGCGTGGATGTTCATTGCAGCACTATTCACAATAGCAAAGACATGGAATCAGCGTGAATGCCCATTAATGATAGGCTGGATAAAGAAAATGTGGTCCATATAAATCATAAAATACTATGCAGCTGTGAAAAATAAGGAGATCATGTCCCTTGCAGGAATATGGATGGAGCTGGAGGCCATTATCCTAAGTGAACTAATGCAAGGACTGAAAACCAAATACCGCGTGTTCTCTCTTATAAGTGGGAGCTAAACATTGAGTACACATAGACACAAAGAAAAGAACAACAGACGCTGGGGCCTGCTTGAGGGTGAGGGGTGGGAGGAGGGTGAAGATCAAAAGATTACCCATTGAGTACTATGCGTATTACCTGGGTGACAAAATAATCTATGCACCAAACTTCCGTAACACGCAATTTACCCATATGACAAACCTGCACGTATACTCCCTGAACCTAAAATAAAACTTAAAAAAAGACTGCTGTCAATTTTAAGGATGGGGTAATAGTTGACAATTGCAGTGTCTGTCTAAGTGAGTCTTTAGGTTTCATTTATGTGATCTACTGACTCCGAAACATGAAAATCAGGGTAGTACAAAAGCCCCTACATGGTTGAAAGTAAAAGAAAAGTAAAAGGTATAATTAGTTTATCCAGAATTGTTCTTTTAAGGAAAATGGAGCATAGACTTTGTTGAAACACTCAGTTTGACAGAAATATCCTGTATTTATTGAGGGCTTCTTCTGTGCCAGGCCTTGGGCTGACAGCTTTGCATTTAAGTCTGACGTCCACTCTTTGCAGGAGATTCTATTGCCATATTTGTTTTTCAGATGAAAAAACTAAGGGTTAGGAAGATAAGTAACTTGCCTAAGTCCACCCAGTTTGCAAGAAGTCAGAGGTGGCGATTATCCACCAGCCATCCGTAGGGTTATGTTCTTGCATTGCTGATGTGCCAACTGAGAAGATGTTTGTCTGTAAGAGAAAATCCACCCCAATAGCTTAACCAAGCAAGAGTTTGTCTTCCCCACATAACCAGAAACTCATGAGCAAGCAATCCACGGCTGGTTCAGGTCCTTGTCTAATTCTGCTCCATCTTCCTCAGCATGTGTCTTCCATCCTCAGGGTCACAAAGTAGCTGCTGCACCTCACTGCTTTGCACCTGCATTCCGGGCAGGAAGAAGGAGGAAGGGACAAAGGAATCTCTCCTTGTTGGGCTTTGCCTTTTCAATCTGAAAGGGTTGGTTTCTCTATTAAATTTCTGTTTATATCTCCTTGTCCAAAACTCTGTCATTCCTATCTGAAAAGGAGACTGGGGATTGCGTATTTAGTTTACCTAAATAGAAGAAGGGAAGAAACACAGGGCTTGGAATAGTTGGGGAAGGCAATCTACAGTTTTTCATTAGTTTCTTTTCTTTTTTTTTTTTTTTTTTGAGTCAGAGTCTCACTCTGACACCCAGGCTGGAGGGCAGTGACATGATCTCAGCTCACTAAAATCTCCACCTCCCAGGTTCAAGTTATTCTCCTGCCTCAGCCTCCTGACTAGCTGGGATTACAGGCACCTGCCACCATGCCTGGGTAATTTTTAGTAGAGTTGGGGTTTCACCATGTTGGCCGGGCTGGTCCCAAACTTCTGACCACAAATGATCCACCCGTCTCAGCCTCCCAAATTGATGGGATTACAGGCGTGAGCCGCTGCGATGGCCTTTTCTCAGGTTTTGACTTAAATGCTTTGCTCCAAAGGTTACTGGTGGGCACAGCTAGGGCTGTGCCATAATTTTCCCTAGAGGGAGAATCCCTCTACATTAACATATTGTACCAAATAAAGCGCCTGCTTCCTTGGCCCCTCCCAGGTGGCAATCTGCCTGCCTCTACTTGTAGGCTCAGCCCTGCAGTTACCCGAATCAGCCCCAGAGCCACAGAGTGTCTTTGGCATTGGTCTAGTGGGAGCTTAAGGTTGCATGGATCTTCTCAAGTTTAGTGTTTCTTGACCTCTGATCCATGTTAGTCCAGCTACCACTGACTTGTTTGACTGTGGCAGTCAGAAGTCCTCTTTGGGGCTGGCTAGTTGCTGTGGTCACCTTGCAAAGGTGAGATGGCTACTCCCTGCCCCCAAAATTTGGCTCAGATGTTATCAAGGCTGATGATGCCACACACACACTAAGAGAGTATGAGATGATTTATTACTCATGTAATAGTTCTTTTTGGAGGGAACAGGGTGTGCTCTCAAGCTGATCTGGCAATGGCATGAGAGAGCAGGGAGAGAAGACTGTCTTGGGGCGTTATGGTAGTGTCATAGTCAGCTCAGGCAGCCATAATAGAATATCATAGACTGGGTGGCTTAAACAATAAAAATTTACGTAGTTCTGGAGCCTGGGAAGTCCAAGATCAGGGTGTTAGCATGGCCAGATTCTGGTGAGGGCTCTGTTCTTGGCTTGTGGGCAGCTACCTTCCTGGTGTGTCCTCATATGATGGAGAGAGAGAGAGGCAGCAAGCAAACTCTTTGGTGTCTTCTTACAAAGACACTAATCTTATCACGGGGACCCCATCCTTATGACCTCATCTAAATGTAGTCATCCCCCAAAGACCCCCATCTCCAAATACCATCCCATTGTAAGTTACACCTTCGACATACGGAATTTGGAGGAACAGAATTCGGTTCATAGCAGGTGGCCTAGAGGTCAGGGGCCAGAGTGAGAGTTCCCATGCACATGGGAGTGGAGGCTTGTATGACTTAAACTTCCCACCTATGCCAATGCAGGGAGAGCCCAGGCTTTCTCATCATCTTGCTGAGATGTGGACAGAAGGGGAAGGAGATGGAGTGAGACTTGAAAGCTATCATCAGTCAAACATTAAAAGTAGAGTCAGCCTCAATTACATCAGTCCTCTCCTTTGGCCCTGCATGGACTTCCTTGGACCTCCGTGGACTCCTGTACCATGCTTTAGTTCACCATGGTCCTGGGCCCTGTCTACTGAACCCAGGTTAATTCTCCCAGAGCCAGTCATTCTACAACTGGTTTGACTCTTCTCCTTTTCTTCCAGCTGTGTTGTGAGACCCCAGCATAATGCAGAACCCCATGTGACCAAAGCTTTGGGGGTGAATACCTATGTAAAGGACTGTGATTATGGGGGGTGTAATCTGCTACCTCTGTGACTTTTAGCCCTGGCCCCTCCACGAGACCTACAGCTATTTATGCCCAGAGAGAAATGGAAATACTTCATTACCCTCATCCTCATCAGAGATTTCCTGGACATCTCTTGGCAACCCTAATCCACAGCATAGCCGGGACACTCAAGGAGGTAGGCGGGGTCCCCTCCCTGAAGGGACTTATGGTATTGGGAGGCAAGATTTACATATGCAAAGAAATATGGAAAAAAAGCAGGAAATAGGCACCAAATAACTGGGACAAAGTAATGATTTCAAGAGATCATTGAGGGTTGGCACAATAAGAGAGGCTTCCTGGGAGAGATGGGCACTTGAGCCAAGCCGTGGGAGGGTGAGATATTGATAAGTATGTGTGTGAGAGCAGCTGTTAGATGCCTTCTTTCCCGTGTGTAGGCTCCTGCTAGTGATCATGGAGGGGAGTGTGATAGAATGAGTCTGTAATATTCAGAATTCTCAGCCAGGTGCAGTGGCTCATGCCTATAATTCCAGCACTTTGGAAGGCCGAGGTGGGAGGATCCCATGAGCTCAGAAGTTTGAGACCAGTGTGGGCAACATAGCGAGATTCCATCTCTGCTAAAAAAAAAAAAAAAAAAAAAATTAACCTGGTGTGGTGGTGCCAGCTACTCAAGGAGGCTGAAGCAGGAGGATCACTTGAGACTCCAGCCTGGGTGACAGAGAGAGACCTGTACCAAAATCATCAATCAATCAATCAATCTCTAGAATCATTCTTCTCCTGGGAGAGCTTATGAGAACCACTAAGAAGGGTAGAGAATAGGACTAAGACTGCTGATTCCTATTTTGTGAGCTCTTATCCAAGGTCTCCAAATGTCTTCCTTAGCTCAAGGAGGAGAATGATTTCTTAGGCCTTGTTCAAAATGCCTAAGAGACAAGTAACTGTTTTATAAACCTAACATAAATGTTAAGTTCTTTCTCCTATTTTCCACATGTACTAGTTTTAGACAGCTCATTTCAGTTCTTTGGGGCTTAGTTTACCCATTTGCCTAATGAGTCAGTGGCTATATGAATATCGGCAACTAATCATTGTATACCATTGCAAATTGACAAGACAATTCTCCTTGTACAAGCTTGTTTTCCTTACTCATCATAACTCTGTGGTGTGTACTTTTTTTTTTTTTTTTTTAGACAAGGTCTTGCTCGGTTGCCCAGGCCGGAGTGCAGTGGCACTGTCTCAGCTCACTGCAATCTCCACCTCCTGGGTTCAAGCAATTCTCAAGCCTCAGCCTCCTGAGTCGCTGGGATTATAGGTGCCTGCCACCACGCCTGGATAATTTTTGTATTTTTTAAAGTAGAGACGGGGTTTCACCATGTTGGCCAGGCTGGTCTCGAACTCCTGACCTCAAGTGATCTGCCTGTCTTCATCTCCCAAAGTGGTGGGATTATAGGCGTGAGCTACCAGTCCCCAACTGGTGTGTGCTACTTTTTGTATTTTATGGAAAATTTTTTTAAAAATGAGGTTCAGGAAAATTTGGCACTTTTTCTAAGATTGTGTGTGTGTGTGTGTGTGTGTGTGTGTAAATGTGCATAACTAAGAGTGATAACCTGAACTCAGCTCTTTTAGGTAACTTCTAGAGTCTTGTTGCCTCTCAAACTACAACACAAAGACTCATATAATGCAAGCAAAGTGCATCACAAACCAAGAGCAAACCAAAACCCTTCAAGCTAAGAACTGGGGAAACACACCAGAAAATTCCTTGATAATGTCAGAGTGCTGTGCAAAGGTGGAGGGTTATTACTACTGTTCTTTGTTTTGCAGTAACTCAGCACAGGCAGAGGTCATGGTCAAGTTGACTGTACGGTGGGTGCATGGCTTACAAGGTCCTCAACTTTCCCTTGAATACAACATCTCCATCTTCTAGATACTGGGGTCTTCTATCAGCTAGAGGGGCCCTGACTTGGTCTTTGGATGTTGATATGATTTTGGATAAATTCTCTCTCTCTCTCTCTTACACACACACACACACACACACACACACAACTTTCTCTTATTGTTGTTTGTATTGGTCTTCAAGTTCTTGGTTGTATTATACGGTGAGCTGGAACTCTTGATAAAGGAGTTCTGTACAGTGATGACAAGAATTGATTTCCAATTTCCTGCAGAATGACTCTATCATTGCTAGTGACTCAGGCAATTTAGCTCATATTCCAGGCCTGCCTGGGGGTTATAGATCACACTGACAGCTTCCCAGTTATGCAGGAGGTGGATTTTGACAAGATGAGGAAAGGGACATTTTCAAAGAGTCTTGCACTGGGTATGGCCAGAAGGGAATGACTGCCCCAGGGCTTTGGGCCATGTGAGTGTCGTGTTGAGAGTAGACATGTCTTTGCTGTCATGGGGAGGCTGGTTCATGGTCAGGCTTCCATTAGCTGCCCAGGCCAGCCCTTCTCTCCACCCCATAAACTGTCCAGTCCTGCTTGATCACAAGAACATTCTATTCCCCAGCCAAAAGACAGAGGGGATGCATTTCCTTTAGTTTCCTCCTACAAAATACCCTTTAGATGGCATGAGTAGAGTGCAAAACAAAGTGTGCAATAAGCTTGTATTTAACAAGCTGCCTGGGTCCGGGCGCCATGGCTCACGCCTGTAATCCCAGCACTTTGGGAGGCTGAGACGGGCGGATCACGAGGTCAGGAGATGGAGACCATCCTAGCTAACATGGTGAAACCCCACTCTACTAAAAATACAAAAAAATTAGCCAGGCGTGGTGGCGGGGGCCCGTAGTCCCAGCTGCACGGGAGGCTGAGGCGGGAGAATGGTGTGAACCCGGGAGGCGGAGCTTGCAGTGAGTCGAGATTGTGCCACTGCACTCCAGCCTGGGTGATAGAGCAAGACTCTGTCTCAAAAAAAAAAAAAAAAAAAAAAAAAAAAAAGAAAAAGAAAAAGGAAAACAAGCTGTCTGACCTGGCAGAAGGTGGAAGGTGCATGGGAGAACTAAGCTGGTTTTGTTTTGATTTTTCTCATAGGCTGTTCCATGTACTGTTTGTGTGAACTTGGGCACATCATGTAGCCTCTCTGAGCTTTAGCTGATTCATCTGTTAATGGAGACGATTATATATGGGGTTGCTGGGGAGAGGGGGGTTAGATGAAATAATTTGTAAGAGCTCAAAATTAGTTGAATCAGAATCTGTTTTATTGTTGGATTCTTCTCTTCATTTAACAGCAAGCCCTGAGCCCTTATTTTGTTTCTGCCTTGCATTAGGCCTTACGAAACAACAGAAGTGTCTTAGTTCATTTGCGCTGCTATGATAAAATATCACAGACTGGGTAATTTACAAAGAATGGAATTTATTTCTTGTGGTTCTGGAGGCTGGGAAGTCCAAGACCAAGGTGCTGGCAGGTTTAGTGTCTGGTGAGGAATTGGTTTCCATTTCCAAGAGGGCACCTGGTGGCTGCATCCCCAGGAGGGGAGAAATGGCTGTGTTCTCATATGGCAGAAGGGCGAGAGAGTGCTCCCTTTAACCTTGAGCCTTTTATAATAACCCATTCATGAGGGCAGAGCTCTCACGACTGAATCACTTCCCCAGTGATTAATCTCTTCCTCAATGATTTTGAGAGATCACTGAGAGGTGACCCAATAAGAAGGGCTTCCTGGGGAAGGTGAGCACTTGAGCATCTCTTAGTACCACTACAATGGAGATTAAGTTTCAACACCTGAATATTGGAGGGAACACATTTAAGCCATAGTGAGAAGTGATGGAGAAACAAGGAATGCACGCAAACAGTTCAATGAGACAGCTTGTTAAATAATGGAACTGCTGTTCCTCTGTTCCCTGGCTGGGTGGGCACTTTCCTCTAAGATCCCGTAGCTCCTTGTACTTACCCCGTCTCTGCACGGTCTCATCCTGTTGCACTTCTCTGTGCTCTGCTGATTGGGCCCAGACCAAGGACTCTGTGAAAGGAGAGGGGGTCATTTCTCATGGATCTCTGGACCCTTGGCGTCTGGTACATGCTCCAGGACATAGTAGTGCTATCTTGATGTGCTTATTTACCATGAAAGAGTGGTTTGTGGGTTGCACAGAGGGTTGGGTTTGGCCAACCTGATTTTTGAGTTCTTTGCTAACTTGGCTGTTCCTACACTTCTCAGCTTGATGAGATTATAATTTCCTACCTAGGCAAGGCCTTGGTGTTACACCCACCCTGATGTTATCTAAGCTTCTTTCTGTCATGTTCTGGCTTTTACTGTCAGCCCGGTTCTGCTTTGGGAGGAAAAGGCAAAGTGCCCCAGTGGTCCCCACTGGAGTGGCAGCTGTTTGACACCACATCTGTGCCTATGTCCTATTTATCACTCATACTTAGGTTCACATCACCTTTACTACCAAGGTAGCCCTTGAATCTAAAATACTGGTCAGTGCCTTCCTTCCCTGTGCCTGGGAAAGTCTTAATTTCTATAGTTTTTTTTTATGTCTGTAAAGGAAAGACAATAATCATTATTATTCATTTATATCTATATCTATATTTATTTATTTTTAGAGATGGAGTCTTGCTCTGTTGCCCAGGCTGGAGTGCAGTGGCTCGATCATAGCTCACTGTAGCCTCAAACCCCTGGGTTCAAGCGATCCTCCCGCCTCAGCCTCCCTCAAGTAGCTGGGACTACAGGTGCATACCACCACGCCTGGTTTGTCAATATTACTAGATGATTGTTTGAAATAATGTAGGGAAAGTGCAAAGTAATAAGTAGGACACAAAAAGGTGGAAGAGCAATTAGTATTATCCCAGTTGAGTGATAGATAAATGTACGTATACTGCTTTGTAGGAGGTTTAACACAGAGACTGGGTCTTCCCTTTCTCAGTGCACTCAGGAGATGCACTTCTTTGCATTTACTCATTCATTCATTTTCGTCTGCTGAACCTGCGTGGTTTACACGTTGGGTACTAGATAAAGTAGCTCTCCCCAGGGTACATGTTGGAAGGAAGGACAGTGATCTGCCTCCCAGAGTCATCCAAGCAATGCAGAATACAGCCACGTTAGGACCAGGAGGCCGGCTGTGGGCTGTGATGCTGAACTAAGCCTAATTCATTTAATCCACATCACAACTCTATGAGGTGGGTCCATGACCATCTCTGGTTTGCAGATGTGGAAACTGAGGCACAGAGGGTAAGAAACTGTCTCAAAGTCCCATTGAAGCAGCATCATTGTCTGGGGTAAATACCTGAGATTCATTTTCTCATGGAGTAGGACGTGGACACACAGAGGGTGAGGTTCAGAGTGTAAATTTAATAGGCAAAATAAAGAGCAGAGAGCTCTACGGTAGACAGGGATCCCGGAGAAATGGGTTGCTGCTTCCAGGGTGAAATGCAGGAGGTTTTATAGATGAGCTTGAGGAGGCGATGTCTGATTTACATAGGGCATGAGAGATTGGTTGGACCAGTGTGTCATTTGCATAGGGCATGAAAAACTGGTTAGTGCTAGGTGTGCCATCTGCATAGGGTGAGAATTTCTCATATGATATGGTTTGGGTCTGTGTCCCTGCCCAAATCTCATGTCCAGTTGTAATCCTCAACATTGGAGGTGGGGCCTGGTGGGAGGTGATTGAATCATGGGGGTGGATTTCCCGCTTGGTACCGTCCCTAATCCTTTTTTATGCAGACAGGTTATCTACCCGGCCGGCACCATGCTGCCCGTTTCTTTACTGTACACGTGGTGACAAAGAAAAGGGAAGATGGAGCCTCCATGTTGAATATGCCTGGCTCCCAGGTAGCCCTTTTCTATTGGCACAGCTGCTGGCATTCGCCTGTGCAAGCTTCCAGCTTGCTCATCGATGTCTGCAGCTTGATTTTACAGGCTGCTCTTTGTTAGAAAAGAAATGATTTGAGGGCTGTTTTTTATTTTTTTGTTAAAAGGGAAATTCCACCAAGGACCCTTACCATCACTATCTGCCTAAATTATTTCTTTCTATGTTCTGTATCACCATGAGAGGGTAGAGCAGACATTTGATCTCAGGCCCTGTGCTCTTAAACATGACATGATATCTTACCTAAGTGGTGGATGTAGACAGATGGTTTTCCATGTGATGGGGTCAAGACAACCCCCAGAAATGGGCTATCGTCACCCTGCTTTTGTTAGGACTTAATGCACACCCATTATCAAAACTCTTTTTTTTTTTTCTTCTGAGATAGAGTCTTGCTCTGTTGCCCAGGCTGGAGTGCAGTGGCATGATCTCAGCTCACTGCAACCTCTACCTCCTGGGTTCAAGTGATTCTCTTGCCTCAGCCTCCCATGCAGCTGGAATTACAGGCACATGTCACCATGCCTGACTGATTTTTGTAGTTTTAGTAGAGATGGGGTTTCACCATGTTGGTCAGGCTGGTCTCGAACTCCTGACCTTGTGATCCGCCCGACTCGGCCTCCCAAAGTGTTGGGATTACAGATGTGAGCCAGTGCGCCCGGCTATCAAAAATCTTTTTTATTGCTCCATAATAATTATACATATTTATGGGCTACATGTGACATTTGATATATTGTATAATGTGTAATGGTCAAATCAGGGTAATTAGAATATCCATCACCTCAAACATTTATCATGTCTTTGTTTTGGGAATTTTCAGGTTCTTCTCTTCTAGTTATTTTGAAATATACAATGAATTATTGTTAACGGTAGTCACTCTACTGTGCTATCAAACACTAGTACTTATTCCTTCTGTAACTGTATTTTTGTACCTATTAACCAACCTCTCATTCCTGTCCTTCCACCCTTCTCAGCCTCTGGGAATAATCACTCTACTTTCTGCCTCCATGAGATTGACTTTCTAAGCATATGAGTAAGAACCTGCTATTACTGAAGTCTTTGACAGCACAAGTAATTGCTGGAGACCCAGATATTGAGTACACACATGTATGTGGAAATACGAATGTGAACACATACACATGCGTGCACACACAGGTGTACACATGCACCCATATGCAAGCACACAGATATGATAAAAGGATTGATATGGTTTGGGTCTGTGTCCCTGCCCAAATCTCATGTCCAATTGTAATCTCCAGTGTTGGAGGTGGGGCCCGGTGGGAGGTGATTGAATCATGCGGGCAGATTTCCTGCTTGGTACTGTGTCGTGATAGAGAGTGAACTCTCTTGAGATCTGGTTGTTTAAAAGTGTGTCGCATCTTTCCCCTACCTCTTCCTTCTGCTTTGGCCACGTACAATGAGTCTGCTTTTCCTTCTTCACCTTCTGCCATGATTGTAAGTTTCCTGAGGCCTCCCCAGAAGCTGAGCAGATGCCAGCGCTATGCCTTCTGTACAGCCTGCAGAACTGTGAGCCAATTAAACCCCCTTTCTTTATAAATTACCCAGTCTCAGGTATCTCTTTACAGCAGTGCAAGAACTGACTAATACAAGGACAAAACCACAAAGCCACAGAAGCAAGGGCTAATGACGCAGCTCTGCAGAAAAGACACACTGATTTCCCCCTAGTCCTTCAGCCCAAAAGAATTATTTTGTAGAAATCCAGGCCGGATGCAGTGGCTCATGCCTGTAATCCTAGCACTTTGGGAGGCTGAGGAGTGTGGATCACCTGAGGTTAGGAGTTTGAGACCAGCCTGGCCAATATGGTGAAACCCCATCTCTATTAAAAATACAAAAATTAGCCAGGCATGGTGGCACATGCCTGTAATCCCAAGTACTTGAGAGGCTGAGGCAGGAGAATGACTGGAACTCAGGAGGTGGAGGTTGCAGTAAGCTGAGATCGCGCCACTGCACTCTAGTCTGGATGAAGGAGTGAGATTCTTGTCTCAAAAAAAAAAAAAAAAAAAAAAAAAGGAATCCTTGTTAAACTTCATTCCAAATGATAGAGGCTCAGTTTGACTAAGGCAAGATGAAGCTGATTGACTGAATATGTCTTGAGAGGCATTTCTGAGCTGGGCTCTGTGTTCAGTGGGCCCTTTCACAGACATTATAATATGCAAACATCCACAATGTCATTTCTCCATGAGAACCATTATTTCCATTTTATGGTTGGAGAAACTGAGGGCTCAGGCCAGTCTCCTTAGGTCATGGAACTGTAAAAGGAATATAAAATCTCGGGACCCCAGACTCACTATGCCAAAGGGAAAGTTAAGCTTGGGAAACTGAGTCATGCAAACACAGCCTTCCCTTTGTCCACAAACAGAGCTGTAATTTCACATGCTCACTTTATCTTATATAAAATGTAGATCTACTCAGAGCTAGACGAATGCATAACTGACCCCCTGACCCTGTTGTTTCTTTTCACATGTAATATGTGAATTCAGTGAGTGCTGATCAAAGCCTCACAGGAGTATCGCCACCTGTCACCCCCCATCTGCCCTCCCCTTTTCTTCTTTCCTCCTTCCCTTCCTGCCTGCTCTTTCCCCTTTAATTTTTTTTTTTTTTTTGAGACAGAATCTTGCTGTGTTGCCCAGGCTGCATTGCAATGGCATGATCTTGACTCACTGCAACCTCTACCACCTGGGTTCAAGCGATTCTCCTGCCTCAGCCTCCCCAGTAGCTGGGATTACCGATGCCTGCCATCACGCCTGGCTAATTTTTGTATTTTTAGTAGAGATGGGGTTTTACCATGTTGGCCAGGGTGGTCTCAAACTCCTGACCTCAGGGGATCCACCTGTCTCAGCCTCCCAGAGTCCTGAGATTTCAGGCATTAGCCACTGTGCCCAGCCCCCTTTCAATATTAAGGTCCTCAGAATCCTCTTTGAAGAATGCACAGGCCACAGATCCTACTGTAACTTTTGTCTCTTTTTCCTGGGTGCATCCTCGACCCTGGCAAAATAAACCTCTAAATCGATAGAGACTTGTCTCAGACACTTTTTGGTTTATAGAGCTGGCAAGGGACAGAGACAGGATTCCAACCAATGCCTCCTGAATTCCGGTTCACTATTCCTTCCAGAATAATAGACACCACTTCCCACATATGCTCTGGGGATACTGATTGTGACTAATTGGCTTACTAGTATTAATCTGCTGTGTTTCACGTGACTGTCAAGAGCAGGCCGATCTCTTTGTCTATTTCCTCATCTGAGCACAAGATCCCAATTAAGGCCCTGGCTTCAGCCCTCATTCTCCTCCCATCAGGAACTCCAGCTGGGCTCTTCACACACCATTCACAGCCTGCCCTGTGGAGTCAGTTTTCTCTGATTTGCTCCTTTCCCCGCCTCCTTCCAGAAGCTGCCAGTCATGCGGGCTTTCATTCATTGCTTCCAGGGATGGAAAGAGACAATATAATCGCTCCCTCTACACCTGTCAGGTAGAGGCTGCATTAGGCAGCTTGTTTGAGCTTGTTTTTAGTTCCGATCAAAGTGATTGAAACAGATGTACCTCGTGGGTCTTATTAAATGGCAGGGAAAATTACTCATCAGGCATCTGACTTGTTCCATGAATTCTTTGTAGGCAGACAACACTGCCTTTCTCCCCTTAAATAAACAAGTGTTTAGTTTGCTGATCAATAGTTAAGATTGGGCTGGCTGGAGGAGAATCCATTTAATCACAGACACAAATGGCAAACGGCCTATTGCAATGCTCCCCTGCTAAGATTTTAGGAGCAATTTTTCCCTTTGACAGAGAGAAACATTATCTGCTTCTCATTCATTTACTTATTTATTCATTTATTCAATAAATATTGACTGGGCACCTACTACATCATGTGCTGAGTCCGGCGTTAGGTGTTGGGAATGTTTTAGTGATGGATCTGACATGAGCCCTGCGTCCGGGAACCCCACAGTCTGGAGGAACGTAGAAATAAATTCACAATTACAGTAGAAGTACGATAGATAACGGACTACTCATTCCAGCCCTGTTTATGGATATGGGTCATGGAGACAGCTTCTAAAATGGCTCTCAATGCTGTCTACCTCCTGACATCCATGCCCACGTATGATCCCCTGCCCTTGAGTCAGGGCTGGACCTAGTGACTTGCTTCTAATAAGCAGAATATGGCAAAAATGATGGGATGTCACTTCCAAGATTTGGTAACTGTTGGGGATTGAATTGTGCCTGCCCTCAAAAGATATGTTGACACCCTAACCTCTAGTATCTTATAATGTGACCTTATTTGCAAATAGGATCTTTGCAGATGTGGTCTAGTTAAGAGAAGGTCATTAGGGTGGACCCTAATCCAGTATGACTGGAGTCCTTACAAAAGGGATATCTGGGGCTCAGCATAGTGGCTCATGCCTGTAATCCCAGCACTTTGGGAGGCTAAGGTGAAAGGATCACTTGTGGCCAGGAGCTCGAGAACAGCCTGGGGAACATGGCATGATGTGGTCTCTACAAAAAATAAAAATAAAAATAAAATAGCCAAGCATGGTGATGCATGCCTGCAATCCCAGCTACTTGGGAGGATAAGGAGGGAGGATCACTTGAGCACAGGAGTTTGAGATTGCAATGAGCTATGGTGGCACCACTGCACTCCAGCCTGGATGACATAGTGAGACCCCATCGCTCAAAAAAAAGGGGGAGATTTGGACACAGAAGTGGATATTGAAACTGAAACAGCCTTCCTACTTTAGCCTCCCGAAGTGCTGAGATTACAGGTGTGAGCCACATGCCTAGTCAGAATCTGCATTTTTTTTTTTTTTTTTTTGAGACAGGTTCTCACTCTGTGCACAGGATGAGTGCAGTGGTGCAATCATAGCTCATTGCAGCCTCAAATTCCTGAGCTCAAGCAATCCTCCTGCTCTAGCTTCCTGAGTATTAATAGCTGGGACGACAGGCATTTGCCACCATGCTCAGTTAATTTTTGTATTTTTTTATGGAGACTGAGTTTCACCTTGTTGCCCTGGCTGGTCTAGAACTCCTGAGCTCGAGGGATTCTTGTGACTTGGCCTCCCAAAGCACTGAGATTACAGGCATCAGCCACTGCGCCTGGCTGGAATCTACATTTTTAACAAGCGTTTCAGCCTATTTAGATGTAGGGGCTCTCAGCACTTTGAGAAGCTGTGCTGTGCAGGGTGGATATGAGAATGAGAAGCCAGAGGCATGGAGCCTGGAGAGGTGGGACAAGCCATTTTTTTATTTTTTATTTTTTGGGACGGAGGCTTGCTCTTTTGTCTAGGCTGGAGTGCAGTGCAGTGGCACGACCTCGGCTCACTACAACCTCCGCCTCCTGGGTTCAAGTGATTCTCCTGCCTCAGCCTCCTGAGTAGCTGGGATTACAGGTGCCTGCCACCGTGCCCAGCTCATTTTTATATTTTTAGTAGAGACGGGTTTCACCATGTTGGCCAGGCTGATCTCGAACTCCTGACCTCAGGTGATCCGCCCCCCTCGGCCTCCCAAAGTGCTGGGATTACAGGGGTGAGCCACCGTGCCTGGCCCACAAATCTTGACCTGGAGAAGGTTCACCTCTTCGTGGGAGATTGAAGGTAAGGAGGGGTGCAGGGTTAGATAAAGTCGCAGGTGCATGTCATGGGAACGAAGGGAAGGTGGGTTGGTGGGGTGGAATGGAGTGAGTTTCCACTGGGAATGGACTGTGTTTTATTTATAAACTGGTATAAATGGAATCAACTAAGAGTGACACAGCAGGTACGGTGAATGGGGCCTGGGGATGGGTGGGGGAGATGGAGGCTCCTCCAAGATTGGAAATCCCCAATGGGTTTGCCACATTCATGGTAAGAAATGCCTTCCTGAGCCTTTCAGATACCAGAAGTGAGAGTTCAGCTCTGGTACTAAGGGGACTACCACTGGGGAGGGATGTGTAGGGGCAGGAGACTGGAAGGTGAAGACATCCATGGGTGTTCTCTCAGCTAAACTGGCTCCAGCACTCTCTATATGGTTTTGTGGGTAGGGCTGCACCGTGATAGACTTAGGATGAAGAGGACAAATGGTTGGGAACAGCTGCCAAGAGGGAATGTAAGCTGATTAACCCAATTATGCCTGGGACTACAGCTGTGAGCCACCACGCCCAGCCAGAGGGCATCTCTTCTGTAGGTCGAATACCTACCCACCTAACTCAAATCTGGGAGAGCAACCAACCACAATCAATCAATCAATCAATCAATCAGTCGTAAGGAGGCACCTGCCTTAGCAGCCATCCTATAGACACATCATTGCATGTATATGGATCACATAGATTCATAATTATAGATAAACAGAAAATGTACAGCAACTTGCAGATATAAATAGTTATCAAAATGATAAACCTCATTGCCAGCCATTCAGAGTGGGTAGATCTGCTACCTGGGTCTGTTTCTCATTGTAATGCTTGTGGTCCATGTCCTTAACCAACTAAAGTTAGGAGTTTATATAGTGGGGAAAGAATGTAGCTACGTGTATTAGTCAGGGTTCTCTAGAGGGACAGAAATAATAGGATAGATGTATATATGAATGGAAGTTTATTGAGGAGTATTGACTCACATGATCACAATGTGAGGTTCCACAATAGGCTGTCTGCAAGCTGAGGAGCAAGGAAGCCAGTCTGGGTCCCAAAGCTGAAGAACTTGGAGTCCGATGTTTGAGGGCAGGAAGCATCCAGCGTGGGAGAAAGATATAGACCAGAAGACTAACCCAGTCTAGTCTTACCACATTCTTCTGACTTTATTCTAGCTGCACTGGCAGCTGATTAGATGGTGCCCACCCCGATTGTGGGTGGATCTGCCTCCCATTCCATTAACTCAAATGTTAATCTCCTTTGGCAACAACCTCACAGACACACGCAGGATCAATACTTTGCATCCTTCGATCCAATCAAGTTGACACTCAATATTCACCATCACACAATGTGTCAGAAAACAGGAATTAGGGCGGGGTAAGGAAGAGGAGTTGGTCAACAGGCAGCAGGTGCATCTAAATGTTGGAATGTGGTGATCTGGAAAGTCTCAGTTTGTTGATACCAGCTGGGAGGCCTGATGGTCAGTCTCCTGAGAAAGGAACTCAGATAGGATAAATGCAAGTTTCTTAAGCTTCAGTTCTATGGGAAAAGTGGGCTGGTTTCATACTGGCAGATGCCCTTGTGGCTCTTGTTTGACCCATATCCAGTTTATACCTGCCCGACCATCACTCTGGTTCTAGGAGTCTGACTTTGTGTTCTGTCTGGCATCCTGGAGAAAATCTGGCCTGGGGTAGCCCCTGGTTTGTCAGAAGGAAGGCACAAATTCAACATACTACCGTAATAGGAAATAAGCTCAAAGATTTCTCATTCACAGATCCTGAGCAGGGAGGGCTCAATGAGTTGGGAGGGGAGTTCTCCATTCTTGGGTCACATGAGGAGGGAATGAAGAATCAGGAGGGAGGGAGAGAGAGCGAGAGAAAGAGAGAGAGAGAGGGAAAGAGAGAGAGATAGATAGATAGATAGATAGATAGATAGATAGATAGATAGATAGACAGAGAGAGAGACAACCAGTAGTATATATAAGGGAATATGGTGTGGGTCTGTATTAATCCACTTTCACATTGCTGATAAAGACATACCCAAGACTGGGCAATTTACAAAAGAAAGAAGTTTAATTGGACTTACAGTTTCACATGGCTGGGGAAGCCTCACAATCATGGTGGAAGGCAAGGAGGAGAAAGTCACATCTATGTGGAAGGCAGCAGGCATAGAGAGAGCTTGTGCAGGGAAACTCATTTTTAAAACCATCAGATCACATGAGAACCATTCACTATCACAAGAACAGCATGCAAAAGACCCACCCCCATGATTCAGTCATCTCCCACAGCATCCCTCCCACAACCCATGGGAATTATGGGAGCTACAAGATGAGATTTGGGTGGGAACACAGAGCCAAAACATATCAGGGTCTCTCTTTAAGCTCTCAAATGCCTGATGATCTGTTTAAAGGAAGTGGTGAGAGAATGGGGAGCCACATGTGTTAGGTGGGAAAGATGGCTGTACACTGTTCTTATCTCTGACCACTGCCTTGGGCCATTTGAGTGTGATTTTCTACCTCTAAGGCCTAGGCAGAAATGTTTGTGGTGTTGTTCCCATTACAGGTAGATATCTGGATTGACCACACGGAGGAACTGGAAGGAGGTATAGAACCAGAAACCATGTCAAGGGAGACTGAGTCCTGCTTCAGGTTTGAAAAAGTTAAACATATTCAGATATGTTTAAGTAATATGGGTGCAACACAAAATGATAGGAATTTACTATAGGAGGTGATTAAATCATGAGGGTGAAGGGGGAGTTGTGCCCTTATAAGAGGGACCCCAGAGAGCTCTCTAGCTCTCTTTCTGTTGTGTGAGGATATAAGGAGAAGGCAGTCATTTGCAAATCAGGAACTGGGCCCTCACCAGACATTAACTTGCTGGCACTGTGATCTTGGACTTCCCAGCCTCCAGAACTGTGAGAAATAAATATTTGTTGTTTAAGCCACCCAGTCTATGGTAATTTGTTATAGCTGCACAAACGGGCTAAGATACTACCCAATGTCCAATCCCTTCATCTTCAGTTACAGAGCTATATTTATTATTTTATTTTATTTTTGAGATGGAGTCTCACTCTGCCACCCAGGCTAGAGTGCAGTGGCATGATCTCGGCTCACTGCAACCTCTGGCAGCCAGGTTCAAATGATTCTCCTGCCTCAGCCTCCTGAGTAGCTGGGATTACAGGCATGGGCCACCACGCCCAGCTAATTTTTGTATTTTTGGTAGAGACAGGGTTTCACCATGTTGGCCAGGGTGGTCTCGAACTCCTGACCTCAGACGATCTACCCGCCTTGGCCTCCCAAATTGCTGGGATTATAGGCGTGAGCCACTGTGCCCAGCCAGAGCCCTATATTTTTGAAGGTAGGTCTTGTTTGGCTAAAAATTCTTATTTCTCAGTCTCCCTGGTGATGGGATTTCCAGTGAGAGTGAATCAGAAATTATCAGGTGGGAATTTGGAAAAGCTCTTTAAAGGGGGCCTTTTGCTTCCCCACCACCTCATCCTTCTTTCTTCCTGCCTGAAGCATGGGCATGAAGCCTGGAGCTCCTGCATCCATTTCTGACTATGGGATAATCTCCAGGATAAAAGCCATTCACTAAAGATGCTGGGACAGAAACACTGGAGAAGGCTAGGCGTGGATGGTTTTATGGAATCATCACAATGGCCGTAGACTGCCTTCCTTTGGAATTTTTTCATAGGAGAAAAAGAAAAATCTCGGTTTTGTTTATGAGCCAGTGTTTCTTCAGGTCTCTGTTGCTAGCATATTAGTCAGAAACAATTAAATGAACGCAAACACTTTACACAACGCCCAGCCCCTTTGTAAGCATTTACTAAATGCTACCTGTCATGATTGTGGTCATGGTGGTAGTGATGGTTATAACAAGCTTGGCATAAACTGCTTTGAGCTCGTTAAAGCCTTGGTTTTGCTTTTGCCGACTTAGAGCCTCTGGTTCCATTTCAGGTATATAAACTCAAAGATTACTACCAAGCTTTCCTTAGTTCTCCCATCATGGTGCATTCCACACTCACCTTTAACCTAATCCTAATGTAGTCCTTTATTCTGGAAATGTCATCGGCTCCATTTTGCAGGCGAGAAACCGAAGCTCAGGGAAACGAATTTACTACTCAGACAACATCATGCAACAGTAAATGATGCATTGAACCCAGGACCAGCCTGTTTTCTTGAAGCTAGAATGACAGTGTGGAGTGTTGTAAAGAAAAGAACACTGAGTTTGCAGATTGACAGATCTGTGTGTTAATCTTGGCACGGGTGCTTCCCAATTGTGTGACCTTGGGCAGTGAGTTAATTTTTTTTTTTTTTTTGTGACGGAGTTTCACTCTTGTGTGAGTTCATTTTTTTAAGCCTCAGTTTCTCATCTGTAAAATGGGGGCAATAAATACAGCACAGATTACTACCTAATATGAGTGAAGTGCCCAGACCACAAGCACAACATAGGAGAGGCATCCGGCAAAAGGTAGTCTGTGCTACTTTGTCCCTCCTTCAGGATTTGCAGGAACCACCGAAGATCACCCCGTCAGAAGAGTGTGAACCAGAGCAACTCCATCTTAAATAGAGGCTGTGTAAAATGGGGCTGATACCTACTTGGCTGCATTCCCAGATAGTTAAAGCATTTTAAGTCACAGGATGAGACAGGAGGTCAGCACAAGATACAGGTCATGAAGACCTTGCTGATAAAACAGGTTGCAGTAAAGAAGCTGGCCAAAACCCACCAAAACCAAGGTGGCGATGAGAGTAACCTCTGGTCGTCCTCACTACTACACTCCCACCGGCACCAAGACAGTGTACAAATGCCATGGCGACATCAGGAAGTTACTTTATATGGTCTAAAAAGGGGAGACACGAATAATCCACTCCTTAATTAGCGTATCATCAAGAAATAACCGTAAAAATGGGCAACCAGCAGCCCTCAGGGCTGCTTTGTCTATGGAGTCGCTATTCTTTTATTGCTTTACTTTCTTAATAAACTTGCTTTCACTTTACTCTATGGACTTGCCATGAATTCTTTCTTGCGTGAGATCTAAGAACCCTCTCTTGGGGACTGGTTCGGGACCCCTTCCCTGTAACAACCCCACTTGGATATTATTAACCATGGGTGGGGGGTGACCTTCACATGGTCACAGCCTGTCAATCCAAACTGATCAGTAAAGCCAAAGATGGTTCTAAGGCCCCTTTATCTAGTGTGGCCAGAAAGCCTTTGAAGCAGCTGCCTGAATTTTGTAAGGTTGATGGTTAGTCTGTTTCCCTTGGGAAGTCTGCCTTAGCGCTCTGCTGAGGTGTCATTTGCAGGAATAATTGGTTTGACAATAGATACACTAAGAGGAGCATCTCTGAATCCTGTGCCTACAGCCTGGGTTCCTATCAGTCAGGCTCCTGGGAGCTCCCTCTCATCCCCTAAGCCAAAGAGATGACACCAAGGAGAGAGAGAGAGAAATCTTTGAAGTGGAAGAAGGCACTTGGACTAATGGCATAATTACTCCAGAGAATCATTTGCAAAGTAATTATGGACTATTGTTAGGATGCTCTAGCATTTTCTTTTAAAGTAATAAGGCTTTGGTTTGAGTGAGTGATTATGGGGAAGAAAAGGCAATAATATGTGTGTACATTTCAAAAGGAGAGAAACACTTCTCATGGCCCTTTTCACAAACCAGCATGCCCCCTTTCCTGCCTCCCTAGTGCAACACCAGAAACTAACCCAGAACCCCGTCAACGGGCCCCAGCAGGCATCGCTGCATCCTCTGCCTTGCTTTGAACATTTCTGGTATTCAAATGCAATTTTGAGAAACAATATCCTGAGAAATGCATTTCCCATGAGGACAGGAAGATTTGAGGCCATGTTGTCAACATAATGAAGCCAGGAGTCTTTAATGTGGGAAGGTTCTGGAGCCGCTCTCATGGACACTTCAGACCAGAGCTGGGCTTCCCTAACTTCTGGCCCGCCTCCTAGGATGTCTGTGGGTTCCCATCTCTAATAGTGGGCCCCATGGCTCCCTTGCACCCAGTCTACTGCCTCTGCTTAGATGGGCCGTGGGTAGCTAATTGAGATACATATCACAATTTTAACTTTTAAAATATCATATTAGTTTTATATTAGGATAAATGGGGTACCTAGAAAGACTGTAACAGAGTGTTATTCTCTGCCTACACTTAGCACACTGGTTATGTCCAGCTGACATCCTAGAGACGACTCCAGGGATGCATGGGAAGTAGGGGCTGAGATTGAGGTTGCTCTTTCTAGACGGAAATTCAGTCTGAAGATGGAGTTGATGGAGAAGCAGGGAGCTGGAAGGACTGAGATTTGAGTAGATCCATCCAGGCGCTCCCTGAGTTGGGCCCCTTGAACCCAGAGGAAGCAGGGAACCATTGAGGCAGCCTGGCACAGAGCCGGTAACAATTGTCACTAATAATAGCTCCTGTTTCCTGAGTTTCTAGAAAGGACAAACTCGTTCTTATTTGATCTCAGTGACAAAGGAACAGCAAGCCAGAGAGGGGAGGGATTTGCCCAAGGCCTCCCTGCCTCTCAGAAAAGAACTTTCACTTGAGGAGAGATAGCAAAACCAGGGTTGCCTAGAAGTCAGGTGTCCCTTGCCTCATGGTGTTGCTGAGCTGAGGGACCTGGGTGGTGTGGGGCAGCCTGCAGATACCTAGGAGGGGCTTTGTGGACATCATCCTTTGGTTCTTTCTGGGGCTGGCTTTTGCAGTCAGGTGGCCCACTAGCCACAGAACTGGACTCTTGTGATAGGACTGAACTGGGGCCCACTTACCTGGTGCAGTAAAACCAGATACCCACACTGAGGTTTTTGCAGTAATAGTGTAAACTAGAAATACGATTAGAAGTCCCCCAACCAACTGAACGAACCCCTTCCTGGTTGAGGAGATCCTAAGAAAACCCGAAAAACTAGTTCAGCCCATGAGGTGAAGGGGAGGTCCCTCCCATTGGGGTTTAGGCACAACTGACCAGCACTAACATTAAAATAGAGATAATGAAACCACAAAACAGACTCTTTGTGGCAATAAGATACCAGATTCCAACCTGACCCTGGTATAGCCTCACATGACAAGTAATAGGCCCTAGAGAAAATCAAATATATTTCTTTAACATATTTTAAAGTGGCTCTGCAAAGCAATCTCTAGTGGGGGATGTTTGCATTCTGTAAAGAGTCTGCTTTGCTTTCTAGGTCTTTTTTTCTGATCAAGGAGAGATTTAGCTAAGAGTCTGACACCTTTTAAGGTCTGAAAAGAGACATTTACCATCTATTTTCTCTGAAGCCTGTTACCTAGAGGCGTCATCTACGTAACAAGAACCTTGGCTTCCATAACCCCTGTTATTTTAACTCAAGCCTTTCTTTATGCTGACTTCAACTCTTAGGCAAAACTGAACTCTTTCAACCAATTGCCAATTAGGAAATCTTTAAATCCACTTATGACCCGGAAGCCCTGCTCCACACTCTCAGGATATCCCACTTTTCTAGCTCACACCAATATATACTTTCCACGTATTGATTTATGTCTTTGCCTGTAGCTTCTCTCTCCCTAAAATGCATAAAATCAAGCTGTAACCCCACCATCTTGAGCACCTGTTCTCAGTACCTCTCAAGACTGTGTTGCAGGCCATAATCACTCACATTTGGCTCAGAGTAAACTTACTCTTTAAATATTTTACAGAGTTTGGCTTTTTTTTTTCATCAACAATTGAAAGGAAAGCATGTATTGCAAGACACCAAGCAAGGAGAATTGGGTAGTTCATGCTTAAGACCTGGCCTCCCCAGTGGCTTGCAGGCAAGAGTTTTTAAAGACAGGGGTAAATTTTAGGAAAGTAGAAGCTATAGGCAAAATCATAAATCAATACATGAAGGTTACACATTGGTTTAAGCTTAAAAGTGCGGGATATCTTGAAGCAGGGCTTACAGGTTGTAGATAGACTCAAAGATTTTCTGATTTGCAATTGGTTAAGATAGAGATGCTTTGTTTAAAAATTTAAAGTCAACAGAAAAAAGAAAGTTAGCTGTCAAGGGGGATTAACTTTCCTCAAGCCCCTCAGGAAGAAACTTATAATAAAGAGTGATAGTTAAAGTTTAGTCTTCACTTTCCCCTTGTCTAAGGTCTAGTGTCAGCTGATCTGTTCCACAGGGTTCTCTAGTGGGGGGGTCCAAGCCACTGAAAATCAACTCAGGGACATATATTAAGACTTATTGTCAGAGGTGCGTAAACCAGAGCAACTGCATTTTGAATGGGGCTGGGTAAAATGAAGCTGAGACCTACTGGGCTGCATTCCCAGACCGTTAAGGCATTCTAAGTCCCAGGATGAGATAGAAGGTCAGCACAAGATACAGCTCATAAAGACCTTGCTGATAAAACAGGTTGCAGTAAAGAAGCCAGCTAAAACCCACCAAAATCAAGATGGCGACAAGAATGACCTCTGGTCGTCCTCACAGCTACACTCCCAGCAGCACCATGATAGTTTACAAATGCTGTGGAAATGTCTGGAAGTTACCTTATATGGTCTAAAAAAGGGAGGCACAATTAATCCATGCTTTGTTTAGCATATAATCAAGAAATAAGCATAAAAATGGGCAACCAGCAGCCCTCAGGGTTGCTGTGTCTATAGAGTAGCCATTCTTTTATTCCTTTCCTTTCCTGATAAACTGGCTTTCACTTTATTCTATGGACACGCCCTGAATTCTTTCTTGCAGGAGATCCAAGAACACTCTCTTGGGGTCTGGATCGAGATCCCTTTCCTGTAACATTATCTTTACTTTTGTAAATTAAAAATAAAATTCTAAGCACCACCAACCATCTGAATGAACCCCTTCTTTCAGCCAAGGGCATTCCAAAGTTAACCTGAAAAACTAGTTCAGGCTATTATGGGAATGGGGAGCTTAACATGACTCATTATATCCTCCTCTCGTTTAGAATTTACACACAGCTGTCCAGCATTCACATCAACACAAAGGCCTTAAGACAGATAGAACAGACTCTTTAAGTTGGATTACTCATGAGTTTTTTGGGAAAGTGGTGGGTAATTCCTGGAACTAAGGGTTTCTCCCCTTTTTAGACTCTATGGGTAACTTTTGGACGTTGCCATGGCATTTGTAAACTGTCATGGCACTGGTGGGCATGCTTTTTAGCATGCTAATGTATCACAATTAGTATGCTAATGTATTATAATTAGCATATGGTGAGCAATGAGGATGAACAGAGGTTACTTTGGTTGCCATTTTGGTTTTGGTGGGTTTTGTCTGGCTTCTTCACCACAGACTGTTTTATCAGCACAGTCATTATAACCTGTATCTCATCCTGTGACTTAGAAGGCGTAACCTCCTGGGAATGCAGTCCAGCGGGTCTCAGCCTTATTTTACCCAGCCCCTATTTGAGATTCAAACACCTCTGACAATATGATCAAGTTCTACATTGTATGGGACAGATAATTTGAATAGAAATAGTACAGAGGACAGGGCCGGAATCGTTAGCAGAGCTCTCTGGAGGAGGTGAACTGAGCTGTTCCTTGAAGGATGGACCTGGTTTAAAAAGGTCGTGTGGAAATGGGGACAATTCCTGGGTTGGGAGGCAACGTGGTCAGTGTGGCTGCAATGTGCTGGAGGGAGCAGAGAGGGGCCAGTTTTGTTGGAGCAGGATGTGTGTGTTAGAGGTGAGGGTAAGGGAGGAGACCACCCGTCATATTGTCTTATGCCCAATTTCTGCCTCCAAAGAAAGAAGAAGTAAAAACTAAAAGGCAGAAATGAAATCCACAGGCAGACAACCCAGCACCACACCCTGGGCCTGGTAGTTAAAGATTGACGCCTGACCTATTAGGTTATATTTTCTATAGATTACAGACATTGCATGGAAAAGCACTGTGAAAATCTCTGTCCTATTGTGTTCCGTTCTAATTACCGGTGCATGCAGCCCCTAGTCACGTACCCTCTGCTTGCTCAATCAATCATGACCCTCTCATGTGGACCCCCTTAGATTTGTAAGAGGGATGTGAATTGCTCACTCGGGGAGCTTGTTTGTTGGAGACGTGAATCTTGCCAAAGCTCCCAGCTGAATAAAGCGCTTCCTTCTTTAACTGGGTGTCTGAGAGGTTTTGTCTGTGGCTTGTCCTGCTACAAGGGGGTGATGACGGGCCTTGAGAAGGGGACAGGAGTTTGAGCTCAATGCGGTGGCCTACCAAGAGATGCGGAACGTTTTGGAGGTGGAATGACTGCTGATGAGTATCTTGAAGACTGACTTGGTGGCTGTTGTGCAGGTTGCGGGTGTGGGCAGGGGAGCAATGCCTGGAAGCAGCCGCGTTTGCTGGTGCACCCCAGCACGGAACGTGCAATCTGGTGCCCTGCAGAGCTGCCTCAGCCTCTTGTCTGACTTGAGCATCCCGGGAGATTATGCAGTCTGCATTGTGTTGCAAAGTGGTGCAGTCACTTAACCATGACCCGCAGATTAAGTCACCTATTGTATCGAGTAATGAGGCATTCTCAGAGGCCTTTGTGCAAGCAAATAGAGTATTTATCCAGGTCCCAGGGAACCTGGGGACACCTTGGGAGTATAAGATGGCTTTGAAGTGGAATCAAATGAAACCCTTAAGCCTCTGAGTAGGACAGATCTGTTCAAAAGTCACAGCCTGTCAATTTCAAGGACAGAACATTTTCAGTGCAAATAAACTTTTAGCAAGAAGCCTTGGAGAGTGAGCCTGCCTGGAGACACGGGGCTGTTTCTCAGTCTTATTTTTTTAGGGCAGTGTGGAAAGGACAGGGAAACAGAGAGAGGCAAAGTGGCTGGAAAACGGGGCACCTGAGTTCAAGGAACTGCACGTTCCCAGTATCAATGTGGACCTTGAGGAAGCCAGAATCTAATGATAACGAGTTATCTTTAGATTAGATGTTAGATTTTGATGTGCTAACTGATTTAATCCTTGAACCACTTTCAGAAATAATTCATCGATGAGGAAATCAAGATGGGAGGTAAGGGTGAAGCCATGTCAGTCCAAATCAGGGCAATTCTGAAAGGTGGTTCTAGCTTCAGATGGTTGACAGAGGCTGTCAGAGGCATTTGAACTAGAGTGACTCCATCTTGAATAGGGGCTAGGTAAAATAAGGTGGAGACCTACTGGGCCACATTCCCAGGAGGTTAGGTATTCTGTCACAGGATGAGATAGGAGGTCAGCACAAGATACAGGTCATAAAGACCTTCCTGATAAAACAGGTTGCAGTGAAGCAGCTGGCCAAAACCCACCAACACCAAGATGTCAGCAAAAGTGACCTCTGGTCATCCTCACTGTTCATTATGTGCAAATTATAATGCATTAGCTTGCTAAAAGACACTCCCACCAGTGCCATGGACAGCTTACAAATGCCATGGCAATGTCCGTATGTTACCCTAGATTGTCTATAAAGCGGAAGAACCCTCAGTTCCGGGAAACGCCCACTCCTTTTCTGAAAAATTCATGAATAATCCACCTGTTGTTTAGCATACAATCAAGAAATAACTGTAAGTATTATCAGTCAAGCAACCCAAGTTGCTGCGTTGCCTATGGAGTCGCCATTCTTTATTTCTTTATTTCTTAATAAACTTGCTTTCATTTTATGGGCTTGCTCCAAATTCTTTCTTGTGTGAGATACAAGAGCCCTCTCTTGGAGTCTGGATCAGGCCCCCTTCAGGTAACAAGGCTGTCTTTGGGAAGGTGGAAGTAGCCACTGTTGCTTACATCCTAGCTCTTCGCAGCTATAGAAAGGAGAACCCCTACTTCCCCCTACCCTTAATAATTTCCTGTACATCAACTCCATCTTGGAGTCAGCTTGCTGGGTAATCCAACCTGTGACAACCCAGTGAGACAATACTGAAGCCAAGAGTCATTTATTCCCTCTCTGGGCGCCAGTTTTTCCATATATAAAATGAAACTGGTACATTAGATGAGCGGTTCTCAAAGTGTGTGGCCCATGGACCCCTGATGGTGCCTCAGACACTATCAGAACATGCATGAGGTCAAAATCATTTTTTTTTTGCCCAGGCTGGTCTCAAACTCCTGAGCTCAAGCAATTCGCCTGCATTGATCTCCCAAAGTGCTAGGATTACAGGCATGTCCAGCTTAACAGTACTTTGGGAGGCTGAGGCAGGTGGATTACGAGGTCAGGAGTTCAAGACCAGCCTGGCCAATATGGTGAAACCCCATCTCTACAAGAATATTAAGGTGTGGTTTGCTTTGTTCACTGAGTTGACATTTGCACTGAACATGCAAACAATAGTGACTTGGTGGTGACCTCAAACTGTGCTAGTCTCATGACATTCTTTACCATCATGCATGCACAGTTAAAAAAAAAAAGCAAAGCAAAAAAAAAAAAAAAAAAAAAAAAGAGTGAGTTTCACTTGAGAATGTCCTTGATGAAACAGTAAAAATTATTGGTTTTGTTAAATCTCACCCTGAGCACACCTCCTTCTACTATTCCAATTGTCCAAATGCATAATAAAGTACAGTGGTTGCCTTGAGAAGAACCTCAGGTGGGATATAGTTGGAGATGTAAGCTGAACTAGTCAGTTTTTCCATGGAACACATTTTTAATCGAAGTAACAATTGACAGACAAGCTGTGACACACATTTTCTTGGAAATTAACAAAGTGAGCCTGTCACTTCAAGTCAAACAACTCACAGCATTTATTACCGAGGATAAAACTCAAGCTTTTAAGTGAATATTAGATTTTTGGAAAACTTGTATCTGTCACCATAAGCGTGACAGCTTCCCAATACTTAATGACTTCTCTGAGATTGAAGATATTAACAAATATGCTATTTGTTTTGATATTGTATCATACTGTTTGTCCACATCTAGAAGACCCATGTAACTCAGTGAACTAGCATATTTCCAATGACCAAAGCATGATGTGACAAACTCATGTTCCAATAAGAGAGCCAAAGTGCAGGTAGATCAATGGGTTTTATTGAAATAGATTATAAAAGCTTCATTTGTATGTTTCAGATTCTACATTGTATTCAACCTTTTAAAAACCACTTCATGTGGCCAGGTGAAGTGGCTCACACCTGTAATTTCAGCACTTTGGGAGGTCAAGGTGGTGGGATTCCTTGAGGTCAAGAGTTTGAGACCAGCCTGAGCAACATGGCAAAACCTCATCTCTATAAAAAATAAAGAAATTAGCTGTATTAGTCTGTTTTCATGCTGCTGATAAAGACATATCTAAGACTGGGAAGAAAAACAGGTTTAATTGGACTTACAGTTCCACATGGCTCGGGAAGTCTCAGAATCATGGTGGGAGGTGTAAGGTACTTCTGAAATAGCAGTGCCAAGACAGAATGAGGAAGAAGCAAAAGTGGAACCCCCCGATACACCTATCAGATCTCATGAGACTTATTCACTATTACAAGGAAAACTGGCCCCCAAGATTCAGTTACCTCCCCCTGGGTCCCTCCCACAACACATGGGAATTCTGGAAGATAAAATTCAAGTTGAGATTTTGGTGGGGACACAGCCAAACCATATCATTCCACTCCTGGCCCTTCCAAATCTCATGTCTTCACACTTCAAAACCAATCATGCCTTCCCAACAGTCCTGCAAAGTCTTAACTCACTTCAGCATTAACCCAAAAGTCCACAGTCCAAAGTCTTATCTGAGACAAGGCAAGTCCCTTCTGCCTATGAGCCTGTAAAATCAAAAGCAAGCTAGTTACTTCTTAGATACAATGGAGGGTACAGACATTGGGTAAGTACAGCCTTTCCCAATGGGAGAAATTGGCCAGAACAAAGGGGTTACAGGGCCCATGCAAGTCCAAAATTCAGCAGGACGGTCAAATTTTAAAACTCCAAAGTGGTCTTTGATTCCGGGTCTCACATCCAGGTCACGCTGAGGCAAGAGGTGGGTTCCCATGGTCTTGGGCAGCTCTGCCCCTGTGGCTTTGCAGGATACAGCCTCCCTCCCAGCTGCTTTCATGGGCTGGCATTGAGTGTCTGTGGCTTTTCCAGGCACACGGTGCAAGCTGTTGGTGGATCTACCATTCCATGGTCTGGAGAACGGGCGCCCTCTTCTCACAGCTCCACTAGGCAGTGCCCCAGTAGAGACTCCGTGTGGGGGAGACCCACACTTCCCTTCTGCATTGCCCTAGCAGAGGTTCTCCACGAGGGTACCACCCCTGTAACAAACTTTTGCCTGGGCATCCAGGCATTTCTGTATATCTTCTGAAACCTAGGCAGAGGTTCCCAAACCTCAATTCTTGACTTCTGTGCACCATCACGCTCAACACCTTGTGGGAGCTGCCAAGGCTTGGGGCTTCCACCCTCTGAAGCCACAGCCCAAGCTATATGTTGGCCCCTTGCAGCCATGGTTAGAGCAGCTGGGACACAGGGCACCAAGTCCCTAGGCTGCACACAGCCTATCCACGAAACCATCTTTTTCTCCCGGGCTTCTGGGTCTGTGATGGGAGGGGCTGCCGTGAAGGTCTCTGACATGGCCTGGAGACATTTTCCCCATGGTTTTGGGGATTAACATTAGGTTCCTTGCTACTTATGCAAATTTCTATAGCTGGCTTGAATTTCTCCTCAGAAAATGGGTTTTTCTTTCCTATCGCATAGTCAAGCTACAAATTTTCCAAATTTTATGCTCTGCTTCACTTGTAAAGGTGAATGCCTTTAACAGTACCTGAGTCACCTCTCGCATGCTTTGCTGCTTAGAAATTTCTTCCACTAGATACCCTAAATCATCTTTTTCAAGTTCAAAGTTTTACAAATCTCTAGGGCATGGGCAAAATGCCACCAGTCTCTTTGTTAAAACATAACAAGAGTCACCTTTACTCCAGTCCCAACAAGTTCCTCATCTCACCCTGAGACTGTCTCAGCCTGGACCTTATCGTCCATATTGTTATCAGCATTTTGGGCAAAGCCATTCAGCAAGTCTCTAGGAAGTTCCAGACTTTCCCACATTTTTCCTGTCTTCTTCTGAGCCCTCCAAACTTCCAATTTCTGCTTGTTACCCAGTTCCAGAGTTGCTTCCACATTTTCGGGTATCTTTTCAGCAATGCCCCACTCCCGGTACCAATTTAATGTATTAGTCCATTTTCATGCTGCTGATAAAGACACACCCGAGTCTTGGAAGAAAAAAGAGGTTTAATTGGACTTACAGTTCCACATGGCCAGGGAGGCTTCAGATTCATGGCAGAAGGTGAAAGGCACTTCTTACATGGCAGTGGTAAGAGAGAACGAGGAAGAAGCAAAAGCAGAAACCCCTGATAAACCCATCATATCTCATGAGACTTATTCACTATCACAAAAATATCACAGGAAAGACCGGCCCCCATGCTTCAATTACCACCCTCTGGGTCCCTCCCACAGCATGTGGGAATTCTGAAAGATACAATTCAAGTTGAGATTTGGTGAGGACACAGCAAAACCATATCATTAGCTTAGTGTAATGGCACATGCCTGTAATGTCTGTGGTGGCACACGCTAATTAGGAGGCTGAGACAGGAGGATCACTTGAACCTGGAAGGTCGAGGCTGCAGTGAGCCATGATTGCCCTACTGTACTCAGCCTGGGTGATAGAGTAAGACCCCGTCCCCCCCAAAAAACCGAAAAGCCCACCTCATGTTGCATTTTGATTGTAGTATCAAAGAATATTCACAACTGTCTGTTATTAAATTTTCCCTTTCCTTTTCAATTACATTTTTGTGTGAGGCTGGATTTTCTTTACGTACTTTGATCAAAACAACATATCTCAATTCTTCTGAATGTAGAAGCAGGTATGAGAATCTAGCTGTCTTATGTTAAGCCTGATAATACAGAGATTTATAAAAATGTAAGACAATGCCACTCTTATTATGATTGTTTAGAAAATACTTGTGTTTTAAATAAAGATATGTTACCCATGAGAACACATAATTGACTTGTTATTCTGATTTTAAATAAGTAAACATTTGAAGATATTTTGAGTATAATTTCCAACATAAATATCAATAGATAAAAAGATACAAGACTTCCTTGAAGTCTGTATTAGTTTTCTATTGCCGCTGTAACAAATGATCATAAATCTAGTGACTTAAAACACATAAATTTATTGTTTTATAATTCTGTAGATTTCTGACATAGGTCTCCCTGAGCTGAAATCAAGATAGAGGCAGAGCTGCCTCTATCCATCTGGAGGTTTTTGGGGAGAATCTGTTTCCTTGCTTTTTCTGGCTTGTAGAGGCCACCTCCATTCTTTCGTTCATGGCCCCTTCCTCTATTTCCAAAGTGAGCAATGATGCATTTCTTTGACCATCTCCCCATAATCACAGCTCCCTCTCTGATCCCAGATGGATAAGATTTATGTGATTAGATTGGGCCCACCTGGATAATCTAGGATAATCTCCCCATTTTCTTACCTTTAAGCACATGTGCAAATTCCCTTTGGCCATGAATAGTAACATAATCACAGGTTTGGGGGATAAGGGTGTGAACTTCTTTGAGGTTTCATTATTCTGCCCACTACAGTCTACCCACTGGCTCTTAAAGATTGATTTCTGTCCCACAATGCAAATTACATTCATTTCATCCCAATGTTCCTCAAAGTCTCAAACCATTACAGCATCAACTTGAAGTTTAAAAATGTCATCTAAATCTGATCAACTCCAAAGTTCCAAATTTCTCTCTCTAAATCAAGTGTGGGTGAAATCATGAGTATGGTTCATCCTGGAGCATCACTCCTCTCCATCTGTGGACCTGGGAAATTAGAAAACAAATTATCTGCTTCCAAAATACAATGGTGGAATGGGCATGGGACAACAGTTATAGACATTCTCATTCCAAAGGGAGAAAGTAGAAGGAAAAATGGAATCACTGGTCCTAAGCAATTTTGAAATCCAGCCAGGCAATCATTGTTAATTTTCAAGGCCTAGAAACAATCCTTTGTGGTTTGTGGCTTTGTCCTCTGGGCTTATGGCCACCTTTATTCTGCCAGCCATGGGGTCTTTAATTTTTAAGAATGCAGAGGAATCCTGGACACAAGTTTGAGAACTGCTACATTAGATCAGATGCGTTAGAGACTGGGTGCCAGGAGGGCTGTTGAGAAGGATCCTGAGGTTGTCTGGACTCAGCTGGAAGCGTGCTTCAATGAATTAGTAATGTCTGCTGTGGTCTTGACAGGGAGAGTGCTTTGATCAGTTAGTAATGTCTGCTGTGGCCCTTAAGGGACACAGGCATGGTTACCATTCCTGTATTATCCATAAAGACCCCTCCAGCTTTGTGGGTCTCTGATTCCATGAATATTCTCTGCATATGCTGAATCTTCTCAGAGCATTCTGGAAGAAGTAGTTAATATCATAAGAAAAAACTGTGCAGTTTCAACTAGGACCAGTGGCCCTTTTAGGCAGAGCTGATCCTGAAAAAAATGATGAGTTCTGTATTTTGCTATTATTCAAATTTCGGCAGAGTCTCTTCCACCCACAATTTTAGGACCCTGGCATGTTTTGTCACCCCCACTGAAATCTCATTTTATAAAAGTATATGAGAAACTCATTTTTTATTCTATTTTATTTTTTGAGACAGTGCCTAACTCTGTCACCCAGGCTGAAGTGCAGTGGTATAATCTTGGCTCACTGCAACCTCCACTTCACAGGCTCAAGTGATTCTCCCACCTCAGCCTCCTGAGTAGCTGGGAATACAGGTGCATGTCATCACACCTGGCTAATTTTTAAATTTTTTTTAGAGACAGGGTTTTGCCATGTTGCCTAGGCTGGTCTCAAACTCCTGAGCTCAAGCGATCTACACGCTTTGGCTTCCCATAGTGCTGGGATTACAGGTGTGAGCCACTGTGCCCCACTTTGATGAACTCAAAGTCAGGCAAACGTACCAGCCTTTCTGAGAGGTTCTACTTTTATTGCAAGCAAAGTCTTCAGCCAGCAAATTTCAAACCTTTCAAATGCATGCCCTCCCTTTTCTGAACATAAAAGTCTTGATCTTCCATTCTGATATGGTTCCTTCAAGGGGAGCCATAATATTATCTGAATATGCCTACTAGTCAAGAAAATCCTGTAAAGCTTTATTTTCTGAAGTCTTTGTTGTGAAAATATTACAAATATGAATAATACTACAACTTTTTTTACTATGCTCTTTTAAACT
Organism: Rhinopithecus roxellana; assembly: GCF_007565055.1. Taxonomy (NCBI): domain Eukaryota; kingdom Metazoa; phylum Chordata; class Mammalia; order Primates; family Cercopithecidae; genus Rhinopithecus; species Rhinopithecus roxellana. The sequence goes on along the minus strand of NC_044554.1, from coordinate 136,738,141 downwards.
CAGCCCTTACAACCTCAAAGCAGCCTAAAAAAGGGTTAGGCTTCTCCTTCCACCCAATCCTAAGTTAAGAATCCCTGTCTCAGTTGTGGCAGAATTTATTTTCCAAGATGGTGTCAATAATCTCTCCCATTCCAAATGTTCTTTTAACAATCCTTTAACATCAATATGACTTACTGAGAAGTGAGGTCTACACTCCTGTCAATGGAATCTGTGTCACCTGTCATTATGGAAAAAGTGACACTACGTGACTTCTGGTGCTAGGTCATAAAAGGCAATAAAGTTCCACTCTTGTCCTATTGTGATACTCATTCTTGGAGTCCAACTACCGCAGCAAGGAAGGCCAGGCCACAAGGAGAGACCACATGTAGGTGCTCCGCCAACAGCCCCAGCTCAGGTCCCAGAGACAGCCAGCATCAACCACCGATGTTAGTAAACAAGCCTTCAGAGCCCCCGGTGGTTGAGGCTTATTTTCTGTGCCCTAGATATCAGGGAATAGAGGTGAGTTGCCCCTATTGAGTCCTGCCCAAGTTGCAGATTCATGGGCAAATGAAATGACTGCTGTTTTAAGTCTCTACTACATTTTGGAGTGGTTGTATAATATGGCAAGAATAATTGGAACAAAAATCAAAAGAGAGTAAGAGACTGTGTCATTGGCAGATTGTGGGGAAAGATATGTGATATGGTGTGGCTGTGTCCCCACCCAAATCTCATCTTTAATATAGCTCCCATAACTCCCATATGTTGTGGGAAGGACCCAGTGGGAGATAATTGAATCACTGGGGTTGTTTCCCTCATGCTGTTCTTGGGGTAGTAAATATGTCTTATGAGATCTGATAATTTCATAAGGAGTTTCCCCTTTTGCTTGACTCTCATTCTCTCTTTGCCTGCTGCCACCCATGTAAGATGTGTCTTTGTTCTTTCCTCGCCTTCTGCCATGATTGTGAGGCCTCCCCAGCCATGTGGAACTGTGAGTCCATTAAACCTCTTTTCTTTATAAATTATCCAGTCTTGGGTATGTCTTTATCAGCAGTGTGAAAATGGACGAATACAATATGTTTGGAATCAACCTTCTCTCCCCTCTATTTCACCCCTAACTACTAATCTACTGATCACATCTGATTTAATGATGCAATTCTTAAACTTGGCTTCCCCTTTGCAATTTTTTTGTTTCTTTCTTTTTTTTTTTTTTGAGATGGGGTCTTGCTCTGTTGCCCAGGCTGGAGTTCTGTGGCTCAATCTTGGCTCACTGCAATCTCTGCCTCCTGAGTTCCAGTGATTCTCCTGCCTCAGCCTGTGGAGTAGCTGGGATTACAGGGGCCCGCCACCACGCCCAGCTAATTTTAGTAGAGACAGGGTTTCACCATGTTGGCCAGACTGGTCTTGAACTCCTGAGCTCAGGTGATCTGCCCATGTTGACCTCTCAAAGTACTGGGATTGCAGGTGTAAGCCACCGTGTCTGGCCCCTTTGCATTCTTAAAAATTATCAAGGACCCTATGGTAGGCCGAATAATGGTGGAGCCATAAGCCCAGAGGCTGGAGCCATAAAGCACAAAGAATTGTTTCGAAGCCTTGAAACTTAATGCAGCTGGGGAGAGAAAACTTGTGAGATTTGACTTTGAACAATTCCCCCATTTCCCTTTCCCAATGTCTGTTACTAATCATATCCGTGTACCCTTAAAAAACTATTTTTAAGGACTTTGGGGTGAGTCATGTTACTTATTTAGGCATTAGGTTCTTCCTTTCCTAAACTTTTCTGCTTCCCACCTCCTAGTTCGCTCTCTTCATTTTCCTTTCCGTGTTTCTCCTTTTTTTTTTTTTTTTTCCAAACTTACCAATGAAAATTGTAAATGCCACAAAATCACCTCTCTACTAGATTGAATCCACTTGGGGTAGATAAACTGCAGGAATCGCTTTTTCTGGCTCTGTGAATTTGACAGTGTGTTTGCATACTGCCTGGTGTTTTGTCGGCATTTTCTCACTTTTTGATGCCAGGCTTCCCACTAACGAGTCAGTACTCCAAGGACAGCCGCCGGTGGTCCTCCTCATTCTTTTATTTTTTTTTCAAATCTTCCAATTGAAATATTTATGAATGTTTCTTTACTTACAAAGTTCAGCTTAAACGAGTTATGGTCCGCACCCCTGTACCCCAGAACCTCTGATTTTTTTTGAGAAAAATGTTCTTTTATTTTACAATATTCATTTTTTTAAAAATGCTGGAAGAACATAAATATATATATATATATTTCTCAAGTGTCCATCCTGGGATGAGAACAGAAATTTTAGAGAGGGAAATTTTTATGTTAAATATTTTTATAATTTTTATTTATTTATTTTTATTTTATTTATTTCACTTTAAGTTCTGGGATACATGTGCTGAACGTGCAGGTTTGTTACACAGGTATACGTGTGCCATGGTGGTTTGCTGCACCTATCAACCCATCATCTAGGTTTTAATCTCCACATGCATTAGGTATTTGTCTGAATGCTCTCTCTCCCCTTTCCTCCCACCCCCGACAGGCCCCGGTGTGTGATGTTCCCCTCCCTGTGTCCATGTGTTCTCGTTGTTCAGCTCCCACTTATGAGTGAGAACATGTGCTGTTTGGTTTTCTGTTTCTGTATTAGTTTGCTGAGGATGATGGTTTCCAGTTTCATCCATGTACCCGCAAAGGACATGATCTCATTCCTTTTATGGCTGTATGGTATTCCATGGTGTATATGTGCTGATTTTAATAGATGCATGCAGATGGGTAAACAAATAGCTTAAGGACTGTGTGCTAGATTTGCACAATGGGAGGCAGGCAGTTGATACACCAACAGGGGACAGCTCAGGTGGATACTTTTTTTTTCTTGAGACAGAATCTTGATCTGTTGCCCAGGCTGGAGTGCAATGGCGCGATCTCTGCTCACTGCAACCGCCACCTCCTGGGTTCAAGCAATTCTCCTGCCTCAGCCTCCCAAGAAGCTGAGACTACAGGCGACTGCCACCGTGCCCAGCTAATTTTTGTATTTTTCTAGAGATAGAGTTTCCCCATGTTGGCCAGGCTAGTCTCAACCTCCTGACTGCAAGTGATCTGCCTGCCTTGGCCTCTCAAAGTGCTGGGATTATGGTGTGAGCCACTGCACTTGGCCTAAATTATTAAGTATTTTAAATAAATGTTATTTATACATATTGTGTACAAGCTAGCCTTCTTTTATTTTTGATATCTAAATAGGTACAGAACATTTATTAATAAATGTCTGGCTAATGCACACATTCTTGAGAACTTGGGGACCTTCAGCACAATGCTAATTAAACTGGACCTGTGCTTTTTTAAGTTAGAAATTTAACCCATTTTTATTTATTATAATATGTTTACTTTTAATTATATTATTTCATGCGTTCTGTCATTCATATTTCATTATTTTGCCTTATAGACCACACTTTCTTTGCTTTTCCCTTGTGACTCAATAAATGTATAGCCAATATTTAATTTTAATAAATGTTAATTTTACATTGTTCAAAAAATCTTTGCTTGGGTAATATCTATAACTATTAAATCCAAAATTAATACAAAAGCTTTTGGCTCTTCTTTTTGAAATGGAGAATTCAAGATGTGTTTTAACTCTTTTTGTTCGACTTTCTTGGCCTTGCAAGTAGAATCTGGAGCACACATTGTAAGACGCATGTTTTTATTAATATTGGCATTTTTTACAATAACTCATCTCAGGAGTCTCTGTTGACTTGGGCATTCCTTTAATTATCAGTTTACGCCAATTATTTATACAATCTCTAGTTAACAGTGTCCATGCTTGATTTTATAATTTCTCTGATCTTGAGCACTTATTTTTTGGTGCATCTCCTAGGTTTTGATTAAAACTTTGGTTAAGATTTTGAGGAGGAGTGCATCAGTCATAGGATTTTCTGTGGCATAACCTATCTCAGGCTATCTGTCCTTCACTTTGGCTCATGAACAGCATCTGGGTTAGGCAAAGAATTCTTGAGTCACAGATGTCTCCCTTAAACACTACAGACATTACTTCATTTTCTTCTGTGTTTGCATTGGTAGAACTATAGAATTAGGGTTAGCTGAATTTCAGTTCTTCTGTTACAACTTGTCATTATCGTTTAATTTTTCCTAGCTTAGTGGCAGTTTCTCCAAACTCGATGTGAAAATGTCACTCAAATATAACTACTGTGTCTCTTTTTATAAATTTACTTAAAACAGTGAGTCTAGGCCGGGTGTGGTGGCTCACGCCTGTAATCCCAGCACTTTGGGAGGCCGAGGTGGGTGGATCACCTGAGGTCAGGAGTTCGAGATCAGCCTGGCCAACATGGCGAAACACCATCTTTACTAAAAATACAAAATTAGCCAGTCATGGTGGCAGGCGCCTGTAATCCCAGGTACTTGGGAGGCTGGGACAGGAGAATCGCTTGAACCCTGGAAGTGGAGGTTGCAGTAGCTGAGATCACACCATTGCACTCCAACCTGGGCAACAAGAGTGAAACTTCACCTCAGCAAAAGAAAACAAACGGGCCGGGCGCGGTGGCTCAAGCCTGTAATCCCAGCACTTTGGGAGGCCGAGACGGGCGGATCACGAGGTCAGGAGTTCGAGACCATCCTGGCTAACACGGTGAAACCCCGTCTCTACTAAACAAATACAAAAAAGCTAGCCAGGCGAGGTGGCTGGCGCCTGTAGTCCCAGCTACTCGGGAGGCTGAGGCAGGAGAATGGCGTAAACCCGGGAGGCGGAGCTTACAGTGAGCTGAGATCCGTCCACTGCACTCCAGCCCGGGCGACAGAGCGAGACTCCGTCTCAAAAAAAAAAAAAAAAAAAAAAAAAAGAAAACAAACAAACACCAAAACAACAACAACAAAAACATTGAGTGTTTTTGATTTGCACACTCATGTGCTTTTTTTCCAGCCCAGGAAAATTGTCTTCTATTAAACTATTGATTTTTTCTTTTCCTCCACTTATTATGGTTTCTTCTTTAGAAATATTGCTAGAGATTAGATATACTGAACTGTTACCTGGACTTGGGAGACAAAACAATGTCTCCATTATACACAGCAAGAATGCTATGGTTTTTTAAATGGGGATACATTATAGGTAGCTGATATGGTTTGGATTTGTGTCCCCACCCAAATTTCATGTTGAATTGTAATCCCCAATGTTGGAGGTGGGACCTGGTGTGAGGCGAGTGGATCATGGGGGCGGATTTCCCCCTTGCTGTTCTTCTGATAGTGAGTGAGCTCTCATGAGATCTGGTTGTTTAAAAGTGTGTGGCACTGCCACCCCTACTTTATTCCTCCTGCTCAGGCCGTGTAAGATGTGCCTGCTTCCCCTTCACCATTCGTCATGATTGAAAGTTTCCTGAGGCCTCCTCAGCCGTGCTTCTGGGGTACAGCCTGTGAAACTGTGAGCCAATTAAACCTCTTTTCTTTATCAATTACCCAGTTTGTTTACAGTTTCTTTAAGGAAATTCCCATTTCCTTAGCAGGACTCTTCCATTTAAAGACAAGATTGCAGGATTTTCCTTCCCACACATCTGACTGTAGCTCTTGGCTCTGAAACACGTCTCTTTGATTGGTCCAATAAATAGTAGAAACAATCTATAATCATCAGGTTTATCATGTAGATATATGACTGCCATTTGTTAACGGTGAGATTTATTGTGATAAAATTTATCTGCTCCAGTGTCCTTTTAACAAGGCAAAGGAGATGGCACAACTCTAGTTTTACGTGTTTTGGTGACTTAAGTCAGGATTTTGACTCAGCTGTGGTTGGGCACTGGTATCTGTGCTCAGCTCACAAAAAAGCAGAATTTTTTCTACTTTCAGCTAAAGTCCTTACTGGTACAATTGACCATCTGAAAGAGTAAAGACAGTTCACTGAGGGGAGAGGACCGGGAAAGCCACAGATTAGGAGTTTTCAAGGTTCTTTTCAGTTATACTTTCTCCAGCTGAAATCTTCCCTGGACACTTAAAAAGCTGATATGTTCTACTTAAAGAAGACATTGTACCATTCAACTAACTCTCCAATATGTGTACCTCAAGGTAACCCTGGGCAGGGTTCCGAGAAGCCCCAGGATTTGGCCAATCACAGTTTGAAAGCCAGTGCTGATTATAAAAGGCCTTGGGGCGGGGCCTGGCTCACTCTGCTCAGTAGCTCCTCAGCAAACTTGAGCCTCCTAATTCCTTGCACTGACACCAACTCCCTCTTCAGAACCATCGTAGCATTTTAGTATGTTTCTTCTTGGAACACTTATTACTCCTTACCTTTTTTGTCTTATAATTTATAATTCAGATATATGACTTATCTTCTTATATCTGCTTACTAGTCTACAGTGTACTCAAAGTAAGAATTTATTAGTTCATCAAATAGCCAGTTAGCAAGCATCCCCATTTCCCAGATTATTTCTCTTACTTTTTTTTTTTTTGAGGCAGAGTTTTGCTCTGGTTGCCCAGGCTGGAGTGCAGTGGTGCGATTTCGACTCACCGCAACCTCTGCCTCCAGGTTCAAGTGATTCTCCTGCCTCAGCCTCCCGAGTAACTGGGATTACAGGCTTGCGCCACCATGCACAGCTAATTTTTTATATTTTTAGTAAAGACGAGGTTTCTCCATGTTGGCCAGGCTGGTCTTGAATCCCTAACCTCAGGTGATATGCCCGCCTCGACCTCCCAAAGTGTTGGGATTACAGATGTGAGCCACCATGCCTGGCCTTTTCCGGATTATTTTTTCAGTGTGTGTGTTTGTGTGTGTATGTGGGTGTGGGTGTGTGTATGTGTGTGTGTTTTAGTTTGTTTGAATCAGGATATCCATGCATTACAAAACTCAAAGTCCACGCATAACATTTGGTATTTTTTCTACAATTTCTCCACCTTCTTTTTGTTCTTCTTGTAACTTATTTGTTGAAGAAAATGGAACCTGCATGCTGTATAGTCTCTCATAGTGTGGCTTTGCAGTTTGCATCACTTAAGACAACACACTTAAACAGGATTCATAAGGGTTTTCAATGGAGATACACATTTGTTTCTTTACTGCACACCATACAGACTCCTTACGTGCTAGCACTGGGGCCCTGCATGTGTGAGGCCCCTCTATTCTAGCCAGGCCAGCCTGCATGTTGTCCTGGTACAGCAACATCTCCTTAACATAATCACAGACTTTTGAGGCACAAAGGACCTACAGTCACCTTCTCACATCTATAACTCCCAGCCATGTGGTGTTTTCTCTCTTTTATCACCTGTCATCCATATTCATTACTTCCTTTAAGATCATACACAGGCCAGGCGTGGTGGCTCACACCTATAATCATAGCACTTTGGGAGGCTGAGGTGGGTGGATCACTTGAGGTCAGGGGTTCAAGACCAGCCTTACTAACATGGTGAAATCCCGTCTCTACTAAAAATACAAAAAATTAGCCAAGCATGGTGGCAGGTGCCTGTAATCTCAGCTACTTGGGAGGCTGAGGCAGGAGAATTGCTGGAACCTGGGAGGTGGAGGTTGTAGTGAGCTGAGATCGCACCATTGTACTCCAGCCTGGGCAACAAGGATGAAACTCTGTCTCAAAAAAAAAAAAAAAAAAAAAAAAAAAAAAAAAAAAAAAACTCAAATTCTTCTGGGGACTCAATACAAGAGAGAGGGAAGAAAGCATGAATGTGGGAATTAGACTCTTGAATTGGCTGTTTCCCTGGATCTCCCGATCTTGGGCAGATGACTGAACTTCTCTGAGCCTCAGTTTTTAAAATCTGTATAATGGAGATGTTGCAAGGATTAAACAACAAGACAAAATGCAGTAGAATAAAACATTCTTGCAGTTGCTTAGACCCAAAACATCAGAGTCATTTTTTTACTTCTCTCTCTCACACCCCATATTAGAAAAAAAAGGACCTAGAGTCACCTTCTGAGGGGAAGCTCAATGCTACGTGATTTCTTCAAATCTTCTCTTTGAGCCTTTATAAATATTGCAGGTCCTTAAATAGCAGAAATAGTAACATCTATTCATCACGTACTCTGTATCAGGCAATATATTAAAAGCCTTCTGTCTAATAACTCATTTAAGCCTCTAAGAATCCTACAAGGTCGGTATTATCACCAGTCCCAGTTTTACAGATGAGGAAATGGAGACCCAGAAAAATTAAGTAATATACCCAAGGGTACCTGGGAAGTAAATGATGGTGTCTGAATTGGGACCTATGCTGTCATACTCCAGGGACATTTTTTTTTTTTTTTTTTTTTTTTTGGAGACAGGGTCTCACTCGGTCCTCCAGGCTGGAATGCAGTGGTGCAATCATGGCTCACTGCAGCTTCAACCTCTCTGGGCTCAGGTGATCCTCCCACCTCGGCCTCCTGAGTAGCTGGGACTACAGGTGTGTGCTACCACGCCTGGCTAATTTTTGTATATATATATATATATATATATATATATATATTTTGTAGAGATGGGGTTTCACCATGTTGCTCAGGCTGCTCTCGAACTCCTGGGCTCAAGTGATCCACCTGCCTTGGCCTCCCAAAGTGCTGGGATTCTAAGAGTTATCCACTGCATTTGGCCTATGGGGACTTCTTAACCCTGCCCATACTACTTAATGCACTAGGAGCTATTAAGACAATATTGAATTCCACACCCCACCCCAGACCACCTCAGCATCTCCAGGTGATGGACCCAGGCTTGGAAACTTCTTAAAAGCTCCCAGAGGATTCTTGTGCATGGCCTGAGTCGAGAACTACAAATGTCGACATGATGCAACTGAAAATGATTATGATTATGAAATGAAACAATAATCCAGGGCTGGGTGTGGCGGTTCATGCCTGTAATCCCAGCACTTTCAGAGGCCAAGGTGGGCGGATCACTTGAGACTAGGAGTTCAAGACCAGCCTGGCCAACATGGTGAAAGCCCATGTCTACTAAATATACAAAAATTAGCCGAGCGTGGTGGTACATGCCTGTAATCCCAGCTACAGGCAGAGGTTGCAGTGAGCCGAGATCCCACCTCTGCACTCCTGCCTGAGTGACAGCGAGACTCTGTCTCAAAAAATAAAAATAAAAAAAATAATTTGGGATTATTGTTAAGTGTGTCTTTTACCCTGTAGCCTCTACTCTTGATTATTCTTGAGTGTTACTTTTCCTTTCTGGAGTTGGGTTAAAGGGTATCTAAGGACCTTTTTAGGTTTATCATCCCATGCGTCTGTGACTCAGGGAAGGTCACAGATTTCCTCAAGCCACCGGAAAGCCACCGGGGAGCCAGAAGTAAGCTTCAGTGGTGATACCTCTGGCCACCTCCTCAGTGGTAGCAGGAAGAGTCTTCAAAAGCCTCTGCTGGGCCTGTCACATCCGAGTGAAATACATATGCCTGTCAGTTACCTTCCCATATTTCTCAGGCCACTTGAGGTGAAAAATGTGTAGGCTTTGAACCATCCAAGGAGAGCTTTCTCAGCTGTCAGCAGCTGAGCACAGTCACGATCAGATTCATACTGACCCTTACATTGTGTCAGTCATTGTAGTTCCTCACCTGTCTGAGAGATTGACAGCCTTGTCTTGTTGGTTTGTCAAATCGAATGACAGTCTCTGCAGATTTGGTGATGCGTGGACAAGAGAAGTTGTCACGGAAACCTTGTGGATGCTGATGAGCCGGGGCATCTTCACCATACTCAGATGGTGTGAATAAGGAGAATAGGGCAATTAGATGCTCTGCATCATTAATACGGGAAGGTTTACAAATTAAAGCTTGTCAGCGTCCTTAAGGCCACTCAATGACCAAAAAAATTTGAGTGCAGATATACGAAGGCAGAATTCTGCAGCAGGAGTTACAGCTCCTATTTTCTCCTCCCTTCCTTCTTTTTCTTTCTTTTTTTTTTTGAGACAAGGTCTCACTCTGTCACCCAGGCTGGAGTGCAGTGGCATGATGTCAGCTCACTGCAACTTCTGCCTCCCAGGTTCAAGCGATTCTCCTGCCTTGGCCTCCCAAGTAGCTGGGATTACAAGAGCACGCCACCATGCCTGGCTAATTTTTTTGTATTTTTAGTAGAGACGGTGTTTTATGTTGTTGGCCAGGCTGGTCTTGGACTCGCAACCTCAGATGATGTGCCCACCTTGGCCTCCCAAAGTGTCTCCTCCTTTCCTTCTTTCAGTTGATCATGCTCATCTCAGTGAAACAGGGCCGACTGGGTAAAATGCAAGGTCTCTGCTGTCTGGCGTAATGTTTGCCGATTGTTGATTGCATCAAGCAGAGAAAAAAAGAAAATAGGTTGAATTTGGATGTCAGGGTTTAAGTTTTAACTCAACCACCATTGGCTTATTTCATTGCATTAAAAAATTGAAATAGAGGGCCGGTGCCATGGTTCACACCTGTAATACCAGCACTTTGGGAGGCCGAGGCAGGTGAATCGTCTGAGGTCAGGAGTTTGAGACCAGCCTGGCCAACATGGTGAAACCCCATCTCTACTAAAAATACAAAAATTAGTCAGGCATGGTGGCGGGCGCCTGTAATCCCACGTACTTGGGAGGCTGAGGCAGGAGAATCGTTTGAACCTGGGAGGCAGAGGTTGCTGTGAGCCGAGATCGCACCACTGCGCTAGAACCTGGGCAACAGAGCAAGACTCCAAAAAAAAAAAAAAAAAAAAAAAAAGAAAGAAATAGAATAAAAAGAAATATATCAAAATGCATTACACAGATTGGAGTTAAGTTTTGCTTGTGCAACATTTATTTTAGTTATGTAAATGTACAAATCACTGGGTGTACTGGATCGTGCTGTCATGTCTGTGTGTGTGTGTGTGTGTGTGTGTATGTGTTTTAGATGAAGTCTCGCTCTGTCACCCAGGCTGGAGTGCAATGATGCCGTCTCAGCTTGCTGTAACCTCCGCCTCCCAGGTTCAAGCGATTCTCCTGCCTCAGCCTCCCGAGTAGTTGGGATTACAGGCACTGGCCACCATGCCCAGGTAATTTTTGTATTTTTAGTAGAGACAGGGGTCTATGTTGTCCAGGCTGGTCTCAAACTCCTGACCCCAAGTGATCTGCCGGCCTCAGCCTCCCAAAGTGCTGAGATTACAAGCATGAGCCACCACGCCTTGCCTCAAGTGTGTTTTTTATTGTGACTTACTACCAGGAATATTGGAAAACGACTATCCCAAGAAATCCAGGGGTGGAGGAAGGAATTCTACCTGTCTTTTTAGATGGGCCCATAGAAGTAGCCACAATTATGAGTTTTTACCATGTGCCAGGCACTGTTCTAAGTACTGCGTCATTTTATCCTCATGACAACCCTATGAAGTAGATACCATATTACCAAACTCATGGGACAGATGAAGAAATGGAGACATGGTTGATTACGAATTGTGGTGACAACCTAAGCAACATAATGAGATGCCCTCATCTCTAAAAAAATTAAAAAATTAGCCACGCAGGGTGGCATGCACCTGTAGTCCCAGCTACTCAGAAGGCTGAGATAGTAGGATCTCTTGAACCTAAGAGTTGGAGGCTGCAGTGAGCTATGATCACATCACTGCACTCCAGCCTAGGTGACAGAGCCAGTCTAGGCACTCAATCTAGCTGACAGAACCAGACTCTTTCTCTTAAAATAAAAAAAGAATGTGGTAGCAGAACAATGACTTCCAAAGACGCCCATGTCCTAATGCCTCGAACCTGTGAGTGTTACCTTCAGTGGAAGAGGCTTCACAGATGTGATTAGCTCTGGATTGTATAGATGGGCCCAGTGTCCTTCAATGATCGGGGTCCTTCAATGATGGAAGAGGGAGGCAGAGAGTCTGAGTCAGATGGAGATGCGAAGCTGCTGTACCGCTGACTCTGAAGTTGGAGGGAGGGGAATCGAGCAATCTCTTTTTGCTAAAGGCCTCTCCCTCCCTCCATTTTGACCTTGGTCCTCCCTCTCTCCTTCAAGCGAGAGCGGTACAGCAGCTTTGCATCTCTGTCTGACTCAGACTTTCTGCCTTCCCTTTCCATAAATGAAGGACCCTGATGTTCACACTGGGCCCATCTGTATAATCCAGAGCTGATCATATCTGTGAAGCCTTTTTTCCACTGAAGGTAACACTCACAGGTTCGAGGCATTAGGACACGGGCATCTTCGGAAGTCATTCTTCTGCTACCACATTCTTTTTTTTTAAGAGGAGGAGTCTGGCTCTGTCAGCTAGATTGAGTGCCTAGACTGGCTCTGTCACCTAGGCTGGAGTGCAGTGGTGTGATCATAGCTGACTGCAGCCTCCAACTCCTAGGCTTAAGAGATGCTACTATCTCAGCCTTCTGAGTCAGCTGGGACTACAGTTGCATCTCCTTCATCTTTTTTGAGTCATGGATTCAAGTCTACCCCTTCCAACAGGTCTTCCTTGATGGAGCCTACTCCAGGAATAGTATATTGTTGTAGACTTGCCAATGTACCCTTTCTTTTTAAAATTTATTTTTATTTTATTATTATTTTTGAGATATGATCTTGTTATATTTCCCATCCTGTTCTTGAACTCCTGGGCTTAAGTGATCCTCCTGCCCCAGCCTCTTGTGTAGCTGGGACTACAGGTGTGCACCACCACACTCAGCTAAAATTTTTAATGTTTTCGTAGAGATAGGGTCTTGCTATGTTGCCCAGCCTGGTCTTGAACTCCTGGGCTTAAGCAATCCTCCCGCCTCAGCCTCTTGAGTAGCTGGGATTGCAGGCATGTGCCACCACACCCAGTTATTTTTTTAAATTTTTTTGTAGAGATAGGGTCTTGCTATGTTGCTCAGCCTGGTCTTGAACTCCTGGGCACAAGCAATCCTCCTGCCTCAGCCTCCTGAGTAGCTGAGACTACAGGTGCTCACCACCACACCCAACTCCCAACTTATACCTTCATTAGCAGGATATGAGCATGTCAATTTGACCACACTCTGAATAACAGTGTATTACTATTTGAAAAAAACGTTTTGGCAGAGCTGATGCACATCTGCTGAAATAAATCAGTCTTCTTGCCTTGATTAATTTAATTAAGTCTACAGGTCTATTTTTGAACATAATATACGACCCTATCCCAAGAAAATTTTGTGTGTTTATGAGCTAAGAATCATTGATAAATGATGAGCCTTCTTTTTCCTCTTCTTCTTTTTAAAATTCTTTTTCAGATGGAGTCTCATTCTATCACCCAGGCTGGAGTGTAATGGCACGATCATAGATAGCTCACTATGGCCTCAGCCTCCTGGGCACAAGAGATCCTCTTGTCTCAGTCTCCTGAATAGCTCAGACTACAGATGCATGCCACCATGGTAGGCTAATTTTTTTAATTTCTAATTTTTGTAGAGATGGAATCTCACCTTGTTGCCCAGGCTGGTCTTGAACTCCTGGCTTCATGTGATCCTCCCTCCTCAGCCTCCCAAAATGCTGGGATTATAGGCATGAACCACTGTACTTGGCTGTCCTGTTCTTCTTTGTCATGGTTATGTCTACTGACTTTCAACCAGCATCCTCCCCAATGCATGCGAGCCAGAAGTCATGAGAACAGAAATATAGAGAAATGGAAAGGAATAATTTATTATGACAGGAAGACGTAAGTTTCTGTGAAACATAAAGGCATATGAACTGTTTACATTTTGTTACATACTCCAGGTAGCTAAGATTTTGTAAAAATTAAGCATTCTGTGGTCTCATGGTTATAGACATCATCCTTGGGATATTTTATAAATTCTGAAGTATAGAATCATGGCTGTGTAACTCATGATGTGGACATCTATGTGGCAAATCTATGTTTGCATTCAGTTATAAGATGATTGCATAAGGTTAAACAGTGACCCTGCAGCAGAAAGTCAGCTCTCCAAGCTCTGTTCTCTAAAATTATACAGTGCCAGGAATTAGAGGCACTGCATTCTCTCCCTTAGGAAAAGAAGAGAACTCCTCTGGGCTTCCATTTCCTTGTTTGTAAAAATCAAGGGGTTGAATGACATGGCCTCTAAAGTCCCCCTGATTCCAAAATTTCATGTTGCTGTGATTCTGATTACAGTCCTGATCCAGTCATGCATGCAAAGCGCTGACTATTTAAGTAATTGCTTGCAGGTCGAACATTTCATCACTGTCAAGGACCCACAATCACATGGAAGGGCAGCGCTTCCTTCTCCCTGGTTACATGCTGAATATAATTACACTTTAAATGACTTAATAAAGGAGGTGGGTGCCTTCTTCACCAGGGCTTGTCCTTGGACTGTGCATGCAGTGCATATAAAAGCTGCTTATACACCTCATCCAAGGAAGCTCAGACCTTGCTTGGCCATGACCTCGTGCCAAGCATCTGGTCTACCTCATCTGAACCAGCACCATTTGTGCCCCAGATTGGTCTCACTCATGTCTCCTTACGTTGCCTCAGGAAGCGTTTACCCCACAATTCTAAAGAGGCAATGAGAAGGGCCATTTTGTGAAGAACTGTGAGATACAAACCCTGACATGATCTGGCTATGTCCCCACCCAAGTCTTATCTCTTTTTTTTTTTCTCACTCTGTTGCCCAGGATGGAGTACAGTGGCATGATCTCGGCTCACTGCAACCTCTTCCTCCTGGGTTCAAGTGATTCTCCTGCCTCCTGAGTAGCTGGGATTACAGGCACTTGCCACCACACCCGGCTAAATTTTGTATTTTTAGTAGAGATGGGGCTTCACCATGTTGGCCGGGCTGGTCTCGAACTCCTGACCTCACGTGATCTACCCATCTCGTCCTCTCTAAAGTGCTGGGATTACAGGCGTGAGCTACCTGCCCAGCCCCAAATCTTATCTTGAACTGTAGCTCCCATAATTCCCATGTATCGTGAGAAGGGCCAGGTGAGAGTAACTGAATCATGGGGATGGGTCTTTTCCATGCTGTTCTCGTGAGAGTGAATAAGTCTCGCGAGATCTGATGGTTTTATAAATGGGAGTTACCCAGCATAAGCCCTATTGTCTGCTGCCATGTGTGGCCTATGTTTGCTCCTTCTTTGCCTTCCACCATAATTGTGAGGCCTCCCCAGCCACGTGGAAGTGTGACTCCATCAAACATCTTTTTGTTTATAAATTACTCAGTCTTGGGTATGTCTTTATCAGCAGCGTGAGAACAGTCTACTATAAACTCCCTTTCACCCATTCACACATTCACTCACGCACTCAAGTTTTTTTTTTTTTTTTTTTTTTTAAGGGACGCATGAGAGTTGCAGGTTTAGTGTCAGATACACTTTGGTTCAAATTTTCTTTTCAACATTTTCTTTCTTTTTCTTGGTGGGGACAGGGTCTCGCTCTGTTGCCCAGGTTGGAGTGCAGTGGTGCAATCGTCGCTTACTGCGGCCTCTGCCTCCTGGGTTCAAGCAACCCTCCCACTTCAGTCTCCCAAGTAGCTGGGACTACAGGCATGTGCCAGCATGCCTGGCTAATTTTTGTGTGTGTATATATATATACTGGTATATATACACCAGTGTATATATTGGTAGAGGCTGGGTTTCACCATGTTGCTCAGGCTGGTCTCAAATTCCTGGGCTCAAGCAATCTTCCCACCTTGGCCTCCCAAAGTGCTATTACAGGCATGAGCCACCGAGTCTGGCCACATGTACAATTTCTTTAATGACAAAAAAGATAGGGGCTTATGGAAATGGTTATGCAAAGCAGGAGACAACACAGCAAGCTTCCAGATGGAGGTCTGAGCTTCCTAAGCCTTCAGCCCTCACGGGCAGGTGCAGCTGCTGCTGATTTCATCTGTGTGGCATGAAGACTCTTAAAGGCACAAGAAACTTGCCTCTGCTAGAGGGGCTCAGAGAGTTCTTAGTATCATTTTGGCCACCTTCCCTCTCTGCTCCGCTCAAATTTTGGTGACTCTGGCCAAGTGCCTGCCTGCTCAGCTGATGAAAAAAAAAAAAAAAGGATACAAAGCAAGGACAGTTCATGCATATTCCTGAATATTTCCATGAGATGGGGTGACTTGAAGGTCAACTTCTCTGACCCAGCATGCCTCAGTTGGTCCACTCCTATCTTCCACTGTCTATAGTGTCTACTGGCATCCTGGTAGAACCACTCGTCTTAGTCTTTTGAGTTGTTATAATAAGATACCTTAGGTATTTACTATTTCTATTTACTTAGACTAGGTCATTTCTAAACGTATTTATTGTTCGTGGTTCTGGAAGCTGGAAAGTCCAAGGTCAGGGTGCCAGCAGATTTGGTGTCTGGTGAAGGCCTGTTCCTCACATATGCTACTTTCTATGTGTCCTCACATGGTGAAAGGGGTGGAAGGGGCGAGCAGGTTCCCTCTAGTACTTTTATAAGGGCAATGATTCCATTCCTGAGGGTGGAGCCCCCATGACCTAATCGCCTCCCAAAGTTCCCACCTCCTAATGCCATCACCTTGGAGTTAGGTTACAACACATTAATTCGGTGGGACATGAACATTCAGACCATAGCACCATTCATTAGACTAGTATTCAGCAAGAAAGAGGAAGGAAGTGTTGGAAGTTTCTGCACCAACATAGATGAATTTCAAGATAATCATGCTAATGAAAGAAGTCATACAAAAAGGAACATACATTGTATAACTCTGTTGATGTGAAGCTTAGAAGATGCAAAACTAACTGGTAGGGACAGAAAGCACATCGATGGTTGCCTGGGTAAAGAACAGAACGTGAGGGAGGAATTAACACAGAAGCACTAAGAAGCTTTTGAGGTCATGGATGTTTCCTTCCTTCCTTCCTTCCTTCCTTCCTTCCTTCCTTCCTTCCTTCCTTCCTTCCTTCCTCCCTCCCTCCCTCCCTCCCTCCCTTCCCTCCCTCCCTCCCTCCCTCCCTCCCTCCCTCCCTCCCTCCCTCCCTCCCTCCTTCCTTCCTTCCTTCCTTCCTTCCTTCCTTCCTTCCTTCCTTCCTTCCTTCCTTCCTTCTTTCCTTTCTCACTTCCCCTCCCTAGCCTATGTCTTATGGAAATAATGATTCAGATAGAAATCCTGGCCAGGCACAGTGGCTCACGCCTGTAATCCCAGCACTTTGGGAGGCTGAGGTGGGCAGATCACCTCAGGTCAGGAATTCAAGACCACCCTGGCCAGCATGGTGAAAACCTATCTCTACTAAAACTACAAAAATTAGCCAGGTGTGGTGACATGTACCTGTGGTCCCAACTACTCAGGAGGCTGAGGCATGAGAATCACCTGAACCCAGGAGGTGGAGGCTGCAGTGAACTGAGATCATGCCCCTGCACTCCAGCTTGGGTGATAGAGTGAGACTCCATCTCAAAAAAAAAAAAAAAAAAAAAAAAAAATTATAGAAGATAAAAATGCCTGGCACACAGTAGATCTCTGGCCAATGTCAGGTTTTTCTACCATCAATGAGAATCTCAGCCTTGGGATATTTGGATCAGGTACCCGCTGTTTTCCAAGAGACCTGCTATTCCCTAAACCAAAGCATTTTGGGGCAGCTTCCAAACGTCCTTGTGGCAGGATGGTTATTTTTCTTCCCTAACTAGTAGCAGGTGTTTGGCTGTGTCCATTAAAAGCCATTTCGTGTTCCCCTGACAAACGAGTTTTTTATTTAGTGGCATAGGATCAATAACGTATCTCATGTGAACTATTAAAATCGAACATGTCTGCTGGGCTGACAATTGTATTATCGATATGTACTGAGCAATACATTATGTGAAACAAAAATGGAGCAACCGGCCTTATAAAAGGCTTATCTGGGGGCATGGCTGGCTTTGTTACAGCCGCAGCCGTGGCTTCCCGGGGCTGCACTTGGAAAAAGCACTCGATGCCGCCCGGGCAGCTTTCCATCTCAAGTGGGAACGTGGCTGCCGGCTGTCTCCGCTCTTCAAAGTTAGTGGAGGCTCATTTGGAATAAACTCTTCTCTTCCCCTTCCCAGTCAGGCCCTGGTGGAATACAGAGCTTGTCCTGATCCCTGCCCTTTGACAAGGGTGAACATCCCCTTGTCCCATGCTCAGTACCACAGGGGAGGGCATTTCAGATGCCCTGGTCCCGTCCACATCAGGAGTGGTCAGCTAGTGTCAACTCCCACCTTTGCTCCTCACTTCCCATCAGTCTGGTGCTTACCTGGCTTCTAACTTACAGCTTTTGTCTTCTATTTGCGGCCTCTGACAATTGATATAACTTCTCTAGCATCCTCCTTTGGATCCAGTCATAATCCCTGTCTGTCAATTTCTGATCTCTTTAGGTAATCAATTTACTCCCCACCCACAATCTGCCTTCCCCTCTAATGGGAGTTGAGAAGTATCAGTTGCACTGATAACTCTTTTCAGGATTTCTATTATTTTTTTTTTGAGACAGAGTTTTGCTCTGTTGCCCAGGCAGTGGCACGATCTTGGCTCACTGCAACCCCTGCCTCCCGGGTTCAAGTGATTCTTGTGCCTCAGTCTCGCCTCCTGAGTAGCTGGGACTACAAGCGTACACCACCACACCCGGATAATTTTTGTATTTTTAGTAGAGGTGGGGTTTTGCCATTTTGGCCAGGCTGCTCTTGAACTCTGGACCTCAGGTGATCCACCTGCCTAGGCCTCCCAAAGTGTTGGGATTATAGGCGTGAGCCACTGTGCCTGGCCAGGATTTCTGTTTGAATCATTATTTTCATAAAACCTAGCCCTTAGGGACCATTCCTCCCGGGTACTGCATTGCAAGGCATGTTGGGAACTCAGCTTCTTAGGAGGAAATGAAGAGGAAGAAGCTTGGAAATCAGGCAGGGTATGGGTTGGGAATCTGGGAACCTGACTTGGCTGTAGGACTGACCCCAAAGGAACTGGTCAGAAGTTGAATGCACAATACCAGTAGGACTTGGTACACTTGTGTTGATACGGGACAGGGAAGAACAGTTGTGAAGTAGAATGTTATGGCCCCAGCCCCATTAATGACGGTTCGTCATAGACATTCTCTTCCAGTGGGAGCAACTGGATGTTACCCAGGAACCCAAGGCCTTCCTTTGAGTCCAGATGCAGTAGTCTCACCACCCAGGCAGCCACTTCCCATCTGAGTTAGCAGTCAGATGGAAATCTGTTGCTATATTTGGCCTAAAGGAATGCCTTTCAATTAGCACAGTGTGTGTATTGGAAGCAGTGGCCAGGTTTCATAAGAATGTCTGAGAGGGAAGAAACATTTGAAAGGCACATTAAATATTATGATATAATTTTATGGTTGGAAATGCAAAATGCCTATTACTTTCTTAATAGAAAGTATGGGTAGTTAAGTTCGACCAAAACGTCTTAGATACGGATACGGGAGGGGCAGAGATTCTCAAGGAAGTGGGAGGAGCTGCCTCCAGGAACTGTATCAGAATATTAGGGGAAATATCAAATGTGTGATTTTCATGATGACTTAGGGGTATCCAAAGAGGGATAATGGACCGGTTGCAGTCAATATTTCTTGTTTCCTTTAGAACACAAGCCCCTGAAACTTTTACCTGGAACATCGTGGCTCAGAATAAAGGTTAATTTTTCCCAGCTTCCCTTGCAAGTGGGTCTGAGCATGTGACTAGGTTCTGGCCAATGGGATGCGAGCATGAGTATTGCATGACAGATTATAGGAACTTGCTGTAACAGAAACTGGCTTTAGATCTTGACTCTTTCTTTTCTTTACCTCCTTCTTCATCTTTCTGCTTGGCATGCAGGTGCTGCTGTCTATGACCTTCAGTATGAGGGTCATGCCCTAGAGATGGCTGCGGGTTGAACTGTTAGGTTGGTGCAAAAGTAAGTGCAGTTTTTTGCTGTTACTTTTAATGGCAAAAACAGCAATTACTTTTGCACCAACTTAATAAGAGGATCCAAGATCCTTGGGGACTTTGTGAAGCAGAGCTCATAAAAACCTGCCCAGAGCTTTCCCCCACTGGACAAATTTTACATGAGAAATCAACTTCCATTGTGTTAAAGGCACATGATTTTGGATTTTCCTATGGCTGAAGATTGCCACCACCAATTCTTTCCTTCTCTATATACACATGGTGCTCCTTACCACAAGAGCTAGAGTGTAATTATCCTCCTCTTGAATCTGGGCTGGCTTTAGTGACTTGTTGGACCAACAGGATGTGGCAAAAGCAATGTTTTGGGATTTCTGTGGGTAGGTCAAGTGGTGTGGCTTTTGCCTGGATCTCTTGGAATGTTTATTTTGGGACAAAATAACCCAGCTGCCAGGCTGGAGTAAGCCCAAGCTAATGGAGAGGTAACATATAGGTACCCTGGTCCACAGTCCAGGCTGAGCTCCCAATCAATAGCCACATGGACAGATCACCTTAGACACGATGCTCAGGACAGCTTATGGATGACCGCACTCCCAGCTGCTGTCTGACTGCAATTGCATGAGACAGTTTGAGAGAGGTGCAACCAACTCTGCTCCCAGTCAATCCTCAGAGCCATGAGATAAACTAAAGAGTTGGTGTTGGAAGCCCCTAAGTTTTGGGATGGTTTGTCACACAGCAATAGATAATCACATCACCCAACGTGATCACAAAAGATAGAATTTAGATTAAAAGCAGTCTGCTAATTGGATGAAAAAGAAGAAGGAATTGAAGAAGTGAAGGTGATGTCTTGGATACCGGTTTGCTGGCAGCAGCTGACAAAGTCCTGCTTGATAAAGAGTGACCTCATGTGTGGCATCAGTGGATGTGAATGAATGGTTGTGAAGCTGGCACACAGATGGCCTCAACTCCCTGACTCTTATTGCCCCTTTGAGTCCTCTCCAAGCCCCTGTATCATGCACTGGCCCAAGCGGAATGCCAGCATTCCCTGGATGGGCTTAGTTCTTTTCTTTTGAGACAGAATCTCATTCTGTCACCCAGGCTGGAGTGTAGTGGTGCAATCTTGGCTTACAGCAACCTCCAACTTCTAGGTTCAAGCGATTCTCCTGCCTCATCCCCCTGAGCAGCTGGGATTACAGGCATGCACCACCAAGCCTGGCCAATTTTTGTACTTTTAGTAGAGACAGGGTTTCACCATGTTGGTCAGGCTGGTCTCGAACTCCTGACCACCGTGAGCCGGCCTTGGCCTCCCAAAGTGCTGGGATTACAGGCGTGAGCCACCACGCCTGGCTTAGACGGAATTAGTTCTAAGTGCTTGCCCCATCTGTCTTTGCACTGTGATCTTTCCTCTTGGCTTCACAATTACTCTGCTTTGATTAAACACCTTTTTCCAATCTCTCTTGTTTTGCAGGACCCTCTGCAAATGGGTGGGATAAATAGAAGGTTTTAATCAAATAGACATGGGATGCTCACTAATCCAGCCCACCTTCTGCAGAGTACAGCAATCAGAAGAATTAGAAAGAAATTCCAATATCAACAGGAAAAATTCCAGTAAGGAGTCATCAGCCTTCCCTGGCATTCTCTACCCAAAGCAGACTTACTTATTTTTTGCCTCTCCCTAACTCCACTGTGCCTCCAATAACCAGGGACTCTACTGCAAGTTTGGGCTTAATGTCTCCTATTCATTCCCTAAGTGTTGAAAGGGATAATTGAGAGGTAATTGCATTACTGCACAGTTTGTAGTTAACCTTCTATTTTGGCTCTTAACATGCATATCTTTGCTCCAGGAGTACATTAAGGGTAATTATAGGCAATTCTCTGCCAGATCCAGAAAAAGGGGTTTTCAGTGAGTGCAGGAGCCCACCAGGAAAGAAGGATTAATGTGGCTGAGCTTGAAGCATATCCAAGAAGGTGGATGAATTAAGGTCAACTTGACATGAACTTTGGCCAAGCAGAGCTGGAAAAATTAGAGTCAGATTAAAGTCCTTTCTTGAGAATTACTGCCTCATAACAAAGCCCAGAGAAATTGTCATGCAGTCATTTATTCAACCAAAAATCTGAGTGCCTTCCCTCTGCTGAGCTTTGAGTTGAAGACAGACAGTGTTTGAAAAGGTTCTCTGGTGCTGGGCATAGAGTGACATTTGTCATAATCTGTCCACAAAAGAGAGCCTACAGGATCGGTCTTTGGGTTCCAGCATGATGTGCTTTAACCCTCAGCAGCATTTAAAGAAATAAAACGTTGTCATTTCCACTGTGGGCATTTAGAGAAAGTCAATTATTTTCTGTAATTGGGCATGAGCTCCTAGAAAAATGAAACTTATGTGCAATACTACTTACTTCCATCTCAAATGCACAATCATCCAAAGAAAACCTTGAGGATAGAGGCTGAATCCAAATAACAGCACTGCAGTGGGCTTGTCTCCATCAATCCCAGTTCTAACTCAATTGCTCCGTGCCTCAGTTTCCTCACTTGTATAATGTGTGAACTGTAACAGGTTCACTTTTGTCAGCCAAAAGTGAAACAGGCGCTGTTGTCACTCATGCTTTCTGGTCTGATAAGTCCAAATTTATCTTCTTCCTGCTTAATGTTAGGTCAAAATATCTTTAAAGCATGCTACCCAGATGAGAATATTGTTGAAATTTAATGAATATTTTCCTGCCTCCTCAAGCCCGAAACCGTTTCCTTTGTCTTCGCAGTACCTCCCTTGATAGCCGAGACTCCATCGCTCCTCCGTTTCCTCCTCTTCATCCTCCGTATTTACCTGTCTTCCTTGCTTCCTGCTCTTTTTCTTCTTTCTTTCTTTCTTTCTTCTTCTTTCTTTCTTTCTCTCTCTCTCTCTTTCTTTCTCTCTCTCCTTCTTCTCCCTCCCTCCCTCCCTCCCTCCTCCCTCCCTCCCTCCTCCTTCCCTCCTTCCTTCCTTCCTTCCTTCCTTCCTTCCTTCCTTCCTTCCTTCCTTCCTTCCTTCCTTCCTTCCTTCCTTCCTTCTTTCTTCTTTCTTTCTTTCTTTCTTTCTTTCTTTCTTTCTTTCTTTCTTTCTTTCTTTCTTTCTTTCTTTCTTTCTTTCTTTCTTTCTTTCCTTTCTCTCTTTCTCTTTCTGTCCTCTTTCTCACCTTTCTTCTGTCTTTCAAGAGGATCTCACTGTGTTACCCAGGCTGGAGTGCAGTGGCACAATCACAGCTCGTCCATAACCTTGAACTCCTGGGCTCAGGCAATCCTGCTGCGTCAGCCTCCCACGAAGCTGGGACCCCAGGCACACACTACCATGTGTGGCTAATATTTGTATTTTTTGTAGAGATGGGGTCCTGCTGTGTTTCCCAGGTTGTGAATATTTTCTAAACAGTGTCTTACTGTTCTGTCTACCTGTGGCTGTTCGAAGAAGAGAATCTGGAATTTTTATTTATTTATTTATTTTGTTTGTTTGTTTGTTTGTTTATTTTTTTATTTATTTTGAGACAGAGTCTCGCTCTGTCGCCCAGGCTGGAGTGCAGTGGCATGATCTCGGCTCACTGCATCCTCCACCTCCTGGGTTCATGCCATTCTCCTGCCTCAACCTCCCAAGTAGCTGGGACTATAGGCGCCCGCCACCTCGCCTGGCTAATTTTTTTGTATTTTTAGTAGAGTCGGAGTTTCACCGTGTTAGTCAGGATGTCTTGATCTCCTGACCTCATGATCCGCCCGCCTCGGCCTCCCAAAGTGTTGGGATTACAGGCGTGAGCCACAGCGCCCGGAAAATTTTAATTATCTGGCTGACCAGAGGCAAATGAAGAATGTGTATTCCTCTATTGGCCAACAAGATTCACTTCTGTTGCTTTCCATTGCCTATCATCAGGGCTTTTCTCTTTGCCCCTCATCTCCCAGAAGAAAGGCTGGGGAATGGGGCAGAGAGTTTAGTGCTGAGTTTCACTGACTGTGTGGTTTTCTTTCACAGAAACAGCTCAGGTAGCTGCTTGAGGGTTCCAGACAATATTGATGAGGATTAATGATCCTGTAAATAGGTGTTTAAAATAACTAAAAAGATGAAAACAAGGATTAGGAAGAAACTACAGTGGGTTAATAAATGAGATGTTCAATGGCACATTCCTACAAGATTATTTTAGCAATTAGTGGGAAACATTTTGTCAAAAACAAAATAAATTCGCAATCAGAAAATAATTTGCAATCAGATTTGCAAGTAAAATAGCACACCTTCCCGTCAGTCAAACGCATTTTGAGAATTAAATGATCAAGTCAAGAGTGATGTTTTCAGAAGGTAAATGGTTAGAACCGATTATCCTGGCAGTTAGTCAACTGTGAAGCATCAACTGGGGAGGCATTTCACAGAAAGTGTTTCCCTCGAAGAAGCTGTCCAACCACATGGAGAGCAGAAATACCTTGGTGCGGGAGGCTGATGGTGTCTTCCTGGAATTCAGCAAATGCACTCATATAAAATGCTCTATAAGCCACTAAGGCGGATGTCACTCTTATAATGGAATCGATCCCTTGCCACACCACATGGGTCACTTTGTGTGGACAGGTAATGAGTACCTCAGATATTTTCAAGGAACTCGATCCTCATGCATTCTTAGAGATTTCTTTGGAGGCCAAAACAGAGGTTGAAAATAGTTTCTGCAGATGATTAGCCACTCAAGCCATCAGGGGCCCACCCTGGAAAGACCATTAATAAGACAAGTTATCAATATTTTACCTAATTTTTACTGCTGACCATAAAGACTCAATTTGGAGGGAACTTAATGAGCATATTTCAGGCAGCAACTTTCTCTCCTTAATCTGGCAATAAAACGGAAAATGCATATCAAAAAAAACATAGAGGTTCTCAGTGCACTTACAAGGTTGCTAATTCTCCTACAACAGATGTGCAGAATTTGTGTACTAAAGGCAGGAAGATTCTGAAGTTGGTTCTCAGTGTAGCTCTATCTCAGTCAACTGATTGCTATTCATGTATTATCCAGTATTTTTCCTCCTAATTTTTCTCTTAAATATTTATAAAACTGGCTTAGGCTGCAAAGATCCAAGAAATAAAATAGAATTATCTTAATAGAGAAAAGGTTGGGATATGTCATTCTGATTTAGAAAGCCCATTTCATGGTGTGTGTTGGAACAAGAAATAATTAATTTGAAAAGTCCTTGATCTCTGACTATAGTTGCCTTAATGATATTATAGTATTAAATATAATAGTATTTCACATTCATTATCCTTGTGTTCATTCTGAGCCCTTGTCTTCACGGCAAGAACCGTGTCCACAGCTGGGAATGATTAAAGCACAAAAGATTAAAACTGAAAGGGGTAATTTTGTGAAGCTGACTATTTACTCTAGATCTTAGCCACTTTGCAACTCAAATATCTTTCTCTCTCTCTTTTCAGTTTGAAAGAGTTTGGCTAATTCATTCTCATCATTTGCTAACCTTATTTATTTTACAGTTCTGAGTTTATGTTTTACCTAAAGTCAATAAAAGTGAGTTTGTTGATATTTTCATTTCCATCGAGTTGTTGGTGGGCTGCATTTCTCTATCCCCTCTGTATTTGGTGCTACAGAGGAGGATGAACAGACCAGTGCTGGTTGGAACAGCCCACGTCCCTGTTGCGCTGGACCAAGGACAGTGGTTGACCAAGGGCAGGCATTGACCTCTCTCTCTGGCTCTGTGCACCCCGCAACTTGTGAGTGAGCTCTTCCTTCTTATCGATGGGGCCATCCTCCAGATACTGTTCCCACCTTTCTGATTTTCTTTCACTACAGGGGATACTCCTACTACCACTAGGGACACTACTCCAGACCTCTGGTCCATTTCCAGGCACTTCCTTTTCAACCTTCACACTTGGTTCCAGTATTGAATCTCCTCCTTGTCTCCTGGGATTGCCATGGGTATGATATTCCTATAGCACATTCTGCATGTTTAGAAAAGCCCTCATTGAAGACACTGACAGAACCTTACTAATAGGAGGGAGAATGAGGAGAAATTGATTAATGGGTACAAATATATGGATTGATAGAGAAAAATAAGATCTAGTGTTTGATAGATCAGTAGGGTGATTGTAGTTTACAATAATCTGTTGCACATTTCAAAATAACCAGAAATAATAATTTGAATGTTTCTACCATAAAGAAAAGACAAATATTTAAGGTGATGGATATGGTTTCACTGTGTCCCCACCCAAATCTCATCTTGAATTGTAGCTCACATAATTCCCACATGTTGTGGGAGGGACCCAGTGGGAGATAATTGAATCATAGGGGCAGGTCTTTCCCCTGCACTGTTCTCATGGTAGTGATTAAGTTCTCATGGGATCTGATGGTTTTATAAATGGGAATTCCCATGTACAAGCTTTCTTGCTTGCCACCATGTAAGATGTGCCTTTGCTCCTCCTTGTCTTCCATGGTAATTGTGAGGCTTCCCCAACCACATGGAACTGTGAGTCAATTAAACTTCTTTCCTTTATAAATTACCCAGTCTCAGGTATGCCTTTATTAGCAGCATAAGAACAGACTAATACAATGATGGATATCACAATGTACTGATTTGATCTTTACAAATTATATGAATGCATTAGTTATTCTGTGTACCCTGAAACTGTGTACATCTATCATGCATCAATTAAATTTTAAAAAAGAAGGAAAGAGAACTCAACAGGGTGAGAGTACCGTACAGAAGACCTCACTCAGAGTAGCAGAAGACTTTGCTATCCAGGAAAGATGCAGAAGTCCAGCCTCTCCTCAACCCTCCCTTTATGCTTTGGAAATAAAGTGCTCCATTTGATCTGGGGCATTTTCTCATGAAAGCCTGTGTCTGCTACTTGATTCTAGTCTGGAACATTCTGTTTTCTCTCTGTGTGCTCATCAGAAACACCCAAGGTAAGTGGTTGGGGTCTCCCTGCATTTCCATTCATGTAAATCTCCACATTTCCATTCATGCAACTCTGCATTTCCATTCGTGCCACCTCTGTCTTCCTAAAGCCCGGCTCTGATCACTATGTCTTCTTACTGGGATGTTCAGTGCCCTCCCATTGCCATCAAGTGAGTTCAGACTCCTCTTCCAACCAAGCCAAGTCTGTCTTTCAGGTCTTTATCCCAGGTCATTTTAGCCACATTTTAGCTTCTCTAGGCAACATTTTGGTAATGTGTTCAAATTTACCTTCCAATGTGCTGATTATTTCTTTAGCTGTTTCTTTTCTTTTCTTTTTTCTTTTTTTGTAAGATGGGGTCTCGCTCTGTCACCCAGGCTGGAGTGCAGTACTGTGATCTTGGTTCACTGCAACCTTTGCCTCCTGGGTTCAAGCAATTCTCCTGTCTCAGCTTCCCGAGTAGCTGGGGTTACAGGCATGCGCCACCATGCCTGGCTAATTTTTTTTTTTTTTTTTTTTTTTTTGGCAGCTTCTTGCTCTATTGCTCAGGCTGGAGAGCAATGGTGTGATCGTGGCTCACTGCATCCTCTCCTTCCTGGGTTCAAGCAATTCATGTCTCAGTGAATGACTCTTTCACTGAGATGTGGGTTCATGTCTCAATTTCCCAAGTGGGTGGGACTACAGGCATGTGCCACCATACCCAGCTAAATTTCTGTCTTTTAAGTAGAGATGGGGTTTTGCCATGTTTGCCAGGCTGGTCTCGAACTCCTTGAACTTAAGTGATCTGCCTGCCTTGGCCTCCCAAAGTGTTGGGGTTACAGGCTTGAGCCACTGCACCTGGCCTCATTGTCTGGTTTTTGAGATATTTTATTTACTTTCTGGACTGCTAGACAATGCACTGAAGATTTTTCTTCTTTTATCCAACATTTTAGACATTTTACAGTGGTTAGGATTTGCTCAGTCTAGTCCATACCATCGCCAGAAGTCCGCTAATAGCACCTTTGTCTCTCCCTTAGGGCAGTTATTCTACTTTGTTGTCTATTGTAGATGTTTGCTTATCTTTTTCCTTTTGTTGGACTGTAACATTTTCTTTTGTGAACCATGTGCCCGTTACTATGACTTGTGAAATAACTGATTCAATATCAATGTTCAGGGAATGGAGTACCTAGAAAGTGGAATTGAGCTGAATTTGTGGGTCCGTTTTTGCTGTGATTGGGAGCTGCCTTTGACAAGAGATGCTATGTCATGCTGCAATAACAAACAAGCCTTGCAATCTCAATGGCTCAACAGAATTAATGTTTATTTCTGCTCTTGATGTCATCTGATGCGGGTCTTACACTCCTCCAGGGCAAGTCTCTGCCTCGTTGGGGATCCGGGTAGCTATGCCATCCGGGATGCATGGTCTTCATAATCACAGTGACAAGTGGAGAATGATGAGTAAGGTTTTCAACTGCCAAGACTGGACATAGCTGCCATCACTTCTGACATCCTGTTGACCAGACATGGTCACATGGCTGCACCTATATTCTGAGGCTGGGAAATGACTCTGTAGGTGGAGTCATCTTATCCATCAATCAATCTATTATCTATCTATCATCTCTCTTTATCTGTTTATCTATCATCTTTCCTCTCTATCTCTTTATCTACCATCTTTCTCTCTTATCTCTTTATGTATCTATCTGTCTTTGATCTATCTATCTAGCATCTCTCTTTATCTATGATCTATCCATCTATCATCTGTCTTTTTATCTATCTATCTATCTATCTATCTATCTATCTATCTATCTATCTATGAATATGTCAGAGATATTTGAACCAGAGTGACTCCATCTTGAGTGAGGGCTAGGAAAATGAGCCTGGGACCTGCTGGGCTCCATTCCTAGAATGTCAGACATTCCTAGCCTCTAGATGTTTACGGTTAAGGGAACAGATTGATAATGTTGACTAAACAGACCCAGACTCAGGAGTGTCCTGATATCCCGATATCTTGAGAACAGACACATTCCCAATTTTGCTTTGAAGATAATAATACTTATTCTTGCAAAATATAGTCATTAAGACAATTAATCCTTTATCACAAACCCTTGTAGCAGAGAACATCTCCCCATCATCTATGTTTATCCTATATATAAACGAATATTTTACCTAGGGTGGACGTGTTCTTCCTCCTACTTTTGGGAAAACGCCCTACTTTGTCTGGAGTAGCTCTTTGTTCTTGCACCACTTTTGCTTTGCTTTGCACTGTGGACTCACCCTGAGTTATTTCTTGTGGGAGATCCAAGAACCCTCTCTTGGAGCCTGGATCAGGACCCCTTTCTGGTAACATATCCATCTAATTATCTATCGATCTATTCACAAACAAAAATATTTAACAGGACTGGAGCAAAGATTGTTCACTGGTGTGCTTAAAATTGTGTCCAGGTGATTCTGATGGATACCGCTTTTTGGGAATCCCTGCACAGACTAGTGACAGGAGCAGACCTGGCAGACTCTGTGTTATGCACAGAGGGCGGCAAGAAATATTGTGTACAAAGAGGTGACTGCTTCTCTCCCAGCATTTCTGGAAAGGTTTCCTGGCATATGAGGAAAAGGAAATAAACAGTTATTATTATTATTAATTATTAAATTGAGACAGAGTCTTGCTCTGTCGCCCAGGCTGGAGTGCAATGGTGCGATCTTGGCTCACTGCAACCTCCACCTCCTGGGTTCAA
This sequence comes from Rhinopithecus roxellana, assembly GCF_007565055.1. Classification (NCBI taxonomy): domain Eukaryota; kingdom Metazoa; phylum Chordata; class Mammalia; order Primates; family Cercopithecidae; genus Rhinopithecus; species Rhinopithecus roxellana. The sequence goes on along the minus strand of NC_044554.1, from coordinate 136,708,908 downwards.
GTGATTCTTCTGCATCAGTCTCCCGAATAGCTGGAATTACAGGGGTGGGCCACCACGTCCAGCTAATTTTTATGTTTTTAATTAGAGACAGTGTTTTGCTATGTTGGCCAAGCTGTTCTGAAACTCCTGATCTCAAGTGATCCACCTGCCTCAGCCTCCCGAACTGCTGGGATTGCAGACCACAGCCACTGAGCCTGGCTGGAAATAAACAGTTATTGAATATCTACCATGGTCATCTTCCCTAAGTCTCAGAACAGTAACGATGGTGTTATTATCTCCATTTTGGAGATAAGTAATCTGAGGCTAATTCACTTGCCCAAAGCAACATAGCTAGAAAGTGGGAAAGCTTGGATTTTAACCCAAATGAAGTGGTACTTGAGTTGTATCTTGAAGAATGAGTGATGTGTACCAGCTAGTTTTTGACACAGAATTGCTGAGTAACAGGCCACCCAGAGCCTCTTGTTAAATCAAACATTTATTCTCATAGACCTGTGGATCTGCTTGGGGTTGGCTGAAATGGACTGATCTTGGCTGGGCTCCATTAGTCTCCCTGGGGGTGGTTGGGGACTGGCTGATCGAGGCTGGATTCAAGTAAGGTGTGTCTGCTTTATGGACCAGCAGGCTGGTCTACATTGTGCTCTCATGGTGATGACAAAGACACAGGAGGGTACATGGGAATTTCTGAGACCTCTTAAAGCCTAGGCTTGCACCTGGGACCCTACCACTTCCACCTCATTCTGTTGAGCCAAAGCAAGTCACGTGGTCAAACCCAAAGTCAAGGGACAGGGAAGTGTGCTCTGCCATTTTCCTGAGGGGACATGCAAAATTACATGGCAAAGACAGTGGATAAAAATAAGGAAGTGGGAAGAACTGGGTCCTGTGATATAGCCTAACGCTCGTGGATTTCCAAGAAACTTGGAGGCAAAAAAGGAAAGTGAATAAAGAAGAGGACAGAGAAAAAAGAAGAGAAAAGAAAATATTTGTTGAGCATTTATCCTATTTGCAGGCTACGGGCACTAGGATATTTTTCTTTATTTTTAATTTTAGAGGTAGGTTCTCACTCTGTTGTCCAGGCTGAAGTGTAGAGGCACGAACCTAGCTCACTGCAGCCTCAAAATCCTGGGCTCAAGCGATCCACCCGCCTCAGCCTTTTAAATAGCTGGGGCTATAGGTAGATACCACCACACCTGGCTAAATTTAAAAATGTTTTTAAGAGAAAGGGCCTGGGTACGTGTCCAGATTGGTCTCAAACTCCTGAGCTCAAATGCTTCTCCTGCCTTGATCTCCCAAAGCACTGGTATTATGAACATAAACCACCACACCTGGCCTCTAGGATGTTTTTCGTATATTTGATTCTGCCTTTACAATCACCTTGTCTAAAATAGGTTTTAGTATCTCCTTTTTGGAGAGGAAACCCCCACAGCAGTTCAGAGGAGTGAGGAAACTTTCTCATGGCTACTTAATGATCATTGTAGAGCCAGAATTCAGAATGGATGGAACTGGAGGTCATTCTGTTAAGTGAAATAAGCCAGGCGCAGAAAGACAAATGCTGCATGTTCTCACTCATATGTGGGAGCTAAAAACTTTGATCTCAGGACAATAGAGTGTAGAATGACAGTTACCAGAGGCTGGGAAGGGTGGGAGGTAGTGAATGAGAGGCTCATTAATGGGTACAAAAATACAGTTAGGTAGAAGGAATGTGTGTGTGTGTGTGTGTGTTTTTGAGAAGGAGTCTCACTCTGTCACTCAGGCTGGAGTGCAGTGGCGCTATGTCGGCTCACTGCAACCTCTGCCTCTTGGGTTCAAGTGATTCTCCCCCCTCAGCCTCCCAAGTAGCTGGGACTACAGGCGCCTGCCACCATGCCCGGCTAATTTTTGTATATATATATATTTTTTTGAGACGGAGTCTTGCTCTGTCACCCAGGCTGCAGTGCAGTGGCGTGATCTCGGCTCACTGCAAGCTCCGCCTCCCAAGTTCACACCATTCTCCTGCCTTCAGCCTCCCGGGCAGCTGGGACTACAGGTGCCTGCCACCACGCCCAGCTAATTTTTTGTATTTTTAGTAGAGACGGGGTTTCACCATGTTGGCCATGGTGGTCTCAAACTCCTGACCTTGTGATCCGCCCGCCTCAGCCTCCCAAAGTGCTGAGATTACAGGCGTGAGCCACTGCAGCTGATCAGGAATAAGTATTAATGTTCAATAGCAGAGTCGGGTGGTTATCGTTAACCACAATGCACTGTATATTTCAAAATAGCTAGAAGAGAGGACTGGAAATATTCCCAACACATAGAAATGATAAATACTTGAGGTTATAGATATCATAAATACGCTAACTTGATCATCACACATTCTATGCTTGTGAAAAAATACTACACACGCCCCACAAATATGTACAAATATTATGTATCAATAAAAAATAAAAATAAAAACAGAACAAAAGCCAACAAAACAACACAAATTGAGATCTGTCTCTTTCTTCAGGCTGTGCTTTTGCCTGTAAAACAGAGGTTAGTAACTTTTTTTGCAAAGGGCCAGGAAGAGAATGTTTTATGCTTGGCAAGCTATCAAATCTTTGCAGTAACTCCTCAACCCTGTCATAATAGTGCCAAAGCCGCCATTGCAATGCATAAACAAATGGACATCGATATATTCCAGTAAAATGTTATTTACAAAAGCAGGCAGTGGGCCGTAGTCACAGGATAGAGTTTTGACAGTCCCTGCTCTAAATCGCCTCCTTTTATGGGGTCTGGCGCAATCCTGGAGAGGACTCTAGACAGAAAGAAAAACATGTAAGAGGATGTGGATGTGTGGGAGCCTATGATGGCTTCAAGAGAATGGAGAGGAATTTGAGGAGATGGGAGCAGATGGTGCTAATCTGAGGCCTGGGAATTGAGGGAACAGAAGATGCTGAGCATGTATTTGGAGCCTGAGTCATCATGGGTCTACTTGTTGAGCAAAGCTCTTCCATGGATCAAGGTCTTTGCTAGGCTCTGAGAGCACCCAGTAGAAGGTGAAGATCAGTTCTTGTCTTTGAGAGATGATTTGGAAGGAAGAGAGAGACCTAGAAAGAAATGGTAAAAGAGTAAGAGTGCGCAGAGTGTGGAGGCAGTGAACTTCTGAGTCCCATATGAGAACACTTTAAGTGAAGTCCTATCATAGGGTATAACTTATGGTGCTTTATTATGTTTTTTGTGAGACAGGGCCTCACTCTGTCACCCAGGCTGGAGTGCAGAGGCGTGATCTTGGCTCACTGCAGCCTCAACCTCCCTGGCTCAAGCGATCCTCCCACCTCAGTCTCTTGAGTAGCTGAGACTACAAGTATGCGCCACCACACCCAGCTAATTTCTGTATTTTTTTGTAGAGACAGGGTCTCACCATGTTGCCCAGGCTGGTCTCACACTCCTGGGTTCAAGTGATCATCCTGCCTCGGCCTTCCAAAGTGCTGGGATTACAGGCATGAGCCATCATGCCTGGCCCCATCCATGGCTCTTGCTGGCCCAGAGACACAATGACCAGATAGAACCAAGCATTGCCCATTGGGCAGAGAATCAGAGCCAATGAAACAAATGCCTCAATATCTTTCTTAAGAATTTCTTAAATGTAGACATGCATTTTTGGAGACTGAAGCTGGTACTACTATTTGAAAGAGTTAACACATTCCGCTTGGAAAGGAAAAACAACCATGTGGTGACAAAGAATTCGTTCCCTTCTTTGGGTGGCAGCCACAGGATTCCTCGCCAATTAGTAGCATCTGGTCCTCATAGAAGCTTCATCCCTGGGTGAGCTGGCAGGTACCTCTGGATGTGACACTCTGTGAAGCTCCTGATGGCCCATCTGTGATGTCTTCCCTTCCCAGATACCACAGTCTTCCCTCCCCCTTTCCAACCCGTCTGCCTTTCATTTGAAATATTTTTAAACACTTAGAACTGAAAGCAGGACTATCTCCAGCTTTTTTTTTTTTTTTTTTTTTTTTTTTTTTTTTTTTGAGACTAGGGTGAGATTCTGAATTGGTTTTTCCAAATTTAATAAAAAGAGATAGCTATGACAGTAATAGCTATGATTTGTTGAGCATATATATATGGTTTTATGTAGGACTTATGTTCAACGTTTTACATTCACCATCTCATTTAATTATCAAAACAACAGTGTGAGGATGGAGATGCCGTTATTATTGCAATGAACAAAGGAGGAACTCATGTCTCAGAAAGGTGCTTCCCCGGGCCAAGGTCATGCAGTGCCTAAGTGTTGGTGCCAGGATTCTGGTGTTGCGTGAGTCTACAGTTCAGACTCCAACATCTTACATATGGGGAGATCTGAAATTCAGGTTGTATAGAAGTAGAAGTTTAAATGGTGATATTTCGGAGAGGGGAGTCCCTTTTTATTCAGTTTTTGGGCAAAATTCAGGCCCCATCATTCTGAGGGGTCCCTTCCTAAATTTTCATAATAGTACAGCATACCTTATAATACTGTATACTGTTTGACAGATTCTAAGATGTTTTTACAGATATTAAAGGACATTAAGAGGCTGTCCTTGGCTCAAGGAGCTCCAAGAGTCCAGTGCTTTCTTAATGTGAGAAACAAACTCACCCATCCAAACCCAAAGAATAGATTCCCTGGAGAAGAGCAAACTTGAGACTTTTAATGACAGTCTTGCAAGATTGGGTGTCTGATAGGCAGGCACACCCAGCACACTTTCAACAAGCAATTTATCCCCTAGTGTGCAGGTCCCTCTCCTGGTTCCTCACAGTCTGAGTACTGTGGGGTCACAATCTTCCCAGATGTCACCTATTGGCTGTTGGGTAGGGGCTTCAGGTGTTTTCTCTAGGGTTATCTTGCTGCATTTTGTTGTAGCCCACAATGCATTGCAATCCTAGTTAGCTCATGGGCTCTTCAAGTCTTTGACTTACGACCTTAGTAGCTGGGCAGACTGATAAGAACAGACAAAGTGGGCTATTTTGCAGGCTAGTAAACCTTCATCTTAGACTAAACAACTTTGGTTTTGGTGAGGGCAGCTAAGCGGGGGGATAAGTAGGCCTTGCCTATCCAAGCAGGGGCCTAGTATATCCTGTTTTTTTCTGCAGTATGGTGACCTAAGCCGGTTTAAGGAACTTTGTCTTGGAAATGAACTACTGTATACATTATTTCCTTCATTTAGATTCCTAGATATTTTATTTTCCTTTTTTAGGAAGATTAGGGCTATCTCCTAGAACTCTTCTATACCTACTGCTCTCAGAAATTCCAGTCTGTCACAGCCCTCCCCTCCTCCCCCAGCCCAGCCTCCCCAACCCGTCTAAACCTAATTAACCAGACTGTTTTCCAAATAGACTCTGCTGAGAGGGTAGGAAGAGAATGAAGTCCAGCCTGTGATTCAGACACATCATCTTCATTCATCGGGAAAGAAAAGGCCTGGGTCTTAATGAGAAATAAAGAATTCTATGGACGAATCCTTCAGTTTCTTGTCAAAGGCCCAGATTGAGAAATTTAGAGTTGCCCAGCTTGTGGTCTTTTATTTTAAGTAACAGTGGGATAAATGGGCTCTGGTAGCAATCGAATAGACTAGTTATCTTCCTAAATTGATGATACATCTGGCTACTTCACCCCTTTTCAATTTCAAACGCAATTTGTCTGAAGCCTCCAATTTAAACCACAGAGATCTTCTCTAAACTAAATAATAGGCTACACAACTCGCTGGCTTCCCATGAAAAGACAAAGGGGTGTGTGTGTGTGTGTACGCGCGTGCACGTGTGTGCTTGCATGCACTTGCACGGTGGGGATAATGGATTGAGGTTGATGAGAAGAGATGCATTCCAACTGATGATTGAATTTAAAGCTCTTTCATTTCTATGGGGAATTTAGGATCTGATGAAATTATCATTTCTACTGGGTGCGGAATGCCATGGATAGAGACTAGGGGCCTTGGATAGCTGAGCAATCCTGGGCAAATCTCTACCGCCCTCTCTCCATTCCACCCCTGTGCTGGTTGCAGGGTTCATCATAGGTCTCTGAGGCATTTCTGGGCTTCCTAACTGGTGCTCACCTCTAGTATCGTCATCTCCATCCCACTTCCAAGCACCTGCCAACAAGTATTTTTTTTAACATGCAAATCTGCTCAGTCACTTCTCTTCTCAGACACACACCCTTGTGTCTTACCTGAAAGGGGTCCAGATCAGGACCCCAAGAGAGGGTTCTTGGATCTCATGCAAGAAAGAATTCAGGGCGAGTCCATAGAGTAAAGTGAAAGCAAGTTTATTCAGAAAGGAAAGAAATGACGACTGGCTACTCCATAGACAGAGCAGCCCCGAGGGCTGCTGGTTGCCCATTTTTATGGTTATTTCTTGATGATATGCTAAACAAGGGGTGGATTATTCATGCCTCCCCCTTTTAGACCATATAGGGTAACTTCCTGACATTGCCATAGCATTTGTAAACTGTCATGGTGCCGGTGGGAGTGTAGCGGTGAGGACGACCAGAGGTCACTCTCGTCGCCATCTTGGTTTTGGTGAGTTTTAGCCAGTTTCTTTACTGCAACCTATTTTATCGGTAAGGTCTTTATGACCTGTATCTTGTGCTGACCTCCTATGCTACCCTGTGACTTAGAAGGCCTTAATGGTCTGGGAATGCAGCTGAGTAGGTTTCAGCCTTATTTTACCCAGCTGCTATTCAAGATGAAGTTGCTTTATCTTGACACTTGTGGGCTTCTTATTGCTACTGAATTCAGAAGAGACGCCGGGTGAACAAAACCTTCTTCCAAGTGCATCCACAACCAAAGTGTGTCGTCTTCTTCATCCACTGCAGACACCTCCCATTTCCAGGACGTCGTCTGTCTCTGCTCCCCAAGGGCCCCATTGCTCTCCCACCTTGACCCTTGTCCATCATGTTCCCAGTGCCAGAAAAATCTTACTCCCTCCTCCTTCCACCTACTCATGCTTAACAGAAGTACTTTTCTGTTTCTGGAATGGCACAGCATAACATTTGTAAGAGTTGGAAGGATTCTTTGAAGTTGGGAAATTCAATTGCTATGGAAATGCTATTTTCTCATTTCCAAGTCCTCTGCAAGATCCTGCTCAAATGTTGCTTCCTCTGGAAGCAGCCTCTCACTCTCCTGGCAAGTTATAGGTGCTTGAGAAATGTGTGATACGTTAATGCATGAATAAATATATGGGTGGAAGAGCAAAAGGTCTTTTTACTTTATTTTGTCCAATGCTATGGAGTCACAAACTCAGTTTTGTTTTTGTTTATTTCAGAACTAAAGATGAGCTGGTCCAACTTCAGTCGGAGAGAGGGTAGGTGACTTAATCAATGTCACATGGTGACTTAATCAACGTCACGTGCTGAATCAGCACCAGAAGTAAGTAGGACTAGAACACAGGATTCCTAATTGTGAGCCCAGACCTTTTTCTTCACTTCCACATCAGCAGTTCTGTTTGTTACATCTACGAGGCTTCTTCAGGCAGTAGAGACTGCTTGGCCACTTGGCGGATTCCTCTTTCTCACTGCATGACTCTTGTAAGACATCGTGTTAATTCCCTCATTCCACAGAACTTTCTTGAGTGACTGTTACATGTGGGACTTCAAAGCTGAGAAAGACACAGTCTGGACCCCCAAGGACTTCCGGCTAGATCGGAGGTAACAAGAGAATGTAAGGGGAACACTGAACAAGAATTCTAGTGTGGGGAGGGGTGAGAGGTTTGGGGATATCCTTTCTGAGGATGAGGCATTTAAATTGAGCCTGGAAAGTGAACAGGACCTTCCAAGAGGACTATGAGGGTGAAGAGAGTGATCCCTATGGAGAGACGGTCATGTACTGAGGTCCTGTGGCATGAAAGCTCATGGTGTGTTTGGGGTCACATGTCTGGAGGAGAGGATTGACAGTGGGAAGGGGATCTGAGAGTGTAAGTGGGGTCAGCTGGCCAGGGGCGATGTGTACCATGCTAAGGTGACTGTACCTTGTCCTATGAGCAGGGGGATGTATTAGTGTGCTCCGGTTGTCATAACAAAGTACGACAGACTGGGCTGCTTAAACAACAGACACTGGTTTTCTCACACTTCTGGAGCATTCAATGTCAAGGTCAAGGTTAACGTCAAGGTGTCAGTAGGATTGGTTTCCCCTAAGTCCTCTCCTTGGTTTGTCAATGGCCATCTTCTCTCTGTGTCCTCCCACGGTCACCCGTTATGTGTGTCTCTGTTCTAATCTCTTCTCATAAGGACACCAGCCAGATTAGATTCGTACCCACCCCATGACCTCCTTCTACCTTCATCATCTCTTTAAAGATCCTGATCTCCACATACAGTCACATTTTTTTCTTTTAATTTCAATAGTTTTTGGAAAAGAGGTGGTTTTTGGTTACATGGATAAGTTCTTCAGTAGTGATTTCTGAGATTTTGGTGCACCCGTCACCCGAGCAGTATACACTGTACCCAATATGTGGTCTCTTATCCCTCTAAAGGACTGCAGACACCTCCCATTTCCAGGACATCGTCTGTCTCTGCTCCCCAAGGGCCCCATTGCTCTCCCACCTTGACCCTTGTCCATCATGTTCCCAGTGCCAGAAAAATCTTACTCCCTCCTCCTTATGTTGGAGTTAGGACTCCAACATATGAATTATTTTTGGCCCGGGGTCAGGGGGGTGTCACAATGAAGCCCATAACAGGGGGCAAATGGAGGTGCTTTTAAAAAATTTTTATTTTCAGGAGTTATTTGAAACACTTGATTCTCATTTTCTTGGCTTGTGATGTGTTCTTAATGGCATTAATCCTTCCTCAGAAGGGCCTCTAAATATAGATGCCATCTGCTGCCAGGCAATATGTTATCACTGATCACCCACTTAACAATTACTTCCTTCTATGCAAGGAGGAGAGGTTGCAGAGACTCGAGGGGGAGGCACACCCTCCATACAGCCTTCAGCCAGTGAGAAGCCAGGGAAAAATCCTGCAGTCGGGTGGGACTCCAGGGCCTCAAGATGATGGAATGTTGCCAGAATTCCAAGACTCTGTGATTCTTAACTAGCCGGGCACTTGCGTCATGCTCGTTGACTCAGAAAGAGGGGTTCCTCCCCCTTCCTGTAAGTCCCGAGCACCAGCAGAAAACCGTGATGGAAATTTCCGCCTATAAAAAAAAATGTTCCTTCTTAAAGAGCAAAGTGGCACGTGCCAGCCCCGGTTGATGGCATCTCCGCGTTGATTAAGGGGAACACTCATTGTCCGGATGTGCGTGCCCTGCCCTCTGATGTGATGTGGGTTGCTCAGAGGACACCTTCCTCCAGCCCTGCTGCAGAGCCACTGCCGGCTGGCTTATTCCAGCACTCTTGCTGTGAAGGACAATTTGGCCTTCCATTAATTACTTTCTGAGTTCTAGATTTCAATTAGAGAGTTAATTACTTTTTGCCATATTGCCCCCATTAAAGACATTTTCACTATTAAGTCAATTTGTTAGCATTGAAGAGCTTTGCCAAGACAGAAAAGTTATTGTCCACAGAGCCTCCCGCGGTTGCTGTTGACTCCTCCTGCTTTGAGGTGATGAAGTTGGAAGGTCTATTTTAGATTTGATTTTTCATTCATTTAGCAAATATTCACGAACCACTTACTTTGTGCTCAGTGCTGAGGGTATGGAGGATGTGAAGGCAAGTCAGATGTGGTCCTTGCCTTCAAGGGGATCAAGAACTGGTAGAAAAGGGATAAAATGAAAGGAATAAATCAGAGATGTCAGTATTGGAGTCTGGGCATGAGCAAAATATCCAAACACAGAAGATGACGGGGTGATTAATTTGGGAAGCATGTTAGCCTGTTCTCACACTGCTGTAAAGCCATATCAGAGACTGGGTAATTTATAAAGGAAAGAGATTTAATTGACTCACAGTTCAACATGGTTGGTGAGGTGACAATCATGGCAGAAGATGAAGGGGACAGTAAGGTATTTCTTGCGTGGTGGCAGGAGAGAGAGAACTTTTAAACCACCAGATCGGGCCGGGCGCGGTGGCTCAAGCCTGTAATCCCAGCACTTTGGGAGGCCAAGACGGGCGGATCATGAGGTCAGGAGATCGAGACCATCCTGGCTAATACGGTGAAACCCCGTCTCTACTAAAAAATACAAAAAACTAGCCGGGCGACGAGGTGGGCGCCTGTAGTCCCAGCTACTCAGGAGGCTGAGACAGGAGAATGGCGTGAACCCGGGAGGCGGAGCTTGCAGTGAGTTGAGATCCGGCCACTGCACTCCAGCCTGGGCGGCAGAGCAAGACTCCGTCTCAAAAAAAAAAAAAAAAAAAAAAAAAAATACCACCAGATCTTGTGAGAATTCACTCACTATTATGAGAACAGCATGGGGGAACCAACACCATGATCTAATCACCTCCCACCAGTCGTTCCCTCAACACCTGGGGATTACAATTCGAGATGAGATTTGGGTGGGGACACAGTGCAAAACCATATCAGGAAGTCTTTACCAGGTTATGAAATTTTACATAGGTCTTGTAGGATGCATAGGTGTTTGCCAGCCAGATAAGAAGGAAAAGGTATTGGTTTCATAGGGATGTAATAAAGTATCACAAACTAGTGGCTTAAACAACAGAAATGTATTGTCTCATGGTTGGGCATGGTGGCTGATGCCTGTAAGCCCATCAGTTTGGGAAATTGAGGTGTGAGGATCCCTTGAGCCTAGGAGTCTGAGACCAGCCTGGGCAACATTGTGAGATACCACTTCTACAAATTTTTTTTTTTTTTAATTAGCTGGGCATGAGGCCAGGCATGTTGGCTCATGCCTGTAATGCTAGCACTTTGGGAGGCCAAGGCAGGTGGATCACCTAAGGTCAGGAGTTTGAGGACAGCCTGACCAACATGGTGAAACCCTGTCTCTGCTCTGCTAAAAACAGAAAAATTAGCCAGATGTGGTGACACATGCCCGTAATCTTAGCTACTTGAGAGGCTGAGGCAGGAGAATTGCTTGAATCTGGGAGATGGAGGTTGCAGTGAGCTGAGATTGCACCACTACACTCCAGCCTGGGTGACAGAGTGAGGCTCCATCTCAAAAACACAAACAAAACAACAACAATAAAAAATTAGCTGGGCATGATGGTGTGTGCCTGTAGTCCTAGCTACTCAGGAAGCTGAGACAGGAGGATCACTTGGGTCCAGAAGTTCAAGGCTGCAGTGAGCCATGTTGCACCACTGCACTCCAGCCTGTGCAACAGAGTGTGACTTTGTCTTTGGAAAAAAAAAGAAAAAAAGAGAGAGAGAGAGTAATTAATCGTTTCATAGTTCTGGCATCTAGAATTCTAAGATCAAGCATGGTGGCAGGGCTATGCTCCCTCTGAAGGAACCAGGCTGGAGGGATATGGTGGTCCAGGGATCTCTCCTGGCTGTAGTTAATTCCTTCCCTGGCTTGTGGTAGCAGAGCTTCAGTCTTCACTAGGGGTCCTCCCTCTGTCTTCACATCATTTTTCCTGAATTTGTAACTGTCTCTGTGTCCAAATTTCACCTTTTTATAAGCACATTAGTCGTATTGGACTGGGATACATCCTACTGACCTCATTTTATCTTGATTACCTCTGCAAAGACTCTTTCTCCAAACTAAGTCATTCGTAGGTCTTCCACATATGCATTTTGCAGGGCACAGTTCAACCATCACAGCCTCCAAGGCAAGGAAACAGGGTGCATAAAGGCATGGAGTTCTGGAAAGAGACTACCGAAGAGTAGGCTATTTAGGAAAGAGTAGACTAAGAAAGTGTACCTCTGACCTAACTCGGCCAGAAGCTCCTCTCAGGTTTGTTTTCTCTAAAATAAATGTGCCTTAACTGGTGAGCCACCTTTTGTGTTTCTTTCCTCTTTTTTTTTTTTTTAGAGAAATATAGATATAGCTAGACCACAGGTGACTTTAAGTTAGCTACATGTGCAATTTCTCTAAAGAATGTTCAAGGCTAAAATGAGAACACATGGACACAAGGAGGGGAACATTACACACCAGGGCCTGTTGCGGGGTGGGCGGCAAGGGGAGAGAGAGCATGAGGACAGATACCTAATGCATGAGGGGCATAAAACCTAGATAATGGGTTGATAGGTGCAGCAAATCACCATAGCACATGTATACCTATGTAACAAACCTGCACGTTCTGCATATGTATCCCAGAACTTAAAGTAAAATGAAATAATAAAAAAGAATGTAGCTGCATGCATTTCAAGGAAATCACTTCTCTTCTAACTACAAGCAGCCAGAAAAAGCACACAGTAAAATGCAGATAAGACAGTTCAGGCACAGAGGAGGGTGGGGGGAAGTCTGTTGGGTAACAGCCAAACTGTACCCTCATACAGTGGGCCCCAGTGAAATAGTGGGTCTTAATAAGCCCATTCCTTTCCCTTCAGGTGCACTAAGATAGGGAAGCTAAAAGCAGACTTGGGGGGTATGCCTGCAGCTGCAGGAAAATGTATGGAAACAGACACACAACTCTCCCTCCCAAAATAAGCATAAAAAGAGACACAGAAGCAATCCAAGCCACTGATAAACTCTCATGCCTTGAATCCTTAAAAACTCTTAGTCTGTAAGAAAGTGTGCCTCTGACCTAACTCAACCAAAAGCTCCTCTCAGGTTTGTTTTCTCTAAAATAAACCTGTCTTGATTGGCGAGCCACCTTTCATGTTTCATTCCTCTTTAATTCTTACAACCCTGACCTTACTAACCCATATGTGGTCTTCCAAGGGTCTGTATTTATCTAATTTTGTACAGATGATTTACACACAAACTTCTACAGGCTTTTCAAATCATTATTTTACAAATAATAACTTATTTATTTATTTATTTATTTATTTTTGAGATGGAGTTTCTCTCAGTCACCCAGGCTGGAGTGTAGTGGTGTGACCTTGGCTCACTGCAACCTCTGTCTCCCGGGTTCAAGTGATTCTCCTGCCTGGGCCCCCTGAGTAGCTATAACTACAGGCATGCACCACTATGCCTGGCTAATATTTGTATTTTTAGTAGAGATGGGGTTTCACCATGTTGGTCAGTCTGGTCTCAAACTCCTGACCTTGTGATCCGCCTGCCTCGGCCTCCCAAAGTGCTGGAATTACAGGCATGAACCACTGCACCTGGCCAATGATATCTTTTTGTAAGTGATTTTCAGTCTCACTCTATAGAGACTTGTGAAAATCCTCTAAACTATGCTTTCTCAATGGGGGCAACATTGACCCCAAGGTTATGATAGTTGTTTCTTGGGAGGTGAAAGAAGTTTTATAATGGCCTGTGGTCTCTCAAGGCTCAATTCTATTTGAGGAAATAAACAGATGTGCAGTGTATCTGTGGGATTAAAATTTCATGGCGGGGGGGTGACTATGAAGAAAAGATTCAGAAACACTGCTTTAAGTCATCTGCTATGACTCTGATCTTTTCTCTCTTTATTATTTTCAGAAACAGTTCTTTCTCTCTTGCCCAGGCTGGAGTGCAGTGGGATGATCATGGCTTACTGCAGCTTTGACCTCCTGGACGCAAGCAATCCTCCTACCTCAGCCTTCTGAGTAGCTGGGACTACAGGCATGCACCACTGAGCCTGGCTAGTTTTTAACTTTTTTTTTTCTATGGAAATGGAGTTTTGCTGTGTTGCCCAAGCTAGTCTCAAACTCCTGGCCTCAAGTGATCCTCCCGTCTCAACCTCACAAAGTGTTGAGATTATGGGCATAAACCCCCATGCCTGGTCTGATCTTCTCTTTTTAATGGTTGCATACTATTCTGTGGTGTAGATAAACTGTCATTTATTCAGCAGTCCTTGCATTTCTGGACATCCATTCTAGGTCCAGCTTTTTGTCATACGAAGAAGGCTGCAGTTGACTGATTGCTGCTTCCATTTATCTGGCATAGATTTTCACAGTAGAAATCTTGATCACCAGATACCTGATTTTAAATTTTGCAATAGGCCGGTCATAGTGGCTCACTCCTGTAATCCCCACACTTTGGGAGGCCGAGTCAGGCAGATCACTTGAAGCCAGGACTTTGCAACCAGCCTGGCCAACATGGTGAAACCCCATCTCTACTAAAAACACAAAAAATTAGCTGGGCGTGGTGGCACACGCCTGTAATCGTAGTTATGTGGGAGGCTGAGGTAGGGGAATTACTTGAACCTGGGAGGTGGAGGTTGCAGTGAGCCGAGATTGCACCACTGCACTCCAGCCTGGGTGACAGAGCGAGACTCTATCTCAAAATAAATAAATAAACAAATAAATAAATTAATTTTGTGATAAACGTTACCAGATTGCTTTTCTCATGTTAGAGGTGATGCCTTCCCTTAGCATTAGGTGCTGTTGCCCTTTCTGGTGTTTTCCACTCTGAGGGGTGTAAAGTGATATCTCACTGTGACTTTAATTTGCATATCTCTGACTAGCAGCCAATGTGAGCATCTTTTCATACATTTACAGCCATGTAGATTTGCTCTTATATGAATTGTCTATGCATGTATGGTTGGCTCCATTTTTATACTAGGGTGTTTATCTTTTCTTGTAAATTCCCAAGAGTTCTTTGTAAGTTACAGATATTAATCCTTTGTGTCACATTGGGAAAGTGCTTCTTTTTTTTTTTTTGAGATGGAGTCTCGCTCTGTCACCCAGGCTGGAGTGCAGTGGCCGGATCTCAGTTCACTGCAAGCTCCACCTCCCGGGTTTACACCATTCTCTCACCTCAGCCTCCCGAGTAGCTGGGACTACAGGCGCCCGCCATCTCACCCGGCTAATTTTTTGTATTTTTTTTTAGTAGATACAGGGTTTCACCGTGTTAGCCAGGATGGTCTCGATCTCCTGAGCTCGTGATCCGCCCGTCTCGGCCTCCCAAAGTGCTGGGATTACAGGCTTGAGCCACCGCGCCCGGCCTGGGAAAGTGCTCCTTCCAGATCTATTGTCTCAACTTAATTTATGGTTCTTCTTGCACATTTAAGTTCTAAGTTTTACATAGTTAAATATGTATGTCTTTATTTTGCAGCTTTTGGGTTTCCAGTCTAGGTTAACTCCCAAATTGTACATGTGGTCTTCTAGATTTTCTTGCAAGGTTTTTGGCTTTACTTATTTTTTGAGACAAGGTCTTGCTGTATTGCACAGGCTGGAATGCAGTGGTGAGAGCATAACTCACCTCAGACTTGGTCTTCCGGGCTCAAGTGATCCCACTGCCTCAGCCTCCTGAGTAGCTGGGACTACAGTCTCATGGCACCATGCCCAGCTAATTTTTATTTTATTTTATTTTTACTAGAGATGAGGTCTCGCTATGTTGCCCAGGCTGATCTTGAATTCTTGGCCTCAAGTGATCCTCCAGCCTTGGCTTCCCAAGGTTTTTGGATTGCAGGTAAGACCCACTGTGCCCAGCCAAATTTAAGTTTCTTTAATACACATACTCAAGGCCACTCTAGCCAGAAGACCCAGAGACACTCTGATTTGGGAGTTGAGTGGGGCAGGGTACTGGCCTCCTGCAGAGCCTCTGGCCTCCCAACCCTGTGAAGGCCCCAGCCATTGCCATGAGGATGGAGTCTTTTGGGAGAACAGAAAGTTTTGGGGGAAGGGGCAGTCACTTTCCCATGGGCTTGCCCTTGATCTCCCTTGTTGTGTGGTTTGGGTGTATGAACTACCTCCCACCATTCAGGCAGAGCCTAGAACCTATCTCTTACCTGCCCAGCTGCGACTGGTAAAGCCTCCCGGTGTTATGGGACAAGGAGAGAGAGGAAGTCAAGAAAGCAGAAGAGCAGGGAGCACCCGGAGGAGGGGTGTGGAGGGTGGTGGCAGTCTTGCCATTTGGCCTGGCAGGGATAAGATTCCCCCATAGTCAAGGGTAAGATGTCATGGTGATACCAATATCCCCTGGGGCCACCTAAGGACAAGAAAACCCCAGCAGCAAGAGGCTAGATGGTGGCCCATCTGAGAGAACAGAACCCCTGCCACCCCAAAGCTCTTGAGTCTCCAGTCCAGCTGGCACCAAGAGGGGAGAGAAAGAGTTTAGCATCAAATACAAGGTTAAAGTTGTAAAACAAATAGGACCACCTTAAAAACATGAATAAGATTGTTTTATTATATGAAGCAGAATCAAAAATTATAAAATTAAATGACATTATGTGAAAAGAGCAGCCTACAACCCAGGGAAAGAAGGGGTCTTGACAGAGGAGTTGTAATACCAATGGAAAAAAAGATGTTTATAATGTATAAACCTATTTTATGGCAGTTCAGACTGCCATAAAATATACCATAAACAGAGTGGCTTATACAATAGAAAGTCATTTTTTTTTTTTTTTTTGTCAATTCTGGAGACTGGAAGACAGTTGAGGTTTCTCAGTATGGTTAGGTTCTTGTGAGGACTCTTTTCCTGGCTTGCCAACAGCTGCCTTCTTGCTATGTCTTTACCTAGTGGGGAGAGAGAGAGAGAGAAGGGATAACGAGCTCTCTCTTTTTGTTTTAATAAAATCACCAACCCTGTAGGATTAGGATTGTGCCCTTATGACCTCACTTAACCTTAATTACCCCCTACAAGCCTCATCTCCATACACAGTCACATTGGGGGTTTGAGCTTCAGCATAGGAATTTTTGGGGGTGGCGGGGAGATAATTCAGTCCATAGCAATGTGCTAATGAGTTGAGAGGCCCTCACTCAACTGGGTATATTTGGCATTAACTGAGAAAAGGTCAGATTGTGATACCTGTTGAGGATTTTCGTATTGTAGTCTAGGATTCAAGAGGACCAAAAGTTTGTAAGATAAGAAGAAATAAGGCTCCAATGAGAGATGGCAGCTGAAATATTTTGAGGCAGGGTTCAGGCTGTATTTAATAGGGAAGATAAAGTAGTGTTCTTTCTCTCCCTCTCTGTCACACACACACACACACCCACCCCTGAAAGATCCATAGTGATCACCTAGTCCAGGAATAACAGATGCGTGGTGTGGGAGACATTATTCCCCTATTTCTTCTCTCATGGCAGACATAAGTAACGATTATGGCACTGTTTCATGCTATGACTACTGATATGGTTTGGATTTGTGTTGCTGCCCAAATCTCATGCCCAGTCATAATCCCCAGTGTTGGAGGAGGGGCCTGGTGGGGGCTGATAGACTCATGGGAGAGAATTTCCCCCTTGCTGTTCTTGTGACAGTGAGTTCTCATGCAATGTGGTTGTTTAAAAGTGTGTAACACCCCCCAACAACTTTTGCTCTCTCTTCCTCCTGCTCCAGCCATGTAAGACGTGTCTGCTTTCTCTTTGCCTTATGCCGTGATTAAAAGTTTCCTAAGGCCTCCTCAGCCATGCTTCCTGTATGTCCTGTGGAACTGTGAGTCAATTAAATCTCTTTTCTTTATAAATTACCCAGTTTTGGCCGGGCCTGGTGGCTCACTCCTGTAATCCCAGCACTTTGGGAGGCTGAGGCAGGCGGATCATGAGGTCAAGAGATCTAAACCATCCTGGCCAAAATGGTGAAACAAAATGGTGAAAATACAAAAATTAGCTGGGCATGGTGGCACGCACCTGTAGTCTCAGCTACTGGGGAGGCTGAGGCAGCAGAATTGCTTGAACCCGGGAGGCAGAGGTTTTAGTGAGCTGAGATCATGCCATTGGTCTCCAGCTTTTGGGTGACACAGCCAGACTCTGTCCCCCCCAACAAAAAAAAAAATTACCCAGTTCCAGGTAGCTTTTTATAGCAATGTGAGAATAGACTAATACAACTGCCTGTTCTCTGATGCAAAAAAGGGACAGCCCGCTGCAATCAGGGAGGGCTTCCTGAAGGAGGTGAGACTTCAACTGGTTCTTAAAAGATGGACTGGGTTTATAAATGTGGCCCCTAAACTTTGGTAGGCTAAGGAGGGCTTCTTGAGACCAGATCCTGGAGTCCATCTAATGAGACTCTGATTCAGTTCATATTAGGGATATTCTTAATGTTTTATGTTCCTCAGGTGAATTAGATCCATGGAGAACGGGGATACTGGAAGCAGAGGAGAGACTGGCATAAGCAAAGAAGGGCGATCAATAGAAGGTTCCCAAAGGAAGGAAGAATCAGAACTGTGAGTTGTGGTTACTGGCTGTATTAGAGAGAAGTCCAAGGCAGGGATGAGCTCGAAATTGGTGGTTATCAAATCTGGAGGTCATCACTACAGACTTGGAAGAACTGAGTACAGCTGCAATGCCAGCAACTTATACCTACACTTTCAGGCACTGAATTTCAGCAAAGTGAGCAGTGGGAACAGCTCAATGTATTTACACATCCTAACTGACCAGTGAGCCACCTCCTCCTGCTTCTGCCTGATTCTGAAAAATGCTGTTTTAACAAGGGGCACTTGATCAATGCAGGATAGTTTGGTAATGACTTGTTATCTGTCTTAGTCTGTTTTCTGTTGCTATTACTAAACACCTGAGATTGGCTAATTTATGAAGAAAATAAATTTATTTCTTCCATTTTCTTTGAGATACAGTCTTTCTCTGTTGCCCAGGCTAGAGTGCAGTGGTGTGATCATAGCTTTCTCCACCCTTGAACTTCTGGGCTCAAGCAATCCTCCTGCCTCAGCCTCCCAAGTAGCTGGGAGTACAGATATATGCCACTACATCTGCCTATTTTTTTTTGTTTCTAACTTTTTTGTAGTGATGAGGTCTCACTATGTTTCCCAGACTGGTCTGGAACTCCTGCCTCAAGTGATCCTCCTAACTCAGACTCCCAAAGCACTGGGATTACAGTGAGCCTCTGTGATTTGCCCCTGAGAACAGCTGGAATTGGAATTCAAATACCTGTCTGAATTACTTCAACCTCTCCTGCCCACCACCCAAGCCTTCCAGATTTGGAATACTGTCCAGAGGTCCATGTTGGCTTGTAGAATGATGGCACCGTGTTTAAAGGATGAGCCATCATACCCAGCCAGAAATTTATTTCTTACAGTTCTGGGGACTGGGAAGTCCAAGGATGAGTGACTTCATCTTGTGAGAACCTTCTTGCTGGTGTGAACTCTGCCGAGTTCCAAAGCAGCACAAGGCATCACAAGGTTAGGGGGCTCATGAAAGAGGACTAAAGTGGCTTTTATAATAAACCTGCTCTTGTGACAAGTAACTCACTCTTTTGATAACCCATTAACCTATTAATTTCTTAATTCAAGAATGCATTAATCTATTCATGAGAGTTCTGTCCTTATGCATGGCCTATTCACCTGCCAAAGGTCCTATCTCTCAACACTGCTGTGTTGGTGACCAACTTTCCAACACATGAATTTTGGAGAAATGCACTCAAACCACAGCCATATACACAGCATTGTCACATCTGGGCCGATTACTTTATATATTAAAAACAGCCTTAGTACCTCTGCCTGTTTTCCTGTAATTTAATAGAAACAATGAAGGTAATAATAATTAAAATAAGGGTTCCTATTTACTTAGTCTGTACCATATTCTAGGCACAGCACTAGTCTTTTGCAAACTAGAAGGAGGTGCTATTATTGCTCCCATACCCAACTGTTACAGGAAAGAAGTCCCAATCCAGACCTCAAGATAGGGTTCTTGGATCTCGCACAAGAAAGAATTCTGAGTAAGTCTGCGGTGCAAAGTAAAAGCAAGTTTATTAAGAAAGTAAAGTGGTGAAAATACAGTTACTCCATAGACAAAGTAGGGTGTTCCTGAAAGTAAGAGGAGGAACGCGTCCACCCTAGGTACAATACTCGTATGTATGGGGAGATATTCTCTGCTACCAGGGTTTGTGATAAAGGCTAAATTTTCTTAATTACTATATTTTTCAAGAATTAATATTAATAATAAAGCAAAATTAGGAAATGCTTTTGTTTTCCAGATATCAGGATATCTGGGCACTCCCAAGTCTGGGTCTGTTTAGTAAACATTATTAATTTGCTCCCTTAACCATAAACATCTAGAGGCTAGGAATGCGTGACTTTCTGGGAATGCAGCCCAGCAGGTCCCAGCCTCATGTTCGTAGCCCTCACTCAAGACGGAGTCACTCTGGTTAGAACACCTCTGTCACAACCCTTGTGTAGAAGAGGAAGCTAAGGCTCAATTAATCTCTGTGATTTGTACCTGAGAACAGCTGGAATTGGAATTCAAATACCTGTCTGACTTACTTCAGCCTCCCCTGCCCATGACCCAAGCCTCCCAGATGTCAAAGATTGTCCAGAGGTCCACGTTGGCCTGTAGAATGATGGCACCATGTTTAAACAGTTGGGTGTGGCAGCATCATGTTTTGGATGCTGGTGGTAATCTGCTTCTAACACCCCCCAGTCCCATGGGAAACTTCAGACTTATTTTGGAAAGATTGTTAGGAGGTCAGTTCTGGGATACCATGAAAGCCAGCAGAGATTAGGAGAAGTAGTGTTTTGGCATTAATGTTAAAGTGTCTGGGCCAGGCATGGTGGCTCACGTCTGTAATCCCAGAACTTTGGGAGGCTGATGCAGGCAGGTCACGAGGTCAGGAGTTCGAGACCAGCCTGGTCAACATGGTGAAACCCTGTCTCTACTAAAAATACAAAAATTAGCCAGGCGTGATGGCAGGCACCTGTAATCCTAGCTGCTCGGGAGGCTGAGGCAGGAGAATTGCTTGAAACCAAAAGGCAGAGGTTGCAGTGAGCCAAGATCACACCACTACACTCCAGCCTAGGTGAAAGAACGAAACTCAATCTCAAACAAAAAGAAAAAAAAAATTAAAGTGACTTCAGTGAACTCAGAGGTTGAAAAAGCGTGAGATGGTTCAGTTACATGAGGTATGACTTAGGAGGTGAAATGCAGAGTGTAGGCTTGAGAAGTAGATTAACTTGGGCTTCTGGGCCTCGCCTGCCACCCTGTAACCTTGTGACTTTGAACAAGATAACACAATCTATCTGAAACTCAGCTCAACTCTCAAAGCAGGCTCCCTGCTTCTTAAGAATCCTGTGAAGGCAGCTGAGACAGTAGGATTGTTTGAGGCTAGGAGTTTGAGACCATCCTGAGCAACATAGCAAGACTCCATATCTAAAAAGATAAATTAACCCAGAATGGTAGTGCATGCCTGTAGTCACAACTACCTGGGAAGCTGAGGTGGGAGAATCCCTTAAGCCCAGGAGCTGGAGGCTGCAATGATTATGATCATTCTACTGCACTCTAGCTTGGGTGACAAAGTGATACCCTGTCTTACAAAAAAAAGTATCCCGTGAGGAGAAATGACTCAGGGTACGGACAATGCCTATTTGGGTGCCTGTTCATGGAAGTGCAAAATAAATGTGGGCTTCCTGCCTCTAATAGGGCCGGAGAGAGACCAGAAGGGAATTCTTGGTTCCCATTTGGAGTAGAGAGGAGGAAAAAGAGAAAGAGAGAGAGAGAGATTGAAAGGGAGACAGATGCTTTTGTTTAGAGCATCTCTGGGAAGAAGGACTTGTATTTATCTGCCTCTTGGGCTTCCCTTCAAGGCTACTGCCCCTAGACATGCTGAACTAAGGCAAACAAGCTCAAACTGGGAGTGATAATGCCATTTTGCAGCAAATGTCTCCAGAGGAGAGGAGTGACTGACACTTTCTGCTATGTTTTCCTCTCCGTCCCTTCCCGGCCCATAATAGTGGCCAGGAGAAATAACAATGAGACAAGAGCTAAAAACAAGGGAGAATCTTCACAAGGTTACTGGGATTGGAGGAGGCATTAGCAACTTTACCTCTACATGTAACTGTCTGCTGGGTTCTTCCTGCCTGCTGCACAAGTAAGGACCATGACATTACAGTAAAGAAAGAGTTTGATTGATAGAAGGCCAGTCACACCACATGAGAGACTGGTTACTGCTCAAATCAATCTCCCTGAAGGCTCATAATTAGAGGTTTTGCAAAGGCAGTTTGGAGAAGGAGTGGGGGTAGCTAGGAAATAGGTGCTTTCTGCTGATTGGTTGGGGTGGAGATGAAACCATAGGGGGTTGAAACTGTCTTTTTGAGCTGAGTTGCTCCCCTGTGGAGCCATGGGAGTCCTTTATTCCAAGTGGAGCCATAGTGTCAGACGTGAAAAAAACCTCAAAAGGTATCTCAAAAGGCCAATCTACAATAGTGGTGTTGTCTGCAGGAAAAGTTTGGCAACCTATGTCTATGTCTTAGCAGAATTTGGGCTCCTCTTCTCCCCCTAGCCTGGCAGCTTTTCATTAGCTTTACAGAGGCAATTGAGTTTGAGGGAAGGCCTATTACCATTTAAACTTCAACCTAAATGTCTTTCAAAGTCAGCTAGGCCTAAAAGCCCAAAAATAATTAAGGGAAAGCCAAGATGGGAGTGTGTTAAATCAGATCTCTTTCACTGCCACAATTTTCTTGCTATTGTAATGTTGGCTAAGGCAGTTTAATACAGGTTGATGAGTCTTCATGGCAAGGTCCCCACTGCATTGCAGGATTGCATGTGATTTCTTGTGTTCCTGTATCCCTTCATTCATACTTCTGACCTTCACTGAACATCTGTGAGTGCAATAATACGCAATGGGTAGTTTCTGCTCTCAGGGACTCAGTCTCCTTTGGGAGATGTATACCTAAGCAGATGGTCACTCAGCATAACTGAGCCAGGATAGAGGAAATGCAGGCAGCCTGGAAGCCTTTCTGGAGGAGCTACTCTTTTTGTTACAAGTCTGAGAAAGTGATTAACAATAAAGCAGGAGGAGGCAAGGGGAGAGGAGTTGGAGGAGATGGAGGAAGACATTTCTGGTAAAAGCCACTGCAAGAGCAAAGGCGGGGTGGACACACTGAGCAATTAGTGAGGGGATCAGGAGGCTAGAGGTCCAGGCCATGGAGAGGTCAAGGTCCAGGCCATGGAGATTTTGGAATTTTTCCCTAAATCTGACATGGAGCTGTCAGAGGCGTTTGAACCAGAGCAACTCCATCTTAAATAGGAGCTAAAATGAGGCTGAGACCTACTGGGCTACATTCCCGATGGTTAAAGCATTCTTAGTCACAGGGTGAGATAGGAAGTCGACACAATATAGAGGTCATAAAGACCTTGCTGATAAAGCAGGTTGCAGTACAGAAGTTGGGCAAAACCCACCAAAACCAAGATGGCGATGAGAGAGACCCCTGGTTGTCCTCACTGCTACGCTCCCAGCAGCGCCATGACAGTTTACAAATGCCATGGCAACGTCAGGAAGTGACCCTATATGGTCTAAAAACGGGAGGCATGTATAATCTACCCCTTATTTAGCATATAATTTAAAAATAACCATAAAAAAGGGGCACCAGCAGCCCTTGGAGCTGCTCTATCTGTGGAGTAGCTATTCTTTTATTTCTTTACTTTCCTAATAAACTTGCTTTCACTTTACTCCATGGACTCATCCTGAATTCTCTCTTGCGTGAGATCCAAGAACCCTCTCTTTGGGTCTGGGTTGGGACCCCTTTCCTGTAACAGAGCTGTTGATGGATTTAAGTTGGGAATGGGATGATCATATTGGTCTTTTAGCAAGAGGTAGCTGGCAATGGTGGAGAGGGAACCCTGTGAGGGTTTTTAGAGGAACTTGGCTCCAAAGATGACAAGACTTGAGAACAAAGGGGGTGGCCGTGGAGATGGAATCTAGAGGTCTGATTCTGAAACCGCCTTTGTAAAAATTATAACCGAAAAAGTTTTGACAGTGAAAGAGATCAGGCCTAACCGACTCCATCTTGGTTCTAACCTTTAAACTGTCCTTGTTCGTTCCTGGGTGTAGGCTGAACTAGCTTTCGGAAGTAGTTCAGTTCATGATTTGACTCTGAAACAAAGTTGATAATAGCCCTTTCCTGAAAAGACCCCCTTCTTGCCTAGGGACTAGTCTGCCTTTGCAGGACTAACAAATTAGCTACAAGATTAGAAATGACCATTTAGGGGCTATGCAGAGTCTGAACCGCCCCAAATTGCTCCTGGGGACAACATCACTATCGTAAAACCTCGGTGCCTGAGATATTGTACAGACTCTGTGCTGGGTGGATCAGCTGACACCACCCAGACAAATAATCTGGCTCAACCAGTTCTGCCATCTCACCCAGGAACAGAAGACAGCAAGAAAAACTCACTTCAACCCAGTGTGATTCCATTTCCAACCTGACCAATCAGCACTCCTCACTTCCCAAGCCCCTACCTGCCAAATTATCTTTAAAATCTCTGATTCCTGAATGCTCAGGGAGACTGATTTGAGTAATGATAAAACTCTGATCTCCTGCACAGCCAACTCTGTGTAAATTGCTCTTTCTCTATTGCAATTCCTGTGTCTTTTTTTTTTTTCCTGAAATGGAGTTTTGTTCTGTTGCCCAGGCTGGAGTGCAGTGGCACGATCTTGGCTCACTGCAAGCTCCACTTCCCAGGTTCACGCCATTCTCCTGCCTCAGCCTCCCGAGTGGCTGGGACTACAGGAGCCCGCCACCACGCCCGGCTAATTTTTTGTATTTTTAGTAGAGACGGGATTTCACCATGTTAGCCAGGATGGTCTCGATCTCCTGACCTCGTGATCCACCCACCTCGGCCTCCCAAAGTGCTGGGCTTACAGGTGTGAGCCAGCATGCCTGGCAATTCCTCAGCGATTCCTCTGCTTGCTCTTTCTAGGCAGCAGGCAAGGTGAACTCATTGGGCAGTTACAATTCTAGAGAGAGGAAGTAGCATTGGCTGGACTTGGTACCTAGTGAGATGTGGGGTTGATGGAGAGGGAGGAGTTAAGGACCCTGGCTTGGGCAGTCGGATAGATTAGGGGGCATCCCCAGAGACAGGGACAAGTGTTGACTTTAAGGCGACTTGGTGATATCCCTCCTTCCCTCCCTCCCTCCCTCCCTCCCTCCCTCCCTCCCTCCCTCCCTCCCTCCCTCCCTCCCTCCCTCCCTCCCTTCCTTCCTTCCTTCCTTCCTTCCTTCCTTCCTTCCTTCCTTCCTTCCTTCCTTCCTTCCTTCCTTCCTTCTTGCCTGCTGACAGGTGGAGATTTGTGCTAAGAACCAACAACACAGCTTTGGTTTGTACTAGCTCACATGGACCAAAGCAAGAGTTTGTTATAAGTCACCTGACAGTGTCAAGCACTGAAGTAAATTAGAGATGACAACAATTCTTTGAAACTCTTCCTGTTTAGAGTTGGGGTCTGTGACACCTCCCATTGTATCTGGGAAGGCTCTGTGATTGGTTGAACAACAGAATATGTGCACATGATGCTGTGCCAGTTTTCAGGCCCAGGTCTTAAGAGAATAGCAGTTTTCATTCCTTGCTCTTGGAATACTTGGACTGTCCTGAGCCGCCATGCTATGAGGAAGCTCAAGCAGCCACCATGCTATGAGGAAGCTGTGAGGCCCATGTGGAAAGGAACCAAGGCCCTCAGATGAATGCCCTAGCTGAGATACCAGCCAACAACCAGCACCATCTTGCCAGCTAAGTGAGTGCACCATCTTGAATCCTCCAGCCCCAGTGGAGCTGCTTCACCTTATGCTTCCTGGAACTAAGATGAGCCATCCCCTCCGAGCCCTGCCCACATTGAACATTCGTGAGCAAAGCAAATGATTGTTGTTTAAAGCCTCTCTGTTTTGGGATAATTTGTTATGGAACAACAGTTAACTAGAACAAGTGTACACAGTGGCACCAACAGTGAACTAGACATGAGGAAGGTCACTGAAGAAGTAAACACAACCCATGATGGAAGTCAGTCACAGACACTGCTATCTGTCCAGTGTAACTCTTCCTCTGTTTCAGCTCAACCAGCCCATAGATCCCTGCTTCACTCATAGGCCAAGTCTGTCTCTTTCAGCTTTGTTGGCAGATTGGTGCTATTAGGGAAGAGCTTTGGGCCTCTCTCAATCCCAGGCAGGGCCCGTGGGCTCATGACAGACCAGAAGGGAGACAGATGGGGATTCCTGGTACTGGGAGCTGCCACTGGCACTTAGCTGAGGAGGGAGGAAGCCTCGTCTGTGCTTCTCTTCCCTGGGACCAGGTAGCAATTGTGCTCTTCTTATGATTAGAGGCACAGAGACTAACCCTGGGCTTTGACGTCCCCATAAAGTGCTCCACAAGCACAGAGGAACTGTTCACGGTGACAGAAACAGATGGGGCTACCCAGGTGGGAGGTTTTCACTGGAGGGGTCATATTACTTCCAAGAACGAGGGGCTGTAAACAATGCAGTGCCACTTCCCACCTACCAAATTAGCTGGAAAAATTAAAAAAAAAAAAAAACAACAACAAAAACAACAAGAATTGAGCGTTACTGTGAGCAGTGGGGGCTTGAGGAGGTGGCTTCGGTGATATGTCACTGGCAGCCTTGTGTACTGCCTGTCTTGCAGAGCCCTGGCTGATGAGATGCACAGGACATTATTAACGCCACTTTGCTGAAAATGCAGCACACTCAGACTAATGCCTTATGGCATTTGCCGCTTTCCTGGGGCTCCAAAGATGGAGAGAAAGTCCTGAAATAGCAACTCCGAGCTGGTCGTCAAGGCAACAGGATCCATTAGGATGCGTAATCAGGTGCTGCGCTTGGCACTGTGAGGGGATGGCATAAAAGAAATTGCAAATGCATACCCTACCCTCCACGAGCCTACATTCTTCTGGGGGAGACAAGGCTTTGGTCTGGAAATCTATTAGGTCAGCATTTCCCTCCCTAAGGAGCAGGAGTACATGAGTATTGCAAGATATTAACTGGTGATAATAATAATAATAGAAAAAACAGAGTCGTGGGGACAAGGACAAAGGATTTTGCAGAGCATACTGGGCAAAACAAAATGAAAAATTGCTGGGCTTCTCAGAGTCTTTAATGAGCTCACATGCATTGTGATGTTCAAAAGGCAGATATTGTTGACTACATTTCCCAGAATTATTTGACCATGGAAACTCTTGTTCACAGAGAATTTCAGGGGATTAGTAAACCACAGAATGGCTTTGGGGACCCTGAATTAGGAAGCAATACAAAGCCGTGTGTAATTAAGTTCTTAGGATGTGTGGAACAGCTTGAGAGCACAACGGAATTCAGAGCAGGGAGAGTCCATGTTGGCTGGGAACATGGAGAGGCTTCATGGTGGAGGAGTTGAGCTGAATCTTGCAGATTCTGAGTGGGTGATAAGAGGTCTCTCCCCTCTTACCACCCACTCAAGGGAATCAGAAGATTCCCTTGTGGGTGTGGATGGCTCTTCTCCTGGGACCCAGAGAGGGAGATGCCTCTGTGCGGGTGATAGATCTCATTTGGTTCTGCCAAGAATTGAAAGAG
Organism: Rhinopithecus roxellana; assembly: GCF_007565055.1. NCBI lineage: Eukaryota > Metazoa > Chordata > Mammalia > Primates > Cercopithecidae > Rhinopithecus > Rhinopithecus roxellana. The sequence continues at coordinate 136,681,806 of NC_044554.1, read as the reverse complement.
GCAACACTTTTCATGTGCTTTTTCTGCTCTTGGAATGACTACTTGTTTGCACAAACGAATGCTTTTGACAGCACATTCAGTTATCACCTCCTCACAGAAGCCCTCTCTGATGCCCTGAAATGAACGAACACTTGTCCACTTTTTTACTTTTGTCTTTCTTCTAAATGCTCAGCACTTAGATGCTACAACTGCCAATGTCATCCATCAATCAATCCCTGACTACTTTTTTTGGCCTTTTCTTTCTTTTTTTTTTTTTTGAGACGGAGTCTTGCTCTGTCGCCCAGGCTGGAGTGCAGTGGCAAGATCTGGGCTCACTGCAAGCTCCGCCTCCCGGGTTCACGCCATTCTCCTGCCTCAGCCTCCCCAGTAGCTGGGACTACAGGCGCCGCCACCGTGCCCGGCTAGTTTTTTGTATTTTTTTTTTAGTAGAGACGGGGTTTCACCGTGTTAGCCAGGATGGTCTCGATCTCCTGGCCTCGTGATCCGCCCGTCTCTGCTTCCCAAAGTGCTGGGATTACAGGCTTGAGCCACTGTGCCCGGCCTTTTTGGCCTTTTCTTTGGGTGATTTATACATATGTGTGTGTGTATATGTGTGTGTGTGTCTGTGTGTGCAAATAACATTTGCCCTATTCATGAATTATTTTAATGTTTATATTTTTATTTATTTATAGTATGGAAAAATAAAGCAACATATTTTATTTTATTGTGTTTATCTGTTTTCAACTTTTAGATTCTGCAAGTACATGTGCAGGTTTGTTACAAAGGCATATTGTGTGATGCTGAGGTTTAAAGTATGATTGAACGCATCATCCAGGAAGTGAACATAGTACCCAATAGGTAGTTTTTCAATAGTTGCTCCCTCATTTCTCTCCCTACTCTTGTATTCCCTAGTGTCTCTTGCTCCCATCTTTATGTCCTTGTGTACCCAATGTTTAGCTTTCACTTATAAGTAAGAACATATTGTGTTTGGTTTTCTGTTTCTGCATTAATCCGGTTAGGATGGTGGCCTCCAGCTGCATCTATGCTGCTGCGAAGAACGTGATTTTGGTCTTTTTCATGGCTACATAGTATCCCACTGTATATATACTGTATATATATTTAGAAATATATAAATATATATTTGTATATTGCCAAATATATATATTTATATATTTATATGTATATATATTTATATGTATATTATATATTAAATATATATCTATATATAGATATATATTATATATTTATATATATTTATATGTATAATATATATTTAATATATATCTATAAATATGTGTCTATATATTTATATATAAAATATATAGATATATTATAGATATATATCTATATATAATCTATACAGATATAAAATATATAAGATATATTTTATATATCTAAATATATAGATCTAGGGATCTAGGATATATTTTATATATCTAAATATATAGATCTAGGGATCTAGGATATATTTTATATATCTAAATATATAGATCTAGGGATCTAGGATATATTTTATATATCTAAATATATAGATCTAGGGATCTATATATTTAGATATATAAAATATATCTTATATATTTTATATCTGTATAGATTATATATAGATATATATCTATAAATATATCTATATATTTATATATAATATATATTATATATGTATAAATATATAAAAATGTCTATATCTATATACAACTATATAGATATATATCTATATATAAAATATAAATATATAGATATAAAGATATATAGATATAGATATAAATATATAAATATATAGATATATATTTAATAGATATATATATAGATTTATAGATATATATAAGTATATATATCTTTTTTATCCAATCCACTGTTGATGGGCATATCAAAAAGTTAACTCATCACAAGTCAGTTAGGCCTTATTGCTGGGATGCAAGCATAGTTCAAAATACAGAAATCAACAAATGTGATTCACCACATAAACAGAATTAAGAACAAAAATCATGTGATTATTTCAATAGATGCAGAAAAGATTACGATAAAATCCTATTAACTATTTGAAAGTGTAAAATTTAGTGGCATTTATTACAATCGCCATTGTAACTATCACTATTCTTTTTTTAATTTAAGTTTTATTAAGTTCAGGGGTACAGGCGTAGGTTTGTTATATAGGTAAACTTGTCATGGGGGCTTGCTGTACAGATTATTTTATTGGGGTATTAAGCCTAGTACCCATTCGTTATTTTTCTTGATTCTCTCTCTCCTCTCATTCTCTGACTATCACCATTACCTGGTTTTGAAATCTTTTAATCGCTCCAAACAGAAACTCATATGCATTAAGGATAACTTTCCAGGCCAGGTGCCATGGCTCATGCCTGTAATTCCAGCCCCTCGGGAGGCCGAGGGAGGCAGATCGCCTGAGGTCAAGAGTTTGAGACCAGCATGGCTAACATGGTGAAACCCCATCTCTACTAAAAATACAAAAAATTAGCTGATGGTGGTGGCTCATGCCTATAGTCCCAGCTACTTGGGAGGCTGAGGCAGGAGAATTACTTGAACCTGAGAGATGGAGGTGAAAAAAAGGATAACTTCCCATTCCTCCTTATCCCAGACTCTGGTCACTTTTTTTTTTTTTTTTTTTTTTTTTGAGATGGAGTTTTGCTCTGCCACCCAGGCTGGAGTGCAGTGATGCTTTCTCTGCTCACTGCAACCTCTGCCTCCTGGATTCAAGTGATTCTCCCACCTCATCCTCCCAAGTAGCTGGGGCTACAGGTGCTAGCCACCACGCCTGGCTAATTTTTGTATTTTTAACAGAGACGGGGTTTCACCATGTTGGCCAGGCTGGTTTCAAACTCCTGGCCTCAAGTGATCCGCTCCCCCTCGGCCTCCCAAAGTGCTGAGATTATAGGCATGAGTCACTGCGCCCGGCCCAAGGTAACTTCTAATTTACTTTCTGTCTCTATGAATTTGCCTTTTCTAGATAGTTCATTATGTGAACTTATACAATGTCTGTCCTTTTGTAACTGGCTTGTCTTGTTTGGCATAATGTTTTCAAGGCTCATACATGTTGAATCATAGTCTATTGTAGGGGTATGCCACGTTTTGTTTATTGATTCATCTATTGGTGGTACGCTGGTTGTTTCTACCTTTTGGCTTTTGTGCCTAATGCTGCCACGAACACCGGTATACAAGCATCTCTCTGGTCAATTTTTATGCATTGTCTTTGCTTCTGTTACAGTGGTAACTATGCCACATCCAAACCTATTTGCTTGAATATAAAATGGCAACATGCTAAATTATCCCTTCTGGAATGTGATCTTTTGGCCAACAGACATTTGTCAAACAGTTATTATATCCCTGGCGTTATGGATAGGGTGTTGTACAAGGCGGGACCCTTGTCCTCTCTGAACAAGCTTTGAATTGCTCTACCGACCGGATAGGCTGGCGTAGCTGTGCATGATGTGATCTGATGCCAACTAGAATACATTTAGAGCTGTAACCCCAATAAAATGTGCCCCGAGAATTAGAATGGGGAGACTGATCGCAATTGTTTCTGAGATGCTCCAATATTTTGCTGCTTGAGGAAGGTATGTTGCAATTCTTAAAAGTGAGTCCCAAATATTATTTTGTAGCTGGAGATGTTGCCCTCTGTTTCTCTTGATTTCTCTAGGGCTCCCTCTGTCTCTGTATCTTTCTCTGTTTCTGTCTCTGTCACAGACACACACACACACACACACACACACACACACACACACACACACACCCCTTTCTCTGAGTCCATAAAGAACTTCCAGAGAGGGAAGGTTATTGGACTTTGAAAAAGTTGTTTAATAATCTTCTCCTTGATGGTCTGGGTGGCTTAGCTCGGCCCTGCATAAGAGCCCTCACAGGGCTGGTGTGTTCTCTTTAGAGTCTCTCAGCCCAGGCGTTTATTTATAAGGAGACCACACCCGGGAGGCAGCGATGCAGTGCTTCTGTTTGAGAGTCAGCAATGATGTATTTAGCAATCATCACCAATTGCTTATTTATTAAGAGACAATGTTCCAGAAAACTGGGTTGAGTCTCTGCTTTCAAACTTGCTCACTGTGAGCCTTGGGCAATCTGCCTCTCTCAGCCTCAGGTTCCTCTTCTGTAAAATGGGAAATAACAATGATGCTGACCTCATTTCACAGGCTTAGCCCAGTGCCCTAATTAACACTAGATGTTATTACTGTGATTATCATTAGAGTGGTACTTATCTGTGAAATGGTAACATACTAAATGCTAAGCACTCGACTCAACTAGGGAAGAGATACATCTGCAATGGACAGAGAGGTGGACTAGGAAGACCCCCAGGGTTCTGACTGCAAAGATTCTGACCGCAAAGATTTCGACTTGAGCAAGTGCCAGCTGGTCACCCAGAAGCTAGAATAACAGAAGGAGCATGCAGAAAAGTGCTTCAGGAGTCTAAAGGGGTGCCTGAATGCAAAGTAATTGTACCATCGTTTTAATTATTATTTTCCACTGGGTGTGGTGGCTCACGCCTGTAATTAGTCCCAGCACTTTAGGAGGCTGAGGCAGGAGGATCACTTGAGCCCAGGAAGTCGAGGCTACAGTGAGCCAGGATGGTGCTGCTGCACTCCAGCCTCGATGACAGAGTGAGACCCTGTCTCAACAAACATTATTATTCTCCCCATCCCATCCTCATTGGGAGGATGGCAGGTGCAGCTCTCTAGAGCATGGGAGAGGACTGTGCAATGCAGGGAAGCGTTTCAGAGGCACTACTGAATCCCGCAAAGTGGATAACATTGGTGGACGAATAAAAAATGATTGATGTCATTGACAACGTGACTTTACAGACAGTGCTGTTGGAGGTTGAAGGGCTGTGATTATCTATGCTGTTTCCTGCAAGCCAGTAGCTAGTGCTGCCCTGTAGGTGCATCCAGGAGCTGGAGCCATGTTTGTTACCATATCATGTTACAGACAGCTGCGTGGTCTGAGTCATCGACTCCTGGAACGTGTACTTTGTACCTTCTCTCCCTGTAAGGACAGAGTGGATTTGCAAAGACGAGCATCCTTGTGTGACCCTATGCCTGGAGAAGCATGTCCGCCTCTTTCCTGCCTCCTTCCTGATGCTCCTGTTTCTCAAGCCGTGTCCATAAAAAGAGGAAGGGCTGGAAGCTGTGCTGGTTGCAGAAATATGGGGTGCCTGTCAGTCAGGGTCAAAGTGAGGCTAACCCCAATCTGTCCTGTGCTTACCTCTCCAGCCTTGTCACTCATGGAAGCTCCCTTTGCTCTCAGAACTCCGGTCTAACCGAATTGTTACCAGCAACTCCCCAGAACTACCATCCTATGTCGTGTATCAATCAATGCCTTCGAGCATTGATTGGTCAAGCCCTGAGCCCTTTCCCCAGGGCTGCTTCATGAATACCCGCTCCGCTTAAGGGATGCACTTTGTAGGGAGCTCTAATGGGTGAAATTGAACACCACTGTCCCCACTGGGTCCCTTCTGGGTCCTCATGAGGCTCTGTCTAGACAATGTGTTAGCATCTGTAATGTCTTATTGCTCTGATGTATTTAAAGGTCTGTCTTGTAATGCAAGCACTTTAAGAGGTCAACACACGAGGATCGTTTGTGCCCAGGAGTTTGAAATCACCCTGGGGAGCATGGCAAGACCCCATCTCTACAAAAGCAAACAAACAAAGACTAGCCAGGTGTGATGGTGCACAGCTGTAGTTCTAGCTACTGTGGGGGCTGAGGTGGGAGGATCCCTGGAGTGCAGGAGGTTGAGGCTGCAGTGAGCCGTGATTGTGTCACTGTACTCCAGCTTGGGGCCAGAGCAAGACTGTCTTAAACAAACAAACAAGCACACAAACAAACAAACAAACAAACAAGGCCTGTTTTCTTGCCCCCCTACTCCTCCCAAATTGAGCTACTGAGTTGCAGAGACCTTGTTTCATATGTCCTGTGTCCCCTGTTCCTAGCTCTGTGCCTGTGCCCCTGCTCCTAGCTCTGTGTCTGTTACCCCGTTCCTAGCCCTGTGTCTGTGTTCCTTGTTCCTAGTTCTATGTTTGTGTCCCCTGTTCCTAGCTCTGTGTCTGTGCCCTCTGTTCCTAACTCTGTGTTTGTGTCCCCTGTTCCTAGCTCTGTGTTTGTGTCCCCTGTTCCTAGCTCTGTGTCTCTGTCCCCTGTTCCCAGATCTGTGTTTGTGTCCCCTGTTCCTAGCTCTGTGTCTGCGTCCCCTGTTCCTAGTTCTATGTTTGTGTCCCCTGTTCCTAGCTCTGTGTCTGAGTCCCCTGTTCCTACATCTGTGTCTGTGTCCCCTGTTCCTAGCTCTGTGCCTGTGTCCCCTGCTCCTAGCTCTGTGCTGTGTCTGTGTCCCCTGTTTCTAGTTCTGCGTCTGTGGCCCCCGTTCCTAGCCCTGTGTCTGTGTTCCTTGTTCCTAGTTCTATGTTTGTGTCCCCTGTTCCTAGCTCTGTGCCTGTGTCCCCTGTTCCTAGCTCTGTGTCCCCTGTTCCTAGCTCTGTGTCTGTGTCCCCTGTTTCTAGTTCTGTGCCTGTATCCACTGTTTCTAGCTCTGTGCTTGGGACCCAGACATTTACCAAATGCTCACTTAGTAATGAGCAAATGAAAGAAATGGTTGATGTGTGCTGTGCAGGATGCCAAGTCTTACATTTATTCATATCAACCCCCCTCTGCTCCATGACTATGTCCACTTTTGCTTGGTGAGGTGGAGGATGGGGTGATATCCCGAGAGAAGCATTAGACATTGAGAAGAAACGCTCCATGGGAATGCATTGCTATTTTTCAGACTTGCCTGGGGCTGGCTTTGCTACAGCCTGGATAGATAGACTTGAGTTTCCTGTGCCAGGTGGAGGACTGGCTTCCCAGGGAGCGGGGCTCCACCTGCCGTGCTGGAGAGTCTTCCGAACATGTTTGTCTGCTTGATGGGTCTTTGCCTGTTGAATTCTGCCCATGTCCTCTGTGCAGGGCTGCCTGGCATTTGGAACCAACACGATAAACAACAGTTGGCTGTGAATCGGCGAAGCTGACTGGCTAACGGTGAAATGCTCTCGAAAGGATGGTTTTGGTTGGGTTTGGGCCAATCAAGGGGAAGGTGGATAAGTCAAATTCTGTTCTGCCTGCAACTTGGCTCTGAGGTCAGGAGAGCCATCCTAGGCCAGTCTTTAGTCCAGATGAGAGGCAATTGTTGTTCTGGTTCCGAATCAGATTCAGCCCGTGTTCTCTGGGTGTTGGAGAGATCGCTCCTGGGTGAGAGGCACAGTCACACGTTCTGGCTCATTGAACTCTTCCAGGAAACCTGTGAAATGTGGGGAGTTTCATTCCTATTTTACAGTTGAAGAAACTAAATTTGAGATGTGAAGTGATAGGACTGAGACCAGAATTGGATATTTTCACTCAAATTCTAGTATACTTTCTAGCAATATGCTTTGTGCATTATTTCTTTTTGTTTTTTGTTTTTTTTTTTTTCCTCCAAGTATCTGGTAGATATTAGAGACTTCTAGGCTGAGCAATTCTCTTGTTCCAACCATCAGCACTGTCTCTCTTGTGTTTCTGAAATGGCCTGGGTCTCACTAGCCTGTCAGTGAAGATGAAGATGTATTTACAGGAGTGCAGAAACCATGCTACCTTCTCTCCCCAATCCATGAAATACCAGCTCTGCAATATTGAGCCTGCCCCTATTTCTAACAAGGTCTCTGTGCCTAAGAATGCACCCATGTGTTTTACGCTATCTCTCCTTCCCCATCTGCAGTCTGCTGTGCACAGATCACCTAGGAGAGGGGCCACTCCCAACCCTGTTGCTGGTGTCTTTCATGTGAGTCTGCTCCCATGGGGCTCTGCAGTTTTTCCTTGTGCTCTGCTGTTTTTGGAGCCCTCTCAAATCTGCGGGATGCTGAAGCCATACTGAGTTATTGTGGCATAGTAGGGGAGACATGGTCTCTCTTGGTGGTGCGCTGGAGCTAGTTTCTACTGATGCAGAGCAGGTGAGCCCCCAAATTGGGGCTTATCTTGGGAAGGTCCTTGGGTTTGCCCAGGAAAGAATTCAAGGGCCAGCCGGTGGTGTTAGACTGCAACTTTTATTGAAGCCATGGTGCACAGCAGCAACAGAGATACTGCTCCTTGCAGAGCAGGGCTACCCCATAGGCAGTGTGCCTGGAGTAGCAGCTCAGAGGCAGTGCTGCACTCACATGTATACCCACTTTTAATTACATTCAAATGAAGGGGTGGATTATGCAGACATTTCTAGGGAAAGGGTGGTAACTTCTGAGTCATCAGGTCATTGCCACAGAGAGGGGCAGTAACTTCTAAGTGTTGCCATGGCAATGGAAAACTGACATGGCACTCTGTGGGTACGTTTTATGGAAAGCTGCTTCCACCCCATCCCTGTTTTAGGTGGTCCTCAATATGGTCAGGTATCCAAACCCTATACCTCCTGAGTCAAGTCTTGACTATTACCTCACTACTGGCTTTTCAGAGTCAGTTGTGTGCATCTCATCCCATCTCTGAGGTTAATGACATCATGTGGATAGCCTGAAATTGACGATGATGGGAGTATTTACACTACGGAAACAGGTAGTTGTTACCTGTCAAGAACCCCTCTGCACCAGCCTGCTCCTGAAAATTGACACACCACTGCCTGCTCTCTGTTGCATTTTCTGCCCTGGGTCTAGGGTGTCTGGAGTCTCATGTAGCCTTCCATCAACTCCACCCCTTCAGCTGTGGGACTCGGTTCAGTCCCTCTGATTCTCCGCAGAGATGGGCAACATGTCAGCGCTTCTATCTTTCTTCTCTTTCTCTTTCAGGCTCCACCCAGAAAAACAACTTGTACCACTTCTTTATCCTCCTTATGTCAAATAAGGTAGGATAAGCTTCTTTATCCTCCTTATGTCAAAATGTTCCCTGCCCCAGATGAAACAAACAAAAACACAACACAACGAAGCAATGGTGCTGGTGTGTAATAACCTATTTGAATAGATACATGGGACGGGGGAGTTACTTTTATAAATCCTACCTCAGGACTAGTCTTTTTTTTTTTTTTTTGAGTTGGAGTCTCACTCTGTTGCCAGGCTGGAGTGCAGTGGCCTGATCTCAGCTCACTACAACCTCTGCCTCCTCGGTTCAAGTGATTCTCCTGCCTCAGCCTCCCGAGTGCCTGGGATTATAGATGCGTGCTACCCTGCCCAGCTAATTTTTGTATTTTTAGTAGAGACGGGGTTTCATCATGTTGGCCAGGATGGTCTTCATTTCTTGACCTCATGATCCATCCACCTCGGCCTCCCAAAATGCTGGGATTACAGGTGTGAGCCACCACACCCGGCCATGGGAGACTAGTCTTGACACCTAGTTAGATGTGTACATTTTTACTTTGATTTCTCAAAAAATGCTCCAAAATCAAGGCACTTCAAATGGAGTAGAGGGCACTGGGCCTCTAATCTTGAAGTCTGGGCTTCAGTTCTGACTCCTTCAGTGACCCACTGTGTGCCCATGGGTGTGTCAGTAAAAGGTGAACCAACTTACACATTGTGTGCCTCTGGGTTTATTAGTCAAGGCTGGGACAACTAACTCGCTGTGTGCTCTTGGATTTGCTGGTGAAGTCTGGGCTAACTGGTCCGTTGCATGTCCTTGGATGTATTATTTAAGAGCAGGCCAATTCGTCTCCTGCGTGCTCTTAGGTGTATTAGCCAAGGGTAAACCAATGAATCCTCTGTGTGCCCTTGGGTTTACCAGTCAAGAGTGGGGCAATGGACCTACTGTGTGCCCTTGAGTGTATTATTCAAGGGTGGGCCAATTGACCCACTGTGCCTTCTTGAGTGTATTAGTCAAGAGTGGATCAACTGACCCACTGTGTGCCCTTAGATGTATTAGTCAAGAGTGGGTTAACTGTCCCACTGTATGTCCTTGGGTATATTTGACCCACTGCGTGTTCTTCGGTATACTAGACCCACTGTGTGTTCTTGGGATATTAGTCAAGAGCGGGCCAACTGACCCGCTGTGTGCCCTTAGATGTATTAGTCAAGAGTGGGTCAACTGTCCCACTGTGTGTCCTTGAGTATATTAGACCCACTGTGTGTTCTTGGGTGTCAAAAGTGGGCCAACTGACACACTGTGTGCCCTTGGATGTATTGCTCAAGGGCTGCCTTACTAACCCACAGCATGCTCTTGGGTGTGTTAGAGTGGTTTAATTGCTAGAGCAACCCTCAAATTCAGTGGCGAGCCTCAACATATTTATTTCTCACTCGTATGACTGTCCATGCAGTTGAATGGGGAAATTGAATGAGGACTGGGTGTGGAAAGGTTTGATGAACTAGCCTGGATATGACAGTCATTACTTTAATACTTCATTAATCAGAATTTGGTCACATGGCCAAACTGCAAGGCAGCAGTGTAAGGAAGGAAGAAGAGATTGGTGAGTACCCACATCTCTGCTGTGTTGGGGAAGTCCTTTTCCTTTTAGATACTAGATTCTATGGCTGAAACACAGAGGCTTTGATCTATGAGATCTGCAAGGCTCCTTCTTGCTCTAAGAGTCCACGAGTTTCTTCTTTTATTATTGACAAACTAAATGAGCAGAGTTTTCAAAGCAGATTGGGTTTGCTTCTCATTCCTGGCTTGGATCCCCAATGCCTTTCACTGTGGGGTAGAGCCAACCCTTCACCGACGAGTCTGTTCAAAATGCTAATCAACGTATTAGGGCCTGATCATCATCTTTCTCCAAACAATGCCCAGACCCACATCTCACTCCTTCTAAGTCTTCTGAGAGTCCAAATTTTGAACCCATTTCATCAAGGCCAAATGTCAATCATAAGAAGAAATCTATATGAAATTTTAATTGCAAGATGTTCGGTGTAAATTTAATGAGTGAAATAAGAGATCTGAGAATTCCCGCATTCTCGGCTCATGCATAATGTTGACTTAAATTGGCTCTCTGGAGGTGGAGGGAATTGCATTTTTAGAATTTACACACCGAGAGAGCAAATGGAGTGGACCCTGAAGGTTAAGGTCATAAATCAGAATCATTTAACTGGCTTTGAGTGATTGCTGTAGGCTGTAATGGCAAGGAGAGCTGGCTGCAGCCACAAGTGATTACTCTGCCTCCGATTATTGAAATGCTACTCAATATTCATAAATCAGCGGTCATTAATTCCCCAAATAGTACCTATCGGCTTTCTAAATAAATTTCCAACCTGCTAATGGAGATTGAAAGAGGCTGATCGGCGCTGGCTCAGAATTGAAACAGATGAGAGCGTCACTCGGACAGACCTGGAAACATGTCTTTTTGGAACGTGAAGTCACTTCGGGGTAAAGATGTCCCAGCAGACATCTTTTCGCTCTTTGCAAAAGGGGGATTATTCAGGCAGTTTATCCCGACCCTTGTCATTTCTGTAGAGAATAGCTTTGATGTTTATGTCTCAATCTCTGAAATTTCGCCTGGGACCAAATCAAATGAGTTAAAAGCTTCAATTCAATTGCTTGCACATCCCTGTTTACCCACAGTAATTGGAAAATAAATGCACGGTGCAGTGAAAGGCCATGACATTTATTGGATAGCATGGGAGCAAACTGGAGAAGGAAATAGTAATTGGAGCGTCAGTCACTGGGGTAACAAATTTGGGAAGAAATCGAGAAATGAAAATGAGCATGAACTTGTAGGGACATCAAACTGAAAAGCGATTTCATGACCACAGACACTTCAAGTCCGTGTTCATTTTCCCTTTGCCTTGTTTCTGGGTTGGATTAATAAGTTATATATAATGGTGACCAGACATCTGGGTGAGGACATCACATTGACTCAAGTAATAGGCACCACTCTGTAACTGTTGCATTTGAAATCTGGCAGAAAATGAGATTTGTGTGCGGATGTGAGGGAGACAAGCCGTATAGATTCGTCTCCTGCCTGGTTTCACCTTGAAAAAAGGAAACCAGAGCAGGGAGGCTGAAAATAAATCCTGTTTTCAAGTATAATCCCTCAAAATAATAGCATAGACTCTTTTGATCCCAGATTTATTAGTCAAAGAGCCTAGAAACAAACATTGTAGCTGCAAAACCATCCCCCTCTTCTTGGAAATTGAGGGACATAGAAGAAAGGGGACTCTGTCCGGGATGACAGAGCTAGAACTGAAATCCAAGCCAGTTGCCATGAAAAAGAGCAACAGTTCAAACCACATTCCCCAGGGAAACTCTCTGTGCACAAAAGCAATTCGGCGATAGGTATGAAGAGTGTTAAAAACGTCCATTCTCTACCTCCTTTGGGGTTGATTCTATTTATCCTCAGCACAAATTCTCACTTCCACTACCTGATTCCGAAGAATTGCGTTGACCTATAAAGAGATTCATGGAAGCCTTATTTTTGCTACATTTGAAGCGGGTGACAAGTCCAATATGGAAGAATAGTTAAGGCAGGCATGGATCGCCTGCTCATGGGCAGCAGGGAACCCTTCGAAAGGTTGCCTAGGGGAACCCGTGACACTCCAAAGGAAATGTTTATGGAGGCTGCAAATACGTACCCCCAGGGTGCTCACACCTACGTAAAAGATGCATGGCTGGATAGTATCAGACAAATTTGGAAGAAGTCATGATTTCCTTCTTAGCACGCTTCCCTCCTTGTTCCCTAACTGTGATCCTGCCTCACGGAAGCTTGTTCACTAAACGTGTTTTCTCTTCTCCCCTTGTTCACACTGCTCTTACAGGCTCAAGTCCTAACAAGACTTACTTTCTTCTCTTAAAACCATGTACTTTTTGGCTGTAGAAGTAACGCATACTCATTGTATGACTTTTTGGCAAATACAGAAAAGTATAAAAATATGATAAAAACCAGTCATAATGATGCCACTCAGAGATGCCACAGTTTAGTTTATACTTGGGAGCATAACTTTTATGTCCAACCATCTTCTAATTAAGGATCTGAGCTACATGTGTTTCTGCTCTATGAACCCCGAGTTACTAAGCCACCAACTCAAGATCACTGGCTCCATCCTAAATTGCTGTGTGACCTCTTGGCAAGCTGCTTACCCTCTCTATTCCTAAATTTCCTAATTTGTAAACTGCGTGGGTCGTTCTGTTTCTATCAAAAAAACTATCTCAGCCCTAAGAACGCTATAAATTCATAACAGTGTAGTTCTAATAGGAATCAGATTTGTATCTAGCATGACATGCAGGCAGTATTGGTAACTTTTCACGTGACCAATGAGATCCCTCAACTACATAATATGCCCACCCACTTAAAGATCTCTATCCATTCTCTTCCATCCTTCCATGATCTGGCCACACAGGAACCACTTGTGTTTCTTCTGATGAACCTGCTGCTGTGATGACTCTGTGCTTCTCCCTAAGCTGTGTCCTTCTCCCAGAATAACCTTCCCCACCCTGTCCACATCAGGACACTGCCCAGATGTCTCCTCCTCCAAGGAGACTTCTGCGTTCTCCCCAATGCAGGATCAGTTGCTAACTCTCCTGTGTTCCCACAAGACTATGCAGAAGTTGTTTTACTCACTCTTATTGAGTAGGGCTGCAATTTTTGTGAGCATATCATCTCTAAACTCTGGGGACAACACGGCTGACCTTTGCGATTCCAGACCCAAGGTCGTCGCAGACTTAAGGGAAGAAATGAGTGCTTCATTTTGCTGGGTAATCATTCCTTATTATTAACACAAGACTTGGAATAAGTAAGACACAATGATTTGATATTTTGAACAAAGCCAAGGTGACAATGGGTAAAGCTGAAGGAAGCATTCATTGCTATCAGGACATGGGCAGTGGGACAAGGTTGTGGTTATTTTCTTGCAGCAGTGCAGGAAGCCTGTTGCACTCTGAAACGGGAACTGAATACCTTGGTGGAGATAAACGGGGAAGGCATGTGATGATACATCCGGCAAGCAGTAGCTCATCTCAAATTAGCTGAAGCCCCTAGGTTTTTTGTTTTTTCGTTTGTTTTTGTTTTTGTTTTTTTTCTTTTTGAGACAGAGTCTCACTCTGTTGCTCAGGCTAGAGTGCAGTGATGCGATCACAGCTCACTGTAGCCTTGACTTCCTGGGCTCAAGTGATCCTCCTGCCTCACCCTCTTGAGTAGCTGGAGCTACAGGTGAGTACTACCACGCCCGGCTAATTTTTAAATATTTTTTGTAAAGAGAGGGTTTCTCAATGTTGCCCAAGCTGGGTTTGAACCCTTGGGTTCAGGCAATCTGCCTATCTCAGCCCCACAAAGTGCTGGGATTATAGGTGTGAGCCACTGCTCCTGACTCAAGCCCCTGGGTTTTAGCCAGGACAATGGGTCTCTGTGTAGTCGCAATCTAAACTCTTCTGCTTTTGCACTAGTTTGCAAAACACATGGCAAAATCTTCAGGCTGTGTGGATGGCATTGATCTGACATTGCCTTTCCTGTTTTCAGCCCATTTCATAACAGCCATGTTGAATCAATGCTGTTGCTTCTAATGATGATAATTTTTGAAGAAAGTAGCGTTTATTAGACAGATTTTATTATATGAAACACATATTCTGAGCCTCTGAAAGGCACTACCTTTCTGGGAAAGAAGCAGGAAGATTAAAGAGAATGAAGCGCTATTTCCCATGAGCTACATCCCTCCGACACTTTGAAAGGCCCTTTGTTCACTCCAATGCTCTGGCCGCATCATTCCACTTGCCTGGCCAGGCACTCCTCCTCTGACAACCTTAGGAACTCACAGATTCCTAGCAAGAGGGCAGCGCTGAGTCCTGAGCCCTCAACGCTGAGCTCAGAGCTAACTTAGGCTAGATTGTGGAGGAATGGAAGAGAATAGATAGAGATCTTTAAGGGGTGGTCATATTACATGGTTGAGAGACCTCATTGGTCACATAGGCTGTTACCAATTTTGCCTACATGTCAGACTACCCATGAATCTGATTCTTATTAGAACTACATTATTACGAATTCATAGCATTTTCAGGGCTGAGAGAGTCTTTTGATATACTCAGAATAACCCATGCATTTTACAGATTAGGAAATTCAGGAGCAGAGAGGGTAGCTGACTTGCCAAGAGGCACACAGCAATTTAGGATGGAGCCAATTACAGATGCCATTTGTAAGACAGGAGTCTTCCACATGCACATGTATGTTTATTGCGGCACTATTCACAATAGCAAAGACTTGGAACCAACCCAAATGTCCATCAGTGACAGACTGGATTAAGAAAATGTGGCACATATACACCATGGAATACTATGCAGCCATAAAAAAGGATGAGTTCATGTCCTTTGTAGGGACATGGATGCAGCTGGAAAGCATCATTCTCAGCAAACTATTGCAAGAACAGAAAACCAAACACTACATGTTCTCACTCATAGGTGGGAACTGAACAATAAGAACACTTGGACACAGGAAGGGGAACATCACACACCAGGGCCTGTTGTGGGATGGGAGGAGGGAGGAGGATAGCATTAGGAGATATACCTAATGTAAATGACGAGTTAATGGGTGCAGCACACCAATATGGCACATGTATAGATATGTAACAAACCTGTACGTTGTGCACATGTACCCTAGAATATAAAGTATAATAATAATAAAAAAAGACAAGAGTCTTCACATTTCATTTTTCTGAGTTTCCTCTTTTTGAACTGTGCCCATTTGACTCTAGGTTATAAGTTCTCATAACTGAGATAATTGGCCCATTTAATTGTGTGTGTGGAGGTGGTTCAAGGCAAAGCCAAACTTCTCTCCCATTTTCCTTAGAAATTCTCCATTCATTAATTCCATAAATACTGACTGATCACTTACTATGTAAGCAACATGATAGTAGACATGGAAAGTTGAGCAGTGAATAAGAGGCTGTTGACCATGAGGGAGAGGAGGGGAAGAGAGGTATTGAACCATTTACTGTACGATTAATTATTTGACTCCTAGGGGGCAAAAGGAGCCTCCTTCAAGAAGCTGAGTGCAGTGGTTTGAGGGCATAGACTGCCGGGTTCAGGCTTTTATTAGCTATGCAACCCCTTGGAGTATTCTATGGTCATCTGTAAAGGAATTTGCAGCAATATCTATCTCGAGGGCTAAATGAAGCATTGAATGGAGCAATCCTTACAAAGCATTCTGCAAGGGACATCTGGTTAGCAGGCACTCAATAAATGTGTACAATTATTAAAAGTCTGGGGGAGCGGGGGAGTCAGTTCAGACCTTGAACAATGCTTCCGAATAGAACTGCTGGAGCTGCCGCTGCAGGAATTATGAATGGTGGTCCAGACCGGCTCCAAGGCTTTGAGACTGAAACTACCTTTGCAAAAATTATGACAGTGAAAGAAATCTGGCCTAACTAACTCTATCTTGGTTTTAACCTCCGAGCTGTCCTTGCCTATTCCTGGGTGTATGCCAAGATAACTATGGGAGGAATTTAGTTTTTAGTTTAATTTTAAAAAAAGATGATTACAACCCCTTCCTGAAACAAGCCCCTTCCTTGCTTGGAGACTGCAAATGCCTTTGTAAAACTAACAAATTACCACATGATTAGAATTATGGAACCAGAGGTCACAAGACCCACAATCTCCACAAATTGCTCTTATAGGTAACAATGCTATTGTAAAAGTTAACATTGGTATTTGAGGTGTCTTTCAGATCTTCCATTCTGATCAGCTGGCACCACCTGGACTGGTGGCCTGTAGCAGAAAACTGGCTCAACTGGTCTTGTGATCCAACCCAGGCAATGACTCAGCACAAGAAGACAGTTCCAACCTCCTATAGTTTCATCCCTGACCCAACCAATCAGCATTCCCAGTTTCCTAACACCATGCCTGCCAAATTATCCTTTTAAAAAACCCCAGTCTCCGAATGTTTTTGGAAGCTGATTTGAGTAATAAACTCTCGTCTTCCCCTTGGCTAGCTCTGCATTTATTAAACCTTTTCTCTACCACAACACTGTTGTCTCAGTGAATTGGCTATACCTGTGCAGTGGGCAAGAAGAAGATGGTTATTACAAGACCATCACCCATCTTGGGATACAGTGCTCTTGGGCTGGCTTTTTTTCAACTTTTGCAGGGTGTGCTCCTCTCATCTCCATCTCTAAATTTAAGGCATTTGAGGGTCCCTGAGATCACCCTCTGTAGGGAGTGGGGTACTTGCCAGATGGGGAGACTGCCACCTGACTCTCTGGCTGAGAGCTTCTCCAACTGCTTTAAGAACAGAGCAGAAAAGTATGGGGAGACAGTGTCCCCCAGATTTTCAGGAAGATGGAAATGCAGTGAGACACAAAGCCTACAGTTGGTGTAAGCTGCCTGTCCCTTAGCTGCAGGACAAGGGTACATGCTCCCTACAGGCCAAGGGGACTTGGAGAGGATAGCTGGGCTGGCAGCACCTTGAAAGGATTTGAGGTGAGGCAAAGACCTGCTTGGGAAAAGAGATCCCAGGGAAAAGAGCACAAAAGCCCCACCAGAGCATGGGCAGAGGGGCAGAAAAAAGAGGCTGGCAGGGAAGTGGGTGGCCTCCATTAGCAAAGGGAGAAACCTTGGAGATCTCCATCAGAAGTCTCTGAAGAACTCACACAAGTGGCTGCCAGAAGCGCATCCACCAAGTGGACCCCAGTCACGACAGAAGGCACAGCCAGGAGCTTTACCGCAGTACTCAATTAACTTTTGTGTCTTTCCTTCTCATTCATTTTTCCAGCCCAATAGCAGCAGCCTGTGAATGGAATGGGGCTCTCACTTTTCTCCAGCATCTCTCTTCCCGACGCTGTTCCCTGCACCCTGTTGTTTAGGGCTCCTGCAGGGCAGAGAGCAACACGGCCTTCAGACCCAGGTGAGCCAGCTCCCTGTCCTGAGCCCTGTGTCTCAGAGGACCTCAAGCTTCAGAGAGTCAGCCTCATAATTTCCTAAGTCTCTCCAGTACGAGGGTCTGTCTGGAGCTAGCTGTGCCCTTTGAGCAAGATGCCTCGAGCCCAGACCTGGTTCCAGTGATTCCAGCCATGGAAAGAGTCTTACTGGACATTATCTAAACCTCTTTTCTGTGGTTGGACCTGGCCAAGGCCAGCAGTGACATCCAGGTGGGACATCAAAATTCAGACTGGGTCTTACATGGATTCCAGACCCTGTTTCTTCTCCTTAGGATGTTTTTGACCCTCTATTTCACACGTGGCATTGACAAGATGCCTGGAGTAGCTCCAAGAATTGTACCTGTGATGTGACTTTGAGGTCCTGTGGCCAGGCCCAGGGGGGCAACCTGGCACACAGATCACTCTTGCTAGTTGGTGCAGAGTTTCTTTCATGAGGTTTGGGCTGTCAGGTTGGTGTTGCCATGATGATTTGTGATGATGCTCCCTCCTATCTGATGCAAGATGAGTTGAGTTCAGGTATCTGGACGACCAATGGTCCACCATCACCCCTGGGCTGAGCCATATGCCTGAACCCATGCAATGGCACTTACTGGTCTTGGCTCTGACCATGGTTCCACTTCCAGTCTTCAGCACCCAAAGGCTGTGGGGTGGCACCAGCTATCCTTTACAACAGGCATGTTCTTATTTATGAACCTGGGAACCTGCACCAGGTGTCAGGGAGTGTTCTGGGGAATGTGTCCCCTGATCGAAAGGGCCTGAGACTGGGTCACCATTGCAGTGGTCCATGGGAACCTGGGATGGCAGCCCTCTCCTTCCTCCACTGTGCTGACCCTGGAAGGATAAGAAGCAAAGCTGGAAAAGAGAGAAGGAGGTGGAATAGGAGATAAGAAGAAGATGTCCCTTACTGCCACCCAAATACACTCCACTCACTCCAGAAAACTGCCTGGGTGGGCAGAGAGGAGGGATTCTAAGTGGGTAACATTGCGGAGTGTTGCTATCACCCCAGACCTGCCTGCAATTATGTGACTGGCTATTAGACAAGACATTTTAATTCCTTATTTTTTATGTTTTTTCGAGATGGAGTCTTGCTTTGTCGCCCAGGCTGGAGTGCAGTGGTGCGATCTCAGCTCACTGCATCCACCACCTCCAGGGTTCAAACGATTCTCCTGCCTCAGCCTCCTGAGTAGCTGGGATTACAGGTGCCCGCCACCATGCCCGGCTAATTTTTGTATTTTTAGTAGAGAAAGGATTTTGCTATGTTGGCCAGGCTAGTCTCGAACTCCTGACCTTAGGTGATCCACCTGCCTTTGCCTCCCAAGGTGCTGATTACAGGCACGAGCCACCGCACCCCATCCAAGACATTTGAATTCCTAACACAAGACTTTCAGTTACTGGAAGTGACAGAAGTAAGGCCATGGAGGGAACTGCAGTGACATCCAAGTTGGCAAGGACCCAGACGGTAGCCACAAGCCAAATGGGACTATTTAAATTTAAATTAGTGGAAGTCAAATACAATGAAAGACTCAGGTTCTGTGTCTCATTAGCCGCATGTCAAGTGCTTGAAAGTTATACGTGGCTAGTGGCTACCCTGCTGGCCAGTGTAGACATAGAACGTTTCCACCCTGCAGAAAATTATCTTGGACAGGGAGGCTGGTTCCGGAGAATGGCTGGAAGGAATCATAAGAGAATCCATGAAGCTGGTTTCTGCTCCCCCTTGGCTGAGTCTAGTTTGGTTAGTGTTATATGAACTTAACAGTTACTTGAGATTAAGGGAGGCATTATTTATACTTTTTAAGACGAGAGAGATGGGAGTGTGTTAATAAGCTGAAGGAAAAAGA
Source organism: Rhinopithecus roxellana (assembly GCF_007565055.1). NCBI lineage: Eukaryota > Metazoa > Chordata > Mammalia > Primates > Cercopithecidae > Rhinopithecus > Rhinopithecus roxellana. Next base: position 136,662,218 of record NC_044554.1, on the reverse strand, counting down.
ACCTGCAGAAAGAGAGAGAGGAGTGATATTGGGGAGGGAGGGGTGATCGTAAGAGCAGGGACGGTGAGTTTATTTTGAGCCCAGAGCTAAGTAAAGATGTCAGATGATTTTGCAAATCATCATAAATTCCAGAAACAAGAAAGGAACCCACAACCCAGACTGGCTTGCAATTCTCTTCCAAAGGGAAATGGAATTGCCAGTGTGAACCTCCTTAATACTTAAATGCTTTGCAGATGAAACAGAAAATAACCAGGAATTGCATTCTCAACGCCGCCACTGCATTTACGGAGCCTCAGGCGGGATATCTGACCCATTACTGCCAGAATATACAGAGTCCATATCCCAAACCATTAATTTGAGATTCTACATTCAATCACTGTTGGTTCATTGTCAAATTTATATGACATACAAAGACCTCTTATTTTAACACCTGATATTTGTCTCTGTAGATACATACAGAGAAAGGCTTTGCATCAGATGCTAGTTTGATTCTCTTGAATTCTCAGCCACAGAAGCTAAGGGAGTCTTTGCCTATGCAAGTGTGTGTGTGCACCTGTGGGAGTTCACAGAGCAAAAGCATGACACGGTTCAGTATTTTCACCTCCCGAGCATATCGGGTGTGGTGGTTCATGCCTGTAATCCCAGCACTTTGGGAGGCCGAGGTGGGTGAATCACGAGGTCAGGAGTTTGAGACCAGCCTGGCCAACATGGTGAAACTCTGTCACTACTAAAAATTTAAAAAATTAGCTGGGTATAGTGGTGGGCAACTGTAATCCCAGCTACTCAGAAGGCTGACGCAGGAGAATTGCTTGAACCCGGGAGGTGGAGGCTGCGGTGAGCCAAGATTACGCCACTGCAGTCCTGCCCGGGTGACAGAATGAGACTCCGTCTTAAAAAAAACAAAAACAAAAACAAAAACAAATAAAACCCCATCATGTCCATCTTTCTACACAGTGCTGAAAATCTGTTTTGGACCTTCCAATCAGGATATCAGAAGAAAATGTCCCTCGTGGCATACGAAGGCATAGTACGGAGCGGCAACCAGCCAATTAGCAAGAGGAGGGTTCTACACCCAGAGAAAAGCCACTCCTGCAGAAGAAGTGATGAGTAGTGGGCATTTCTCAGACTGCTTTGGGCAGAAGCAGTTTTCTTAGCAATCCTTTAGCTAAGAAGTCTGTACTTGGCATTTATTTTTAGCCTGGAGGTCAGGAAAGAGGTAAGATGATTCTGCAAAACATCACAAATTCCTGACATAAGAAAGGAGCCCATAGCTTGGGCCTGCTTGGAATAAGGACAGTGTGAGACAGCTTGTAAAGAAGTCACAGAAGAAGATAACGCAAGGGAAAGAGACAGACAGAAGCGAATACTCTCCAGTCTCCAGTTAGCTGGGAGTTTCCTTCCTTCCTTCCTTCCTTCCTTCCTTCCTTCCTTCCTTCCTTCCTTCCTTCCTTCCTTCCTTCCTTCTTCCTTCCTTCCTTTCTTCCTTCTGTCTCACTCGGTCGCCCAGGCTGGAGTGCAGTGCCATGATCTTGGCTCACTGCAAGCTCCGCCTCCTGGGTTCACACCATTCTCCTGCCTCAGCCTCCCCGAGTAGCTGGGGCTGCAGGCACCTGCCACCACGCCCGGCTAATTTTTTTTTATTTTTAGTAGAGACGGGGTTTCACCGTGTTAGTCAGGATGGTCTTGATCTCCTGACCTCAGTGATCTGCCCATCTCAGCCTCCCAAAGTGCTGGGATTATAGGCGTGAGCCACCAGGGAGTTTTCATGTCTTCTCAACTGAGAGAGAATTGGAAGATAATGTCAGAATCTCACTCCACGCAGCATGCAACCTGTTTTGTCTTAATATCTGGTTGGATTTGCATCTAGATTTTCCTAAGATGAGACTTCCTGTTATAGGAAGTCGCTTAAAAGGCTTTGAGGTGTGTGAGGCCAAGACCAGTGGATCACGAGGTGGGGAGTTTGAGGCCAGCCTGACCAACAAGGTGAAACTCTGTCTCTACTAAAAATACAAAAATTAGCCAGGCGTGGTGGTGCGCACCTGTACTCCCAGCTACTCAGGAGGCTGAGGCAGGAGAATCATTTGAACCGGGGAGGCAGAGGCTTCAGTGAGCCAAGATCACACCACTGCACTCCAGCCTGAACAACAGAGCGAGACTCTATCTCAAAAAAAAAAAAAAACAAAAAGGCTTTGGAGTGGTTTGCAATACTATCTAAGCTTGGCAAGGAAATGTAGGGTGCCCACAAACCACATGGGACTCTTTAAATTTAAATAACCCTCTGACTCTTCTGCTCAATCAGGCACTTGGAAGTTGCAAAGGGGGAGGAAGAGGGGAAGATTGGCCTGGAGACCTGTGCACATGTCTTTAACTTAATGTTAAGTGTGTTTCTGCCTTGAACTTAGTATTAAGTGTAGCTCTCATTCCACATGTGCTTCAGTCATTCACTGCCAACCTTACCTTTTTTTTTTTTTTTGAGACGAAGTCTTCCTTTGTCACCCAGGCTGTAGTGCAGTGGCGCGATCTCAGCTCACTGCAACTTCCGCCTCCCCGGTTCAAGCGATTCTCCTGCCTCAGCCTCCCGAGTAGCTGGGATTATAGGCGCCTGCCAGTACTCCCAGCCAATTTTTTTTGTATTTTTAGTAGAGACAGGGTTTCACCATGTTGACCAGGCTGGTCTCGAACTCCTGACCTTGTGATTCGCCCACCTCGGCCTCCCAAAGTACTGAGATTGCAGGCGTGAGCCACTGCATCCGGCCCAACCTTACCTCTTTTAAACACCCACTCCCCTCTGTATCTGCCCTAGGATAGGAACCAGGTTCTGCAGTGTCTGAGGACATGGGTTCTAGAGACTAGAGGGCTCTGCTGTTTGTTAATAATGTAGCACAGAGCAAGCGTTTCCTCCTCGGTGCCTCAGTTTCTTCAGACAACAAGTGAGACTAATGGTCATATCTACTGCCAGGGTCATTGTGAAGATTGATAGAGGTCAGTTTCTGTAACTTGCCAGGCACAAGGGCAGCACTCTCTGAATAGTAGCTATTTGTATTATTTTTGTTACAGCCTCAACCTATGGGCTTTAAGCCTCAGAATTGGAGTGGCTGGTCTCCCACGTTCTCACAAGCACCCACAGCCAGATGGACAGCTCTGAGTAAGATGGGTCATTATACTGACAGGAAGAAAATCAGAGCTCCCATGGGGAGACATGGGCTCTCTGTATGGAACTGTCAAACCATTTTGGCAGCTGTCTTGCAAACAAAGGCAAAAGTGGGATCCTGTGGTTGATTGGTGTGCAATGATCAATTTCTGTCCTTGGGAACTGCAAGGAGGGAGACACTATGTTGTGATAAGACCCAAGCTGTCATCCCTGCCCAACGTTGACAGTCACCTAACTTTGCAGGGCCAGCTTTCCAATTTGCGAAGTGGTTGATGGACCACGTTGCTTACCCAGGTGCTTCCTGCTCTGTGATTCTGTTACTCCAAGAAGTAGAGCACGTAGACCTCAAATCCTCTTCCATATGAAGGATGAGCTGTATTTCTTTATGGGGGAGGGGGAAGTGTGTGTCTGTTTCTCTTGAGTCATAGAATCCTGGGATATGGAAACGGTGAGTCTCCTTGGAAACAACGAGAAGATGAAACTTTGGATTTTTCATTTTCCATCACTTTGAGATAATACGTCCTATGTGTGTAACCTTTTCTAGATTTTAGCACTCTGAGCACTTACGGATCGCAGAAAGCAAAGATCTATGCCTGGAAGTCTTGTATCTATAATATAAAAAATGCACTGGCGTATCCACTCACAGCAGGAACATATTACTGCTTTTATGGGTGCCTTTCATTGAAAAGATGGACAGGGATTTGGACTTTCTTAAAGTTTCTGACACAATTTAACAAGGACTAAGTGCAGGTGGAGGATTGAAGGATGGTTTCAGGTTCAGACGCACACTTTTCTGGGCATGACAAAGCCATGCTGTCTGACTGCTTTGGTGCCTCTGGTAGTGCACTCCACTCTAGGAGTCTCAGAAATCCTAAAAGGCCGCAGTCCCTTGGGGAATCTGTTCAGTTTCTGACACGTAGTTCTGGCGTCTCCCACGATCTCCCTTCTGCCTCTTCCTTGCTTCTTTCCTCTGGGTAGGGTGCGTTTGGCAGTTTGGCTGGGTGTTCTACATGGTTCCTCATTTTGGCTTTATCCTGGAGCTACCCTTCCCCTCCCTTGACTCCACAGTCTTCCAGTTTTACCCTCCCCAACCCTCACTCTGGCTCCTAAACTTCCTCCAGAGTCCACTTACCCATAAGGGCTTGGCACATCCATTCATCTGCCTCTGGTTTTCCTCCTGTCTGAAGTCCTCTTTCTTCAGTATCCTAGGGAGTGGGATAGATAACCTGGGGTAGGATGCTGGGGTCCAAAGGAACAGGAACCACTGCTCAAAAGAGTAGGCCTGTGGCCAGCTCTGGGCTTGAAGCTGAAGTTCTGGGTGGACCACTTGTGGATGGAGCACAGTGAGAGGTAGATAAATACCTAGCGGAACAGCACACACAGCCCTTAGGCAGACTGGACGCTGGGGAGCAGAACCCTTGTTGGTGAATTGGCATTCAGGGGATACACTCCAGGATTATCAGGAAATGAGCTGCTGAGAGTTAGGCTACAGATTCTCAAAAACCAAGGTATAGAATTACCACATGACCCAACAATTCTGCTCCTAAATACATACCCCAAATAACTGAAAACGGGGGTTCAAATAAAAACATGCACACAAACGTGTATAGCAGAATTATTTACAATAGTCAAAAGGTGAAAACAACCCCAGCTGTCCGTCAACGGGTGAATGGAGACCTACAATGGGCATATCCATACAATGGAATATTATTCACTTGTTAAAAGGAATGAAGTACTGACACATTCTACAATGTGGATAAACCTTGAAATATTATGCTAAGTGAAAGAAGCCAGACACAAAAACCCACCGTTATATGATTCTATTTGTGTGAAATGTCCAGAATAGGCAAGTCCATAGAGCCTGAAAAAGGACTAGTGGTTTTCAGGGGCTGGGGATGGGGGATATGGGGAGTGACTGCAATGGATACAGGATGTTCTTTTGGGATGGTGTGGATATCTGGCAACTAGATAGATACGATGTTTGCACACCTGTGTGAATGTGCTAAATGGCAAGGAATTACACGCGTTCAAATGGATAATGATTAATTTTATATTATGGAAATTTTACCTTAATTTAAAAAAACGTAGGACAGACTCTAGCCTGCACTGGGAGATGGGCAGATACATTGAGAAACCAGTCATGTTACTGAAACCCAGAAGGAGGATCTTATCAGGAATGGATTTGGCTGTACAGCTAATATTAATATAAATTACATTAATCATAGCTTAAATAAATGGGGGTTTATATTCTCCACTCAGAAGTCTGGGGTGGGTGACCCATAATGACCCCAACAATGATATTGGGGATCCAAGCTCTTACTCTTCTTCTCTACTGTTCTTAGTATGTATGCTTTTGTACTCATTCTTCTTGCCTCATCATCACAAAATAGTTGCTACCATTCCAGCCACCATATCTAGGTTCCAGGCAGGAAGAAGGGAAAGTTGTGAAGAACTGTAGAGCGTTTCTAGCTGAGTCAAACCTTTTTTCTTTTCTTTTCTTTTCTTTTCTTTTCTTTTCTTTTCTTTCTTTCTTTCTTTCTTTCTTTCTTTCTTTCTTTCTTTCTTTCTTTCTTTCTTTCTTTCTTTCTTTCTTTCTTTCTTTTTTTTTTTTTTTTTTTTTGAGATGGAGTCTCACTCTGTTGCTCTGTCACCCAGGCTGGAGTGCAGTGGCATGATCTTGGCTCACCACAACCTCTGCCTCCTGGGTTCAAGTGTTTCTCCTGCCTCAGCCTCCTGAGTAGCTGGGACTACAGGTGCACACCACCATGCCCAGCTAATTTTTGTATTTTTTAGTAGAGACGGGATTTCACTATGTTGACTAGGCTGGTCTTGAACTCCTGACCTCAAGTGATCCACTGGTCTTGGCCTTCCAAAGTGCTGGGATTACAGGTGTAAGCCACCATGGCTGGCCTGAGTTGGACCTTTCAAATAAGGTCCTGGATCCTTATTTCCTGGATCTGCCACTCACTGACAACAGCATTGGGTCAGAGAATTCAACATGGATCCATCAACGAGAAAGTGACTTGGGACAGAATTACAGGAGGTTGGTTTAGTCAACCAATGATGTCTGTATGAGAACCAAATAAAAAAGTCTGGAAATGGCATTTTATACATGGGATGACCTGGAGGTCCTCAGCTGCAGGACCTGGATCTTGGCATGGCAAGGTCTGCTGTGGTGACATTTGACCTCAGGATAGATCAGTACTGTTCAGAGATACAGCCTTCTAGAAAGGGGCATTGTTTGTTCCTGGGGAAAGCCCTAGGGAATCTGATTTAATAGCAACCCCATAGGAGGAAAGGATGGTCAGCTTGGGTAGTGTTTCCCTCATCAGAAGTCAAGGCAGGACTGGCCTTGAGCCCAGGGATGGTGGTCCCAGCAGGGAGTTACTGGGGAGAGCAATGGCCACTGAGATGAGGTCAGAAGCAATGGACACAGATATGGGACCCAGAACTTGTCTCAACAACATGACAAGATGAAGCCAAAGATGGATATTGCTTGGCATGGGCTATTCCTGTAAAGAAAACACTGTCCACTGTCAAAATAAAGTATACTTATTTCTGTTCCCTGGTGAGGCACAAAATGTACAGATACACACGTGTCTGGTTTCATATACATGTCACTCATCTGTGATCTTGTGGAAACCACATATTGTGACTTTTTTGTTGTTGTTGTTGTTGTTTTTTTTGGGATGGAGTCTCACTTTGTTGCCCGGGCTGGAGTGCAGTGGTACGATCTTGGCTCACTGCCACCTCCCTCTCCTGGGTTCAAGCTATTCTTCTGCCTTAAGTCCCCCAAGTAGCTGGGACTACAGGCATGTGCCATCACCCCTGGATAATTTTTGTATTTTTAGTAGCAATGGGGTTTCGCCATGTTGGCCAGGCTGGTCTCAAACTCCTGACCTCATGTGATCCGCCTTCCTTGGCCTCCCAAAGTGCTGAGATTACAGGTGTGAGCCACCACGCCTGGCTTCACATATTCTGTCTTGTTTATCCGCATGTCTCCACTATCTAGCACAGTTCTCAGCACACAATACTAGTCCTCCATTAATTTCCATTAATGTTGTCAAGATGGAATGAATCTTTTGCAACTCCATAAAGATAGTCTCAGTTTGGTATCTGCAGTTCAGTCAATCTTCTGTTCATTTCACTTTCCAGGCCAGGACCAGCTCTGGTGAAAATTATGAAGTAACTTCATAATAAGAGTTGAAGTAATTTCACAATAAGAGTTTTTCTAATGGCTCCATCATGGTAACAGCCTTCTCCCCAAATCTTTGGATAGGCTTTATTGGAAAAATGTAGGCTTTGCGGCTAGAAAGAAGTAGCTTCCAGTGACTGGATATGAAAACACAATGTACACCTACAATGAAAACCTACAAAGGAAATCAAAGGAAGAATCTAAAAACACACAAATAGACCTAAGTATATGTAATAACCTAATGTATTTATAAAGTGAGATAAATGATTTTAGTCAATACATTACTGTTTGAAAATTAAATTTCAGAATGCATTAAAGATTTAAAAAACTCATAAGAGCGCTAGGATAATACATGGGTTGATTTTAATGTTTCAATCAAAGACGGGAATTTAAAGGTTGATTGATACGTTTGACAAACTAAACATTTAAAGTTGCAGTTTGGAAAATTACCACTGTAAAAGAGAAAAATGGCTTAATATGAGCTGGAACATCTATTTGCAGCATATATTATGGAAAAAAGTGTGATGATCTTAATATATCAAGAACGTTTACAAATCAATAAAAGATGATTGCCCTAGTTAAAAATCAGCATAAACAGTAATTCACAAAAGACGATATGCAAATTGCCAAGAAACATCAAAGTAGCTCAGTATTACTAGTAAGTAAATAAATAAATTTAAACAACAAGGCGTATATTTTTACTATAAAATTGACATTTTTGGACCTGGTGTGGTGGCTCACTCCTGTAATCCCAGCACTTTGGGAGGCCGAGGCTGGAGGATCACAAGGTCAGAAGTTCAAGACCAGCCCGGCCAACATGGTGAATCCCTGTCTCTACTAAAAATACAAAAGCTAGCCAGGCATGGTGGTGCACACCTGTAGTCCAAGCTACTCAGGAGGCTGAGGCAGGAGAATTGCTTGAACCCGGGAGATGGAGGTTGCAGTGAGCCAGGATCACACCATTGCACTCCAGCCTGGGCAACAGAGTGAGACTCTGTGTCAAAGGGAAAAAAATGACATTTTTTGGAAAGGCAATGCCAGTGTTGGTAAGAGTTTGTGGAAATGGGAACTTGTATACACGGATTTAACCTGGTACAACTTTTTGACGTATGATTTTGCAATATACCTATCAAAAAAGCCTTAAAATGTTCTTATTCTTTCAGTTAGAAATTTCATTTGTAGCAATTTATTCTAAAGAGCAACTTTGGGTATAGGCAAATGTTATTTCCAAGGATATTCATTACATCATTGTTTATAACAGAAATTAGAAATAATCTATCTGATAGAGGAATGGTTAAAAGTAATTTGCTACAAGAATGCAATGGAGTATAATGGGACAATGAAAAATAGTGAAGAAGATGGAGGGTCATGACTAGAGCATGTAAAATGAAAATGCAGATGATATAATAGCATGTATAGTATGATTCTGTTCCAGTAGGTAATCAGACAGGAGTGAGAAGGGGAGAGAGCCCCTCAATCCCACCAGGAATGTCAGGCGACCATCAGGTGGTGGTCAGGTGGTTGTTAAACTTTCTCTCTAAAATAATAATTGGTCACAGCCTGCACCAAGGAAAGGCAGTCTCCCAATAGATAGAAAAATCTCAAACTAGTGATCAGCTTCCCAGTAAGACCTCAGGAGTTGGGTGAGTGGGCTTAAGCATGCTCACTAAGAGGCAAAATGGTGGCGTCTCACTGGTATATGACCTTCCTCTAGGAACATTTGACTGGTAAGGGAAGAACGCCTCAAGTGAGCATGCGTCCAATTTCAGGAAACACACCATGCACGCGGCCCCTCCCAGATGCTGGAAAGCCACTGTGTACGTGGACAGCCCACCCCATGGGAAGAATCAGAGGAGAAGGGACGCAACCCTCCAGAAGCAGGTCAACCTATAAAACCCCAAGTCCGAAGTCAAACTACACTTGATCTCTCAAGTCATCCGCTTTGTCCTCTTACAAGGGAATTGTACTTCCTTTCATTCCTGCTCTAAAACTTTTTAACAGACTCTCATTCCTGCTCTAAAACTTACCTGGGTCCCTCCCTGTCCCTTACGCCCCTTGGTCAAATTCTTTCTTCTGAAGAGACAAGAATTCAGATTGCTACAGACCTGTACGGATTCAGCACTGGTAACAATTCCATTTTTTAATTTTTTTTTGAGACAGAGCCTTGCACTGTCACCCGGGCTGGAGTGCAATGGTGTGATCTCGGCTCACTGCAACCTCTGCCTCTTGGGTTCAAGTGATTCTCCTGCCTCAGCCTCCCGAGTAGCTGGAACTACAGGTGCCCGCCACCATATCCGGCTAAATTTTTTTTTTTTTTTTTAAGTAGAGATGGGTTTCACTATGTTGTCCAGGCTGGTCTCAAACTCCTGACTTTGTGATCCACCCACCTCAGTCTCCCAAAGTGCTGGGATTATAAGTGTGAGCCACTGCACCTGGTCTAACAATTCCATTTTAAATGTGTGTGCACACACACATATATACACAGAAGAAAAGTATTTATCTTTTGAGTATTGCAGGAAAATTTTATTTCCTTCTCAGTGTTTTATACACACACACATACACACACACTTTATATAACACAAGGTATTGTATGAAATCTAATATAATGTGTGATATAGACATGATACTGCCTAATACATACAGGGTTTCCTTTCCTCTTATATTGCTCATGGAAGCAGATTTCCCATTATACGACTCATGTAAGCAGATTTATAAAATTTATTTAATTGAAAAATTCTCCAGACCTCACTATTACTAGTTGCTTTTTTTTTTTTTTTTTTTTTTTTTTTTTTACCGAGAAGGTGTTTTGCTCTGTCATCCAGGCTGGAGTGCAGTGGCACGATCTTGGTTCACTGCGACCTCCACCTCCTGGGTTCGCCTCCCGGGTTCAAGTGATTCTCCTGCCTCAGCCTCCCAAGTAGCTGGGATTACAGGTGTGCGCCACCACGCCCAGCAAATTTTGCATTTTTAGTACAGATGGGGTTTCTCCATGTTGGTTAGGCTGGTCTTGAACTCCCGACCTCAGGTGATCTGCCCACCTCGGCCTCCAGAAGTGCTAGGATTACAGGCGTGAGCCACCGTGCCCAGTCCTAGTAGCTTTATTATCTTAGGCAAGTTACTCAAACTCTCTAAGTTTTTGCATCTGCAAAATTTGCATTATAATATCGACCTCTTAGAATTGTAGTGCAGATGAAATGGGATAATATGTATGAACGCTTTCTGATCCATATTAATCACTCACTAAATGCAATGTCTTTAATTTTCTCTGGTACACTCTCCCTCCCTTATCACATGTGCACATAGGAGAGCTTCTAATATTAAGCAGTTATATTTTACAGTGAATTTAAATGAATGTCTTTTTTTTCCCAGATGGATTTTATTCTATGTCTGTGGGGTTTTCGTTATAAAATGAAAGATTTGTTTCTATAACCTTCTATCTAAAGAATAATTGCAGTCTTTTTCCAATTTGTAGAAAAATTGAAGTCGATGGCTAGGAATTTTCTCCGTTTTAATTTCCTCACTCTAAAACTACATCAGAAACTTGTTTTCTTGCTACCATAAGGATCATAGCAGAAACTCCTGTGAGCTAGAATCTGAGTGTGCGAAGTCATATTTGGTTGTCTGGATACACCAGTGTTTCTGCAAAGCCTGTGTTGACTCTGCCAATTCAAGGGGCTTGGGGAACTTCACCGGAAGGAGTGTTGTCACAGGTAGAGGTGTGAGGGCTCCTGGTTTGTCCCAAGGTTATAACAGAATGCAGTAAGTGCCAACCTGAGCTAGTCGATATTATGTGGGCTGACAGTCAGGCTACTTTGCAACAACCTGCCGGCACAGTCTCTGAAAAGCTGTAGGTTAGGGTTCTGCAAATGGAAGTGTGGGCCGTGTTCAATGCAAGAGTGTGCTCTGGGCGGCAAACAATTGATGGAAAAATCAGCAACCCCTCATCTCCTCTGCACAACAATCCCTGGCAGAGATTACTCTAAGTCAACCATTCCCATTATGCTTGCAAACAAACAAACAAACAAACAAACAAACAAACAAAAAATCCACCCTCATCCCAGAAAACAAGACATTCCTCCTCCAGACTCTTTTTAAATTGCCCGTCACCTGCTTTCTCCTGGGTTTGGTGAATAACCTCATCCTACTATTGGTCGGGCCTCCATCTCGGGGGGCCCAGCTCAGCCCCAAACCTCATTAGAATCCAGGTCTGTGTTCCTGGCACACAGCTGCTTCTTGCACTTGAAAACTGACGGGGAGAAAAATGGTTCCTGCACTTCCTATCAGCCTTAAACAGAAACATCTGTTCACCACGAGCCTTTTGCTGGCTTGGTTTGCAGGGAATGTGTTCTGGGCAGGTGACGGCACTGCCTCGCCGCACGATGACATCAGCCAGAGAGAACTGCTGCAGGGGACTGGGGGCCCTGGGAATACAGAATAGTTCTGCCTGCCAGGAAAATGAAGCCTGAACTGCACATTTTATAAAGCTTTAAAAACACAAATCCTGGCTTAAAAGGAGAAATATTGCCAGGTGGTGAAAAGTGCTTCTGAAGAAAAAGAAACTAATACAAAAGAGAGAGCTGATTGAATCCAGGAGTTCTGTCTGGTCCCTTTGTTCTTTCTTCCCTATCAGCAGAGCAATAAATGAAGATTTCTAGTCTGAGGGCATCCATTGAGACAAAAATGCTTTTCTTTCATCTGATTGTGTCTGGCATCTCACCGCATTTCTCTGTTTTTAGGCACTGATGAAATATTCCAGCATGGGAAAGAGGCTTAGCCCAGAATCTAGATACAGATATCCCTTCTTCTTCATTATCTTCTTTCTTGTTGCTGTTGTTTTTTGAGACGGAGTCTCGCTCTGTTGTGCTGGCTGGAGTAGCAGTGGCGTGATCTCGGCTCACTGCAATCTCTGCCCCGTGGATTTCAGCAATTCTCCTGCCTCAGCCTCCCTAGTAGCTGGAATTACAGGCGTGCGCTACCACACCCAGCTAATTTTTTTGTATTTTTAGTAGACATGGGGTTTCACCATGTTGGCCAGGCTGGTTTTGAACTCCTGACCTGGCCTCGAGTGGTCCGCCCGCCTCGGCCTCCCAAATTCTTCATTATCTTCCTAAAACTCTCAAAAAGAGCCAGATCCTAAATTCTTCCTTTCTTTCTGCTTTCAGATTAGGGCACGGAAGCACCAGGAAATGAAGTTTTCCCCCCTTGGGGTTTTACATGGCTTTGCTCAAGCAGCATTTGTTTAACACAAAGCATGGGCTGTCATCATAAAGCAAATCTATATGTGTCTCTCACTGTCCCCTTAAGTCTGCTCCCGTGGGTGAAACCGCCTTTGCAAAATGATAACAGGAAATGACGACAGTGAAAGAGATCAGACCTAACCGACTCCATCTTGCTTCTAACCTTTAAGCTGTCCTTGTTCATCCCTGAGCGTAGGCCGAACTAGCTTTGGGAAGGAATTCGGTTCATGGTTTGACTCTGAAACAAAATTGATAACAGGCCCTTTCCCCAAAAGATCCCCTTCTTGCCTGGGGACCCGTCTGCCTTTGCAGGACTAACAAATCAGCTACAAGATTAGAAATTACAGTTTAGGGACCATGCAGCCTTGGGCTCTATGAGTCTGAACCTCTCCTAATTGCTCCTGGGGATAACATCACTCTTGTAAAACTTAAGATCAGTGCTTTCTTTTTTATAGACTCTGCACTGGATGGATCAGCTGACACCACCCAGACGGGTAATCCAGCTCAACCAGTTCTGCAATCCCACTCAGAACAGAAGACAGCAAGAAAAACTCACTTTGACCCCCTATAGATGGAATCATGTATAATCATCTATTGGTCAGTGCGGATCAATCAGCACTCCCCACTTTCCAAGCCCATACCTGACAAATTATCTTTAAAAACTCTGATCCCTGAGTTTCTGGGGAGAATGATTTAATAATAAAGAACTCTGGTCTCCCGCACGGCCGGCTCTGTGTAAATTACTCTTTCTGCATTGCAATTCCCCTGTTTTGACAAATGGGCTGTGTCTGGGCATCCGGCAAGATGAACGGGCTCTGTCTGGGCAGTTACATGGGGATTGTTTTTTCATGGCCAGGGGCAAGCCTCTGGACTCCTCTGGTCACTTGTAGGGAAGGAAAACTGTAGCCAATCTAAGTTATAAAACAGAGTCCCTAGTCTCATGTGATAACCAAACTTCTCAACCTAATTTAAAGCTGATTTTGCCTCCTGCTTCCCTGTTGTGCTGGTGAAGATAGAGAATTCAGGCTTGGCGCCGTGTTTTGTTCCCTCTCTTTTCTTTTTGCGTCTCTTCCTCCTCCTCTGTGATCTTTCTACCTGGATCTTCTGACCCTGATGGGAAGCGGTTATGAAGTGGGAGAGGAGGTGAAATGGAAACAATCATCTGTGTGTCTGGAACTTGACGACCATCAGGTGATACTCCGCCTTGGATGCCCCCTTTTGGGGACACTTCCGTGGAGGCTTTGATTCTTTGGAGACCCTTCTCCCATTTCTGAGGCCTTCCCACCTGTAGTTCCCTTGGTGCATTTTCCTTGGATCTGTTTCTCACTCTATCTGGCCCCTAAACTTCTGATACAGGAGATAGAAAGAAACTATGTAGACAGATAGTAAGGGCAGCAGAGTCCTCAGTGGAATTTCCCTTTTGACAAGTAACCCCCAAATCATTTCTTTTCTAACAAAAAGCAGCCTGAAAAATCGAGCTGCAAACATAAACAAGCAAGCTGGAAACTTGCACAGGCCAATGCTGGCAGCTGTGCCCATAGAAAAGGGCTACCTGGGGCCAGGTATGTTTGACGTGGAGGCTTTATCTTCCCTCTTCTTTGTCACCACGTGTACAGTAAGCAACAGGCAACATGGTGCTGGCCAGGCAAAGAGTCCATCTGCATAGTAAAAGATGAGGGTGGGGGCAGCCAGGTTTTTCCCACCCTATGCAAATGGCACATCTGGTCCAACCAATCTTTGGTGCCCTATGTAAATCAGACACCACCCCAAGTTCATCTATAAACCCCCTTGGATTCCACTGCAGAAGTGACAACCCATTTCCCCAAGACCCCTCTCTCGGTAGCAGAGAGAGCTTGTCTCTTTCTTTCGCCTATTCAACTTCTGTTGTTAAGCTCACTGTGGTGTGTCCGTGTCCTAGTTTTCTGTGGCCATGAGACAACGAACCTTGGGTATTTACCCTAGACAACGATGCCACTTCACTTCCAGGGGTGCCTCTAGCTTTTCTCTGCTGAAGTCCACTGTCTCTCCCTGCAGCCCTCCTGGATGAGGTCTAAAACCACACTTGGTCCATGGGAGACACACATGGATGCTTTGTCCTGACATGTTCTGGAACAGGAAGACTTCTAATGCAAGCATCTCTTCTGAGGTGTTGTCTGCTGGCAACCAGCTAACCCATCTCTCACCTTCATGTTTCTTGGGTAGGAAATAGACCCAACCCTTTATATCTTCCAATAGAGAGGATATGTAGTAAGCATCTATTTGGGGGTTTCTGTTGAAGCCCCAAAGCCCCCTTCCCCGAGCTCAAGTAGAAGAGCAGGCACCCTGCAGCCCTCACCCTTGATAGAAGTAAGAGTTACAGTACATCAACAGCTAGTTTACCTAAAACCCTTTCCCGTCTCCTTTCCTTGAAGTCTCTGATGCCAAGCCTGGGTCAGGCAGAAGTGTCTCTTCTATTGGGAGGTGGGGATTGGGGTGCGGTTGAGACTAAGTACAGCTTTCTTCAGAGAAGCTGTCTGCAGAAATCATCCCCAATCTCCAACTCTTTTTTTTTTTTTTCTTTTTTGAGACTGGAGTTTTGCTCTCATTACCCAGGCTGGAGTACAGTGGCACAATCCTGGCTCACTGAAACCTCTGCTTCCTAAGTTCAAGCGATTCTCCTGCCTCAGACTCTGGAGGCGGTGGGATTAAAGGTGTGCACCACCATGCCTGGCTAATTTTTTGCATTTTTAGTAGAGGCTGGGTTTCACCATGTTGGCCAGGTTGGTCTTGAACTCCTGACCCCATGATCCGCCCGCCTCAGCCTCCCAAAGTGCTGGGATTACAGGCATGAGCCACTGCGCCCGGCCTCCCCAATCTTCCAACTCTTAACCCTTGGTATGGGTGGAAGGTTTAGGAGTTATTAAGCTATAATTCAGGCAGCTATTTGGTTATGTCATTTGTGCATGTCTTGGATCTCTTTTGGAATGTGATAACTATTGTCTTTAGTGCCTTTGTTTCAGCCTCATGCGATGTTCTGACTATATGGACTGGCCTGTCTTCCTTCCCACTTGCTTCTGAGCTCTTGGAGGTGAGGTTCAGGTTTGATTAATTTCGATCTTCAACAAGCAGCCTGGGTCTAGCTCGTGGTAAGCACTTAGTGCATTCTTGCTGAACCAATGAATAAATGCCACAAATCTCTTTCAGCGAATAATCAGTAATTTACTGAGCAAATAAATGATCAAACACTGGGCCTTGTGCAGAGGAAGCGGTGATCACATCTACCACAGGGCCTGGTTTTAGAGTGCTTCCACAGGAGTTGGGATGACTGGTTATTGGGTGTCAAAGCATTTGTCAATGTCTAATTCCAAGACTGGGACAGAGAAAGCATGGGATAAACCTAGATGATCTTGTGATGCCAAAAAGTAAATTACTTGGCTGGGGGGAAAGATGAAGGGCATGCCGGAAGGACACAGGAACGAGCTTGAAGGAGCCCTCAGTGGCCAAATCTGGGCCAAGTTGGGCAACAAAATAAATAATGATTGTCATACTTTACAATGCATAGAACAAAAAATCAATATCTGGGAGTCCACACTGGCATGCATGAGTAAATATTACATAAATAAATTGAAGAGCGGGGAAAGTACTTCTTTACAGTAGAATTCTGACCATTAAATGTAGAAGGATGATGAAAATAGGCAAACACCACAGTCGTAAGTGCTTCAGGCAAAAATCGTCGATGAATGCTGGAAACGAGTGGGCAAAATCGTGGTGAGAAACATGATATTCACATAATCTCAAAGTATATCCCCTTTGGTATTTATTAGTTACAAAAAGAGAAATGGTAACTTTACAGTAGAGAGCCCAGCAACCCCAATTTTATCAAGTCATCAAATTTGAAGGTCACTATGGGTCGAGTATCCCTTATCGGAAGTGGTTGGGTCCAGAAGTGTTTTGGATTTTGGATATTTCTGGATTTTGGAATATCTGCACGTACATAATAGGATATCTTGGGAATGAGAACCAAGTCTAAAGACAAAATTCATTTATGTTTTATTTACACCTTATACACATAAACTGAAGGTAATTTTTTACAATATTCCTAAACATTCTGTGCATGGAAAAAAGAACGTTTTCACTGTGTTTTAACTGTAACCCATCACATAAGTCAGGTGTGGAATTTTCCACCTGTACTCCAAAAGTGTTGGGTTTTGGAGCATGATAGATTTCAGATTCTCAGATTAGAGATTCTCATTTGCTAAAGAGAAGACACAGTGACATCATGAGCCTACTGGCCTGATGCACTGAGAAGGGGACATCACATCTGTGGTGCTTTTGCCCTCAAATACTGAATTTAGATATGGGGAGACCTCAGATTGATCCAAATTTGGGGACATTCTAGAAACTAACCGGCTAGTACTCTTCAAAAATGGCAAGATCATGAAAGAACAGACTGAGAACTATTCTAGACAGGAGGATGTTTAGAGATCCAATAAATGAAGGCAACATCAGATCCTGGATAGGATCTTGGATCAGATAAAGGCCGTTTATGGAACAATCGGAGAAGCGTGAGAAAAGTGTGTAGGTTAATTTACAGTATCTCTTTGACCAATGTAGATGATTGCATTGTGCCTGTGTAAAATGCATTAATATTTAGAGAAAGTTGCTAAGGGTTTTTATGATAATTACTTGTATTGTGGGTGCAACTTTTAGAAATAAGTATGAATTTATTTCAAAGGAGTTTGAGACCAACCTGGGAGTTGGTAAAACCCCCTGTCTACAAAGAATAAAAGATTATTAGCCAGGTGTGGTGACTCAAGCCTGTAGTCCCAGCTACTAGGGAGGCTGAGGTGGGAGGATTGCTTGAGCCAGAGAGGTGGAGGCTGCAGTGAGCTGTGATGGTGCCTCTGCACTCCAGCCCGGGCAACATAGTGAGACCTTGCCCCATCCCCCAAAACATAAAAAAGTTAAACAATAAATTAAAACTATGCCTTATTTTTAGGAAGTTAGTATCTCCCTCTTGGAGCTCATCCCTCTCTTGACTTTTTCAAGCATCTCAATCCAAAAGAGTGGGCTTGATTTGATCAAATCTTGCTATGGCTACTCATGGCCACATGGTGTCGCTGTTGGCACTCTGTCCTGCCTTATCTTGCAGGCGTGGCGGATCCAGTTCCCTGCAGAGGCCCCTGGGAATAGCCAAGGATGAGCCACGCCCCCAATCCCAAGCTTGGCGAAGGCGCTCTAGGCTTGAATCCTCCGAGGTCGTCGTTCTCAGGGCTCAGCCCTTTCAGTTCACATCCAGAGTCTCCTCTGATGGACCAGCTCACCCTGGAAACCGACTGGCTGGGCACTGGTGCTGCCTCTCCCAGCCCTTGAACCCTCTGTCTTCCCTCTCTGAATTGCACATCTTCAAGACGCTACAGACACCCTAGCTCCTCTGTCCTGCTCCCAGGGGAGACTGTAGGGATGCAGCCCTCTAAGGAACACTCCTTCAGGAATTCCAAGGTGTCTACACCTGCTTTTCTGGGAGGCAGGAGCAAGCTCAGTATGACTTTCTGTCCCCTCTCTCATTAGACATGAGAAAAAAAAAATATTTGAGCCCTGCAGCACTTCATTTATTCAATTCCTACAAAAAATATTTATCAAGTGTTCGCTTTGGGCTGGGCTCTCTGTTTCAGGGATTAATAAAAAGATCTTGACTGTAAATCTAAAGGCAGACGTCATGAAACAAATCAAGAGGTAAGCCTCTGTAAGGATGGGGTGCTGTGGGTACCTGACGGGAAATCCTTGCTCACCACGTCTAACCGTGGAAGCTGGCACTTGAATTGAATCCTGGAAGAAGAAAAGTACCGGCTGATATACAAGAGAAAGAAGGACATTTTTCTCTGAGGGAGCAGCAAATATGCAGACCCCAAGTCTGAACGAAGACACCCTAATGTGTTCCTACAACTGTCTCCTTTAGCGCACCCTGAATGCATTTGACCTTATCCTCTTTCTTCTTCTTTTTTTTTTTTGAGGCAGTGTCTTGCTCTGTTGCCTAGGCTGGAGTGCAGTAGTGCAGTCATAGGTCACTGTAGCCTAGACCTCCTTGGGCTTAAGCGATCCTCCCACCTCAACCTTCTGAGTAACTGGGATCACAGATGTGCATCATCGTGTCTGGCTAATTTTTTTTTTTTTTGAGATGGAGTCTCGCTCTGTCACCCAGGCAGGAGTGCAGTGATGTAACCTCAGCTCACTGCAACCTCCGCCTCCCGGGTTCAAGAGGTTTTTCTGTCTCAGCTTCCTGAGTAGCTGGGACCACAGGTGTGCACCACCACACCTGGCTAATTTTTCATATTTTCAGTGGAGACGGGGTTTCCCCATGTTGGCCAGGCTGGTCTCAAACTCCTGACCTCAAGTGATCTGCCTGCCTCAGCCTCCCAAAGTGCTGGGATTACAGGCATGAGCCACAGCACCTGGCTCTCGTCTAGCTTATTTTTATTTTTATTTTTGTTTTTGTAGAGATGGGGTCTTACTATGTGGCCCAGGCTGGCCTCGAACTTTTAGGGCTCAGGTGATCCTCCTGCCTCGGCCTCCCAAGGTGTGGGATTATAGGTATGAGCCACCACGCCTGGCCTCTAGTTTATTTTCTGTTTTATTCTTCTGTCTCTCCACACTGGTCTGTGAGCTCTGAGTGGGTGAGCGCCTTGTCTTCAATGTTGACTTTGTTCCCACTGCCTAGGACCAGGTAGAGTCTCAGCTTTAAAAAAGTGATCAATTAATGAAACAGCTTAATGTATTAATTAGTGGCAATACAACCTGTGGCTCCATCTGGCTGGGGAGATGTTTAGGGGAGCAGCAACTTCCAAGGCTACAGTGTCTGGCGAAAGGTGGGTCACATAGAATCTTGTGTGCTGAGTGGAGGAGCTTTTGCTTCATCTTGAAGCCAAGAGGGAGCCTCGCAATCTATTGACCAGAAGAATAAGGTAATTGCATTTGTGTTGCGGGTTAGCTCTGCAGCAGTCTGGAGGCTACCGGAGACGGGTTAAGGGGAGAGGCACAGCAGGAGGCTTTTGCTGAGATTTGGGCAAATGACAAAAAGGTCCTGAGCCTAGAAGACCTTGTGATGCCAAGTAGTAAGAAACTATTTGAGAAAACAAAAATATGGTGGCATGTCAGAAAGACACAGGAACCAGCTTGAAGGAGCTCCCAGTGGCCAAATTTGGGACAAGTTCAGCAACAAAGTAAAATAATGGGCCGGATGTGGTGGCTTGTGTCTGTGATCCCAGCACTTTAAGAGACCGAGACAGGCAGATCGCTTGAGCCTAGGGGTTTGAGACCAGCCTGGGCAACATGGTGAGACCCCATCTCTACAAAAAAAAAAGAAAAGAAAAAATATAAAAATTAGTCCGGCATGGGGGTGCACACTTGTGGTCCCAGCTACTGGTAGGCTGAGGCGGACAGATTGCTTGAGCCCAGGAGTTTGAGACCGGCCTGGGCAATGTGGCAAAATCCCATCTCTACAAAAAGAAAATGCAAAAATGAGCTGGGCGTGGTGGCCCACACCTTTAGTTCCAGTTACAACTGGCCACCTACCAATGCACTTAATTGGAGGAGCTATACTAATATTATCAACTATTAATTTACCCACAGCTTCAAGTACGTTCATTATTCTAGTTTTATTAACCACCTTCGAATTTGCTGTAACCCTTTTTCAGGCCTGTGTCTTTAGACCGCTAGTAAGCCTCTACTTCCACGACAACACGTAATGACCCACCAAACTCATGCCTATCAGATGGCCAACCCTAGCCCCTGACCACTAATGGGAGCCCTTTCAGTGCTACTGCTAACATCCAGCCTAACCATATGATTTCATTCTAACTCTGCTACCCTCCTGACTCTAGGCCTACTAACCAATATATTAATACTACATCAATGATGAGGTGATATTTTCTGAGAAGGCACATTCCAAGGCCACCATACACCAATCATCCAAAAAGGTCTTCCATATGGAATAATCTTTGTCAGTGTTTCAGAGATGCTCTTCTTTGCTGGTTTCTTCTGAGCATTCTACTGGGAGGCTGAGGCGGGAGGATTGTTTGAGCCTAGGGAAGGGGAGGCTGCAGTGAACCATGATCAGACCACTGCACTCCAGCCTCAGCAACAGAGCAAGAACCTATCCCCAAAACAATGATAGTCATGGGTTATAACACATTGAGTAAAAATCATCATCCAGGAGTCTACACTGGCATACATGAGTAAAGAATTAGATGCATACATTGCAGAGAAGGGAGAGGGATTCCTTATAGATGCCTGTGACTATTGAGTTTAGAAGGGATGATCTTCTAGGCTCAGGACTTCTAGGCTGTGAGGGGGCTGAAGAGAAGGACAGGTACTATGGAGGTAGCTGGGAGGACAAACATGGCCCCGACAACATGGCGGCACCCACCTGGATGGCCCAGACATTCTCGGAGGAGAGAAGAGCTTGAATTTGAACACTTAAAATGGGTGGTGCCTGGGTGTGCGACATCCCGGATGAAATTCTATGCACAGCATAGGACCTGTGGGTTTGGAGATGAAAAGGAAGATAGGGGCTGGTCAAGGAGATTTGGGAATTACCAAGATAAAGATGGAGGTAATGCCGTGGGTGTGAATGGCGCCATCCCAAGGGAGAATGCCCAGTGCATTAACTCTGGATGGAGCCACAGGGTTATCAACAGAGAAGAGAAAGAAAAACCCAGCAAAAGAGACCGAGAGAAGTCACGGAAACCAAGAGGCCATGAATTACAGAAATCAAAGAAGATGTTTCTAGAAGTGAGTAGTCCACAAAGTCAAATGCAGCAGCCAGATCCAGCCAAACAAAGACTGGATCCTGTCCTTTGGGTTTGACCATCTGGGCTTCGGTGGTGGCAGAAGCAGCACTGGCGGAGAGATGGGGTCGGAGCAAGATTGCGATGGGGTGAAGGGTTGGAGAGAGGAGACAGTTACTGTTCTAGCCCCATGGGTCCCTCACTCCTTACCCCACCTCCCTTGAGCTCTCTCCCTGTTTCCTGCCTTTGCATCCTTCCAGAGCCAGCTCCTAGCTGTCCCTCTCTGTAACTTGCCTCTGGGGAAGACTTAATTCTTCCTTTATCTGCGTTGCTAAGATTATTCACTCTACCTCGTAGGACAGTGTGTTTTTTTGCCTACATAACCTGTAAGGTGAGCTGTATTTGTATGTAAACTACACTCTCTCTATTTATATGTGTGTGTGTGTGTGTGTATGTATATATATATATATATATATATATATATATATATATATATATATTTGGAGACGAGGTCTTGCTGTGTCATCCAGGCTGGAGAGCAGTGGCACAATCATGGCTCACTGCAGCTCAAGTCATGATGACCCGGGCTCAAGTCATCCTCCTGCCTCACCCTCCTGAGTAGCTGGGACTAGAGGCATGCACCACCACACTGGGCTAATGTTTAAAATTTTTCATGGAGATGGGATCTCCCTAGGTTGCCCAGGCTGGTACAGGATCTCCCTAGGTTGCCCAGGCTGGTCCCAAACTCCTAGGCTCAAGCAATCTCCCAGCCTTGGCCTTCCAAAGTGCTGGGGTTACAGGCATGAGCCACTGTGCCTGGCATCATCTCTATATTTCTATCTGTGTGTCCCTATGTGGTTCCCTCCTTTTATCTGCCTCTTTCCGATTCTCCGGCTCCTTTCCTTCTCCCCTCCTCCCATATAATTAAGCAGAAACAGAAGCCCTAAGAAAGAAAAAGAGGCCTCAAGAAACTTTTTGGGTGTGGGAGGAAGAGTCTCTCAGGAGAGTTTGCAGGGCTGTTTTCTGTTG
Source organism: Rhinopithecus roxellana (assembly GCF_007565055.1). Classification (NCBI taxonomy): domain Eukaryota; kingdom Metazoa; phylum Chordata; class Mammalia; order Primates; family Cercopithecidae; genus Rhinopithecus; species Rhinopithecus roxellana. Next base: position 136,639,841 of record NC_044554.1, on the reverse strand, counting down.
TCAGGACTGGGTCACATGGACTTGGGGAAGAGAGAGAGAAAGAGAGAGAAAAAGAGGGAGGAAAGGGGGATCTGAAAGTGGGTGAAGGGAAGGGAAAGGGTTAGTCCTGGCCACCCATAAGGCCTTTGGATAGTGGGCAGAGACTTGGCTCTCTTGTAAGTGATGAAGCCCTTAATGGAATCCTCCCTTCCTACCCAGATGCAACCAAACACATCATTGGGAATTAAATTTGGAGATGAGACTCTAAAGCCTCCACCATTGACACAACTCTGTTGAACAGTAGACAGGGTCTCTGGAGACCGGGGGCTGGGTCTTCCTTCCTGTCCCTCCAGTGCCTGTCCCAGCATTTGTTCCCTGCTGGTCCTTGGGAAACACTGGACAGAAAAGCAAAATAGATCATCTGGGCATTTGCTGGATTGACTTAGTTCCCCCACCAATGAATCCTGCTCTCTTCTTTTTACCATTTCCTCCAACAAAGACATCAAAAGCTCAAAGAAAGATCAGGGAACTTGGAAAGCCTCCTCCGACAGGTGTAAGCCGACCCCCAGGGCCCTATGCTGAGCAGGGCCCACCGGGCACTTCCCCGTCTCTGGAGAGGCACCCAGCCTCTCCTCCGAGCGCTGTCAGTCAGTGTAACATCCCACACTGCCATTGATTTTTCTGTCTTTCTGCACTAATTAGACATGTTATTACTAATCTTTGGTAATCACCACAAGGGGCTTGTGGAAAGTCTCCGAGATTTCAATCTAGATTAAAAATAAGAAACATTATCACCTCTGGGAAAATGCAGAGAAAGCACATGTTATTTTAATGTTTAAATCAATAAAGCTGTCCCGCTTCTGTTTTGTGTGAGTATTGATGAAATTTATAAAAATCCCATTTAAACTTCTCCCTGTCCATTTCCCCGCAGGGGCACGTGATTGATTTCTCGGAGGGCCTCTGAGATGGAGGGGTATAAGGAAAGGCTGTCAAAGACCCTTGTGCATTGGGGGCGGATGGCAGAGACCTGGAGAGGGGGGTGGGGGAAGGAGGAGGCTTCAGGGACCTAGTTCCTGCTCTTTTATTTCCATTTCCATTGATTCCTCTTATTAAAGAAGCCTTTGAACCCACAAGAAAGAAAGAGAAAAT